>NC_091987.1:128151580-128481536 GCF_044704955.1 Pristiophorus japonicus
GGAGGGAGGGAGGGAGAGGGAGGGAGGGGGGGAGAGGGAGGGAGGGGGGGAGAGGGAGGGAGGGGGGGAGAGGGAGGGGGGGAGAGGGAGGGGGGAGAGGGAGGGAGGGGGGGGGAGGAGAGGGAGGGAGGGAGGGGGGGGAGGAGAGGGAGGGAGGGAGGGGGGGAGGAGAGGGAGGGAGGGAGGGGGAGGAGAGGGAGGGAGGGAGGGGGGGAGGAGAGGGAGGAGGGAGGGGGAGGGAGGAGAGGGAGGAGGGGGGGGAGAGGGAGGGAGGGGGGGGGGGAGGAGGGAGGGAGGAGGGGGGGGAGGAGAGGGAGGGAGGGAGGGGGGAGAGGAGGGAGGGAGGGAGGGAGGGGAGGGGAGGGGGGAGGGAGGGAGGGAGGGGGGGGGAGGAGGAGGGAGGGAGGGGGGGAGGAGAGGGGAGGGAGGGGGGGAGGAGAGGGAGGGAGGGGGGGGGGGGGGGAGGAGGAGAGGGAGGGGGGGGGAGGAGAGGGGAGGGGGGGGGGGGAGGAGAGGGAGGGAGGGGGGGGAGGAGGGGGGGGAGAGGGAGGGAAGGGGGGGGGGAGGAGAGGGAGGGAGGGAGGGGGGGGAGAGGGAGGGAGGGAGGGGGGGGAGGAGAGGGAGGGAGGGGGAGGGGAGGAGAGGGAGGGAGGGGGAGGGAGAGGGGGAGGTGGGGGAGGGCGGGTAAGGACGTGATCCAATTCTGGCGGGGGGTTGTCAGCGAGAGCCCGAACGTGGAAGTCACGACACTGTCAGTATTCGCCATCGCCAATAAACCGGTTAACAATCCGTGACCCACAAACAATGCCCCATTACAGAAACAGCTGTTGCCGACCCTGCTGTTACTTGAAGCGAGTTATGATCCTCGCCGGTCAGTACTCTGCCATTTAATCGCCAATCGCTCCCCCCTTCCCCCCTGGACCCTTCACACCTCCGCCACTGCCTCAGTTGGTGGCCGAGTATTTGCCACCCCGAGTACCGCGGTCTGATTGTAAACGGAGGTGGTTCCGCCGGAGCCGGCATTGCTGCAGGGCCCGAGGACGACACGGAAATAGCAGCCAAGGCCCCTCCAGCGGTTGTTTATTGGGGATGGAGGCGGTTACCGTACCGGTTAATTGCGCGGCGCATCGCTCCTCTCCGAATCCGGGTGGGCGGCATACTCCGCCCTCTCTCCTCCCCTCCAGCCGCGACCGTTACTGCGCAGCCGTCCGGCCTGCCTATGCCCCCAATATACCTATCCCCCGAGCAGCGCGATCCGGTGCAGAGTGCCCGGCCGCCGATCGATCCCATTTACGCGGGGGTCAGGGAGTGGGTCAAACCGGAGAGGGGGGAGGGGCTAAACTCTCGACAAAAAAATACTAATCGACAAAATAACTACAAATACCAACTGAAATAAGTTAACATTTACAAAAAATACTGACCCGCAAAATAATTTATAAAAACAAAAATAAAACGGTAATTAAAACATGAACTCCCGGGAGCTGCCGCTCTGGGTGATCAGCATTAAACCAACAAGAGCCAAACCCGCAATTAAGTACTTTGCTTCCTTCCCTTTGCCTCTCTGATGTTGAGAAACTGCCAGCCGCAGACATGCTGCACTATTGCCACTGTGGACCTTGTCTACCTGGAGCCTTTATACACTTTCCCGACAAACAGAAGAAATAATTTCAATTAACCAATTCTGGAAGGTCGGGCTAACTCATGCATAATTCACCCCAGCCTTTATCTGTATAAAATATTTTCATTTAAACACTGACCCGTCGCCAATTCCAGCAGGCAGAGCCGTGTCACAACTTTCACTTTCAACACTTCCTATTAAGAGGACGGAGTGGAGGTGGGACCCATTGCTTCCTTTATTTTCTCCACATCTTCGTTTTTCTTGATCTGTTGTTCATTTCATTGTTTCCTGCCCAGTACAGGTGTTGCCCTATTAACCAGCTTTTGTGTGGCAGTCCCCAGAGAGTGATACTGGGCACGAGTCCAATGCCACCAGAACAAATACAGCGATAATTGCCCTTCTCAAGAGGAGGTCACCCCTAACACAAAACAAGCGGCCCAGTCAAACTCAGAATGTATCGCTGTTAAATGATAACTTGGTTATCACTGTTGGTGAGCCAGACAGTATGCTGCCCGGAAAGCTTCAAGCAAACCGATGGCCACCACATGATTGTGTTCTAGGATTTAGAACAGCAACAGGCAGTTGGAGCAACCCGCCTTGTGCCCCGCATCCTGCTCCTATGGATGGTGGTTTTCACTTGTTCCAGGAGCAGACTCGCCCAGAGGTCCCCAATATGTTTGAATATTAAGGGAATCGAGGGATATGGGGATTGTGCAGGAAAGTAGAGTTGAGGTAGATCAGCCATCATCTTATTGAATGGCGGACCAAGCCCGAATGGCCTACTCCTACTCCTAATTCTTATGTTCTTAATTGAGTACATAGCAGAGAGCAGTAAACTGCAGACATTTCAATTGAGTGGTTTTGAATCTTTCAATCCTGAAACGTTACGCTGTTAATTTTACCGTTTCACGCGGTCAGCACTTTGGGGGCCCAGTCAGCCTGTCAGCGCTTGCTGACAAAAGTCAATGTGAACTGAAAAACCATATTTGGATAGACAAATAAACAGAAACTTTTGTTTTGGAAAAATATCTGTCAGGTCATACCTCATCTCCAAGCCTCTCCAGGATGTCAACAATCACAGACTCATACAGCACAGAGGAGGCCAATTGTGCCAGTGTCGGCTCTGTGAAAGAGCTATTTAATTAGTCCCAATCCCCTACACTTTTTTCCGTAGTCCTGCAAAATTTCCTTTTCAAGCATATACCCAATTCTCTTTCGAAAGTTACTATTGAATCTGTTTCCATCACCCTTTCAGGCAGTGCAATCCGGATCATAATAACTCGCTGAATAAAAAAATTTACTTCATCTCACCTCTGGTTCTTTTGCTAATTATCTTAGATCTGTGTCCACTGGTTACTGAACCTCCTGCCAATGGAAACACTTTCTTCTTATTTACTCTATTAAAACCCATCATCATTTTGAACACCGCTATTTAATAAATCCAATAAGGAATTCAGGAGATACTTCTTTACTCAGAAAGTGGTGAGAACATTGAGTGGTTCAGACAAATAGCATAGATGCATTTAAGGGAAATCTAGGTAAGTACATAAGAGAGAAAGGAATAGAAGAATATGTTGATAGGGTGAGATGAAGTAAATAGAGTGGGTGCAGACATGTGGAGTATAAACCCGAATGGCCTGTTTCTGTGCTGTAAATTCTATGTAAATTTATCCTTAACCTTCTCTACATTGAGGAGAACAAACCTAGCAGTCCCTCCACATAACTGAAGTCCTGACTCCCTGGTATCACTTCTGGTAAATCTTCTCTGCATCCTCTATAAGGCCTTGACATATTTCTGAAGTTTGGGGTCCAGAATTGAACACAATACTCCAGCTGAAACCTAAATGGGGAAGCATCCAGAAGTACTTGTATTGAAAGCAGTTGGTGCACAACTTCAGAACGTCCTGAGAGCCACCATCTCCATGAAAACAAACTGCCAGCTGAGTATGCTGCATAACCACCTGGTGGCATGTTTATCTGGGTTGTTTTTTTCTAAAAAAGCATCAACAAATATTCTTCTATTTAGACTTTCATTCCCCATTAAATTTTCAGCTTACATACAAGGGTGCTGGGACAAGCAGTAATATTTCAGTTATAAGCTATTATAGTCATCAGCAGAGTTATTACCATCATACGAACATATATACAGGCATACGAAAAGGGCGGGGAAAGAGCACTCAACACATCAAGCTCTCCCCATCTAAGGTTGACAACCTTCTAGGATTGTTCTGGAGTCTCCAGGAATTAAATATTTATCTCCTAGATGCTGCTGCAAGCAACTCTGTAGAAAAATCATTGGGACATAAAAAAAATTATTTTCTTTGAACAGTTTGATTTATTTGTTGTTAAAAAAATTGGAGATGGGAAAATGGCTGTTTGATTGACAGTCAAGAATCATCCAATCAGGTAATGAAGAGTCTGTTTACTTTCCAATTGACATGGGAAGGCGGAGCACCGTGATGATGAATGTATCACGCAACCAATGGCAGGAGCATGGGGGCGGTGCAGTTGGAGGTGGGTGGGCATGTGACGATACCTCCAGGAATACGTCCAACCAGAGTTCGCAACCCTGGCCCCATCCAGTCATGGTGCAACCACACACACCATTTCCTCACCACTTAACCATGCAATCTCTTAGAAAAAGCTAAAAAAAAGAAAAACATATAGGGGCCGAATTTGGTCGGCGCCCATTTCTCGGCAGCCCCCGGGCAGCACTTACCTTTTTGCTGCCTGCTGCCGCCAAGTCCCATTGGGAGCCATTTTCAGCTCCGTTGTGTGGGCGGCAGCATCAGTGGCAGGCAACAGCAGTCGCCGGAAAGGGAGCGGGAGTGAGCGGCCGGTGTCATCAGTGTGCGGGGATCTTCGGAGGGCCTCCAATGCACATGCGTGAGACTTTGCAATTTTTTTTTGTAGCTTTTGTCTTCCGACGTGTTGTCATTTCGGGGCCATTTGAGGCTGATTGCTGTACTGCGCATGCGCTTAAAGGCACACCACTTTATTCCACCTGTGAGTATGAGAGGGGAGAGGAGAGAGTTGGAGGTTGGAGAGAACAGAGTTGGAGGTTGGGGAGGACAGAGTTGGAGGTTGGGGAGGACAGAGTTGGAGGTTGGGGAGGACAGAGTTGGAAGTTGCAGAGGTGAGAGTTGGAGGTTGGAGAGGACAGAGTTGGAGGTTGGGGAGGACAGAGTTGGAGGTTGGGGAGGACAGAGTTGGAAGTTGCAGAGGGGCCAGTCTGAGTTGCAGAGGTGGCAGTTGGAGAAATTGAGACACACAAACTATTGAGCAGCCAATCATTTCATCATTGACGATGAGTGGCCAGAAATCAGCAATGAAGACTGGGAAAACCAGGCCCAGAGCTCCCTGATTTAATGAGGAGGAATTGGAGGAGCTAGTAACGGAGGTGGAGCGCAGGTACAAAGACCTCACTTGGGATGGTCATGACAAGCCTCCACTACCCCAATACCAATGCATTTGGAGGGAGATCGCTGAGATCGTGTCCACAATGGACAACGTTGAGCAAGATGGGGACCAATGGCGGAAGCCTTGAAACGATTTGGTGGCGGCAGCAAAAGTGAGTAAAAATTTATTCGCCCCTCCTGTCCAACACCAAAAGGGTGGTGCGCCAGATGTGTGTGTGTGTGTGGGGCATCAGAAAAAGGGCTAAAGGTTGCAACGTTTCTTTGTGCAGAAGAAAAACATATCCAAGGCAGCAAGCCTGCGTGTAACAGGAGGGGGACCAGCAGAGGTGGTCGAATTGAGTAGGCTGGAGGAACGTGCATTGGCATTGGTGGGTGACCGCCACTGTGCAACCATAACGGTTGATGCAGATCTGGTGTTACAGCATGGTAAGGTTATACTAATCTGCGGTCTGAGCCACGTTCATGGCATGAAAGGTTATGCAATGTTAAGGCACTCGCGGTTTACCGCACACTTTGTTGCCCAGTATTGGTGTGCCCATGTAGAGATGCAACTCCTTGCTGGCAGAATGTGAGATGGCACGGCTCACATCTCAGCTTGACCAGCACCATCCCCGTCCCCCCCACCCGACCTCCACAGACTGTAGTGTTGTCCTCTACTTTCAGATGATGACTCAGACAGCACGGATCAAGGCACACCATCGACCTCTGGCCTTCAGAGAAGCTGTCATACCCCAACCCCGACGTTGCCCCCAGCCCAAGACAACAGATCCTTCCTCCACCCCCCTCAGATCACCCATTTCCACCGCTCCCAACACCGCCACCCAGAGCCACGAAGAAGAGGAGAGAGAGGAGGGAGAAGGACCTGACTTTGTGGCCCTTGAGCTCCAGGAGCAGGAACAGTGTGACAGCAGCCTCCTGCCATGTATGCCAAGTGTCCACAGAAACTCAGCGTCGGGCTCCGAGTTCCTGGGGTTTGGAACAGACTCCACACTGGCAAGCTCTACCAAGAGCAGAGGCCATGGCGCGAAGGCAAGCAAGGCGCCAGAACCCACCAGGAGCGAGCAACCACCTGAGGATGCAGCACCACTCTCTGCAATTCAGGTGGTCCAGCTATCATGGACAGGCATGCGATATGCTCCAGACCATGTTTGGGATCCCTGGCAGCATCGCCACCTTCACCCAGTAGCATGATGACAGGATAGACCAGCTCATTATTGTATTGACTTGCACAACCGAGACGTTGAGGCGATGAGGCAAGAGTTGGCTTCTGGACGTGTAGTGCAAGTCCCCGAGCCCACATCCTCAAGGCAGACAGATACAGAGGAGCAGGAGATCTTGGCACCATCGGTCATGCCCCCTTCCTTCTCACTAAGACGCACACATCTGCAGATATCCCACTGTCCTCCTGCACAACCTGAGGCAGTGAGGGGCAGGAGAACGGCATGCCGTGGTGTAGATGAGGCGAGGAAGAGCAGCTTGCGCATCGCTTCACGGCAGGGGGAAGAGAGGTGGTGGTGCCGGGCAGAGGGGTGAATGTTGGTGGTGTAAATGTTTGTAAATGTAATAATGTTATGTAACCTTTGTTATTGTGCACTTGTAAATACACTCACATTGTTGACCCTCTCTTGGTGAGTGTCTGATTTTAACATCATGTGTGGTGCCTTGTGAGAAATACACATCTGCTGCTTTATCAGGAATATCTTCCCATCCACATATGACTGCACTGTATAATGGGTACGGTCATCAGGCCATCGCAACACGCTTTATGTGCTGTGAGGGTTATTCGATGTGTCAGATTAATTACATCTCTCAGAATAGACTTATGTCCGTCACTACAACAAGGCATGCTGGGTACAGGTCTTTTGTGATGAATCAGAACATATTTTATGAAGTAGTTTCCTTGCAGCACAAAGAAAGACACATTAACAAGATGATAGTGACAATCTAGTCATTGAAACCTCAACGGTAGGCCACTGAGTCACGCTTGTCTCTTGCTGTGTTCTATTGACCGTCGTCCTTCCTCAGTTTGGTCTGTAATCGCGCTGCCCCTAAAGTCAAATAGTTGTAACTTTATACCCTTTTCCCCCCATACAAATGTTGTCAGAGTCTGCAGCTGTCTCAGGCTTATAATAGATCATTCTAACCCTAACCCTCTCACCCTCTATGTGATATGTAGTGCTTCCCTGAGAACTTCTTGAAGGACTGTGTCATAGAATGAATTAATCAACTTGGATGGACAAAATGTGATTTTTCACTTATTCATAATTATTTTGCCTTTGCCACTGGGCTTCTCAATGAAGGTCTTTCAGCAAGGTCAAAGAAAAAAGTTTCCATCAACCTGGACACATTTCAGTTGCTTTTATCACATCCAAATTAAACATGACCATCAGCAATAAAGTAAAGCAACATCCATCTAACTTTTTTCCATCAGTCCCACTCATGATGATCGAGCATCTGCACCATAGCCGCGATGTGCAGCGCTGCAACACTCGGAGCCCTTCTCCCTGCCGCCCGACTCACGGCCAGCTCAGACCTACTTTTTGCCAGCGGTGCTTCTGGTGGGCGGCCGGTCGATCTGAGGCCAGTATCCCTCACCAAAATGCCCTATTTGCAGCATCCAGCATGAGCAAGCGCATGATGTCACGCCGGCGTATCCCTCCACAACCAATCTTGTGCCGGGCAGAACCTGGATGGCAGATGGGCGGTTTCAGAGGAATCGCCCAGAAAACATACATTTCCAGCAGATCCTCGGCGGCTGCAGGAGCAACCTGCACCAAATTCTGCCCCATGGTCCCAATTGAAGAAAAACTCAGGAAAATTCTTCTCTGAGTTCCTAAGGCAATAAAGATAAAGCATCTTCACAACTACAACTAAAAGCAACGTACCCTCTATAACTGGAAATATCCTCTTCACTGAAGAACCTGTCAATTTTCCTCATAAAGTACTGTAACAAATCAATATGCACCTCATGTTCAGGTAGGCTGTTCCAGAGGGCAATGGCTCTATATGCATCTATTTTACATGATGTGATCTAATCCTACCATTCAGTCATCTCTAATAACACATCCAGCCTGACTGAGTCGAATCCCTTTTTCATCATTTTAAAAGCTTCTATCATATCTCCTCTAAGCCTTTGTTTCTTTAAAGTAAATAGACCTAACTGAGTCTATGTTCAATAACTATGTGTCATTCTGGTCACCCTCCTCTGTATTCTATAGCACTGAAATCCTTCACCATATGCAGGAACAAATGCTAACCTTAATCTAAATAAATACTAATTACTAAAACACAATTATAAAACAAACACTTTAATTATGCACTCTTTCTATTGCTCCTTTCCCCTTTCCCCATTCTTCCTCATTTTCTCTCATATTTATTATTTTAACTTCAATTTTACTTTTTTTTAAACCCCAAAACAAATCTAACGTAGTCTTTGTATTCTGACCCTTTCTAACTTTGTTTTCCTGTCCACTCTTCCTCCTCCTAGCTTCTATCAGCCATTTTGATGGTGAAAACAAGTTCTAGAAGAACACATTGAAACAGGGAGGGACTCTACTGACTGAGTCTATTCATTGGCAGTCCCCAGAGCTGACAGCATGGAAAGAGTAAACTTGTCTGTGGTAAGGGTTAATACAGTCATGCACCCCCAATCAAATACAATCTCCTTGTGAGCAATTGCTGGCAGTCCCTCGGAGTTGAGGATGAGTTGAGTTGCTCCCACACTAAAAATGAGTTCTCGGTTGACTGAAGTGTCCAATGTGGGACCTACAGTCTTTGTCACGAGTGGGGCAAACGGTGGTTGAAGGTGTTATGTTCAGAATAAATCCACAGGACTATATCGCAAGCTCAAACTGTTGTGACCTTGGTCTCTTTATTTCAGACTCTAGAGTGAGGAAGCAGCATGGTGAGTCACCTTTTATACCTGCTTGCCCCAGGGTGCACAGGTGACCCTTAGGTCTTCCACAGGTGTGTCCCCTGGTGGCAAGTCTTACATTTGGGTAAGGTCTACATATATACATAACAGAAAGAAAGGGTGGGTGGGGTGCTTGCGTGGTCGCGCGCTCCTTCCGCTGTCGACGCTTGGCTTCAGCTTGCTCCCGGCGAAGAGACTCGAGGTGTTCAGCCCCTTTCCGGATGCTTTTCCTCCACTTTGGGCGGTCTTGGGCCAAGGATTCCCAGGTGTCGGTGGAGATGTTACATTTTTTCAAGGAGGCTTTGAGGGCGTCCTTGAAGCGTTTCCTCTGCCCACCTGGGGCTCACTTGCCATGTCGGAGCTCCGGGTAGAGCGCTTGTTTTGGGAGTCTCGTGCCAGGTATGCGGACAATGTGGCCCGTCCACTGGAGCTGATTGAGCGTGGTCAGTGCTTCGATGCTGGGGATGTTGGCCTGAGCGAGGACACTAATGTTGGTGCACCTGCAAAATGGATTTGCAGGATTTTGTGGAAATAGCGTTGGTGGAGTTTTGAGGTACCTGCTGTACATAGTCCATGTCTCTGAGCCATATAGCAGGGTATCACCACTGCTCTGTAGATCATGAGCTTGGTGCTGGGTTTGAGGTCCTGGTCTTCAAACATTCTCTTCCCAAGGCGACCGAAGGCTGCACTGGCACACTGAAGGCGGTGTTGGACCTCGCCGTCAATGTCTGCCCTTGTTGATAGTAGGCTCCCAAGGTAAGGAAAATGGTCCACATTGTCCAAGGCCTCGTCATGGATATTAATATCCGAGGGGGGGGGGGGGGGGGGGGAAGTGCTGTGTGGCGGGGGCAGGTTGGTAGAGGACCTTTGTCTTACGGATGTTTAGTGTGAGGCACATGCTCTTGTACGCCTCGGTGAAGGTGTTGACGATGGCTTGGAATTCGGCCTCCAAATGTGCGCAGATGCAGGCGTGGTCTGCGTACTGTAGTTCGATGACGGAGGCTGGGATGACCTTGGATCTGGCCTGGAGGCGGTAGAGGTTGAACAGATTCCCGTTTGCCCTGTAATTTAGCTCCACTCCAGCGGGGAGCTTGTTGAGAGTGTAATGGAGCATTGCAGCAAGGAAGATCAAGAAAAGCGTTGGTGCGATGACACAACCTTGCTTGACCCCGGTCCGAACATGGAATGGGTCTGTGGTGGATCCGTTGGTCAGGATCACGGCTTGCATGTCGTCATGGAGCAGGCGGAGGATGGTGACAAACTTTTGACGGCAGCTGAATTTGAGGAGGACATGCGAGGATTCTTCAGCGCAGTCAAGAAGACCTATGGCCCAAGAATCCAAGGCCCTACCCCACTACTGGCCAAGAATGGAGAGGTGCTCATCAAGGACAGAGAGGTACTCTGTGCCCGCTGGAAGGAGCACATTGAGGAACTCCTCAACCGAGACTCTTGACTTCGACATGAGTGTCCTCGACTCCATCCCACAGCATGCCACACGCCACCATCTCAGCACAACCCAAGCCCGGCACGAGGTTGAAAAGGCCACCTGACAACTGAAGAACAACAAGTCATCAGGAGCAGATGGAATCCCCTCTGAAGCACTAAAACATGGTGGAGAAGCGCTACTGCCGTGGATTCATGTCCTCATCTCTCTTATCTGGAAGGAGAAGATCATGCCAAGAGATCTCAAAGACGCTGTAATTGTGATCATCGTCAAGAAAGGTGACACGTCCAACTGCGGTTGACCACTGGGAAAGTCATCAAGAATTCTCCTGAATCGCCATCTTCCTGTGGCTGAAGAACTCCTCCCAGAGTTGCAATGCGGATTCCGCCGACTAAGGGGCACAATGGACATGATCTTCACTGTGCGTCAGATACAAGAGAAATGCAGGGAACAGCACCAAACCATGTACATGGCCTTCTTTGACGTCACAAAGTCTTCGACATTGTCAACCATGAGGGATTATGGAGCATCCTCCTCAGATTAATTGCTGATTATATAACCAATATGTACCAGAGTTTATGAAGCTTTAAATGAATGTGGAATAAACACAGTGACCACAAGTAAAATGTACTCAGAAGTATATGGATAATGCTGTACAATAATTATTGCTTTATATTTGGGGCTGAGATGCATCATGGAAAATACGTTCAAGTTTTGTTTCTTGTTTTTGAACAGTGCAGCAAAGTGAGAAGGTTGGCTTTCTGGTTCAGAGAATTAATGGGCAGGATATTGAAGTTGATGGGAAGGATGCTGAAGTTGAGTAATTAGAATAAGCCATGAAACAGTAAGATAAATCGAAGTTTAAATTGTTTTTATTATTGGAAGTCTACGTAGAGTTGTTGATTGAGAACTGACGTAGAGATTTGGAAGATGGTTGAAGCTTTAGTTCCACATATAGCCACCAGAGGATGCTCTGATATAATTTGGCTGGATTTTGTCAAAGGTAAATATTACTCAAAGTATTGCTGGTTCAGCCCAAAGATCCGGCTGTACAGGCAGAAGTGCTGTAAGACATTCAAGTGGTTACCTGCATCAAACCAGACCTGGCACATTGCCTATTGAGCCTCTTGTTGGTGACCACTCCAGACCCCAACATGAGAAGCAAGAACAAATGAACTTGCATTTATGTAGCTTCTTGCTCATCCTCACAGCATCCCAAACCACTTCACCAATTAATTAATTTTGAATTATAAGCACAATTGTAATGCAGGAAAACACAGTAGCCAATTTGCATGCAACAAAGTCCCACTTACAGCAATGAAAAAATGACCAGTTAATCTGTTTCGGGGATATTGGTTGAGGGATAAATGTTGACCAGGATACTTAGAGATATCCCTGTTCATCTTTGAATAGTGTAGTGAGATATTTTACATCCATCTGACAATCAGAACAGGACCTTAATTTAATATCTTATCCAAAGACAGAATCTCTGACAATTTTTATCCTGAAATGTCAGCCTAGATTTTTGTGCTGAAATCCTTGAGGGGGCCTTAAACCCTTCTGAATTGGAGGCAAGAATACAACCGCTGAGCCAAGCTGGCATCGACAAACTCTTGAGCTTCCACCTAGCTACAGTTCATTGGTACATTCCACTGAGGTAGCTACAGGAGGATTCCCCCCCCTCCCCCCACAACCCAGTACAGCAGCATATACTAGCGCCCCTGCTTAGGAGTCCCCAGCCAAAGACTGTTCTAAGTGGAGGAAGAGCATCCGGGAGGACATTGAGCACCTCAAGTCTCGTCGCCGAGAGCATGCAGAAAACAAGCGCAGGCAGAAAAAGGAACGTGCGGCAAACCAGTCCCACCCACCCTTTCCTTCAACGACTGTCTGTCCCACTTGTGACAGAGACTATAATTCCCGTATTGGACTGTTCAGTCACCTAAGAACTCACTTTTAGAGTGGAAGCAAGTCTTCCTCGATTTCGAGGGACTACCTATGATGATTAGGCCTATGTGGATGGTATTGTCGACATGCCAAGAAGCCACTGGCAAATCCAGGAATGAGGTCTGGATTTCAAAGTATTTCAAATGGTCTAGACTCAGGCAGTACATGGTTTTTTCAATCCGGGCTGTCCTTCACATTGTCTCAATCCATGTTGTCCAGATTGGGTGGATGGAGGACTCCTAGCTCGTCTGGGCTAATCTGGGAGGATCACTATGGGGAGGTAATGTGCTTGATCTGGTAATGACAGGAGTACTTGGTTATCATTTAGTTATTTGTCAGTCGGACTGGATATTCGGCCTTAACCAGGAAAAACAGTTTTGTATATTGCTGACCATTTCCAAAATCCAGCCAAATTGTCTGAATTGCCTTAACTTTTTGTAACAGCTAGAGAGAGGAGAGTAAGTCAGTTTAGCAACTTGAAGGAAACAAAAACAACAACAACTTGTATTTATATAGTGTCTTTAACGTAGTGAAACGCCCCAAGGCACTTCACAGGAGTATTATGCGATAAAAATTTGACACCGAGCCCCAAAAATAGAAATTAGCACAGGTGACCAAAAGCTTGGTCAAAGAGATATTTTAAGGAGCGTCTTGAAGGAAGAAAGAGAGGTAGAGAGGCGCAGAGGTTTAGGCAGGGTGTTCCAGAGCTTGGGGCCTAGGCAACAGAAGGCACAGCCACCAATGGTTGAGCGATTATAATCAGGGATGCTCAGGAGGACAGAATTAGAGGAGCGCAGACATCTTGGGGGTTGTGGGGCTGGAGGAGATTACAGAGATAGGGAGGGGTGAGGCCATGGAGGAATTTGAAAATAAGGATGAGAATTTTGAAATTGAGGCGTTGCTTAACTGGAAGCCAATGTAGGTCAGCGAGCACAGGGTTGATGGGTGAGCAGGACTTGGTGCGAGTTAGGATATGGGCAGCCGAGTTTTGGATCACCTCTAGTTTACGTAGAGTAGAATGTGGGAGGCTGGCCAGGAGTGCGTTGGAATAGTCAAGTCTAGAGGTAACAAAAGCATGGATGAGGGTTTCAGCAGCAGATGAGCTGAGACAAGGGCGGAGGCGGGCGATGTTACGGAGATGGAAATAGGCAGTCTTAGTTATGCCGTGGATATGTGGTTGAAAGCTCATTTCAGGGGTCAAATGTGACACCAAGGTTGCGAACAGACTGGTTCAGCATCAGACAGGAGTTGGGGAATCAGTGGCTAGGGAACGGAGTTTATGGCGGGGACTGAAAGAGGGTTTTACAAAATTCACTGTAGTTATATTAATAGTTGCAAATCAAACAATACCCCAGATTTTGCAGTCGGAATAACGGTGAGGTCAGCAGCGCTCACCGTTAATATGAAGTAAACCAGACAGCAACTTCTAGCATCCACACATGCGCAGTTAAACGTGGAAATCAGGAATTTGCTCTTCAATTTTCCCTGCTTCTCCATAAGCTTTGCTACACTGGTACCTCGCTGAGAGACTTGGCAATAAAACACAAGACGAGCGTTAAGTTGTGGTACTTACCCACACGATACTCGGTAAACATGCCAGAAAAGGTTAGGCCTTGCCCATTCAAGAGTAAGTGAATTTTTAATGGCGTGGAAAATCTTAATTACCAAAGAACCTCTCTCGCACTGAAAATTTACTTTTGCAAGCGTGGAGTCCAATTCCTTCAGATTTTAATTATTGTTGAAAATTTTTTAAAAAACAATAAAATGATAATATTTTTCTTTCTGTCCCTTTTATCTTTCTCTTAATCCCATCTTTCTTTCTCTTTCTGTACATGATTTTACATTTAATTAAATATTCTTATTTACACTTCCTGGTTTAGATTTGGCATGACTCAGTAAGGATTCTCAATCTGATTGGTTGAAGAGACACACTGTTGCTTGTCCTATTCACAAAGGTCCCAGATCTTCTTTAGAGGGCGCCGCGCTGAAATGGCTGTCTAATTACCGTAATCTTCTGCATAAAACCCCACTAAATGAATGTGGCTAGCTGTAAACGTAATGCAGGCCACTGAGTTTTCAGAGGGTTTTATTCATTTATTTTATTTATTTGTGAATACAGAACATTTGTAATTTTGTTTGAACTGAATATAAGTTAGTACCTTGCTCAAAACAGACGTTTTCACAGATTTCAAATCAACTAGGTGCACAAGGCAATTCTTCCACAGTTTCCCTTTGCAACATGGGCAGTTAGCATTCTCACCTCTGGATCAGACGGTTGTAGGTTCAAGTCCCACTCCAGAGACTTGAACACTAATTCTGAAACTTCAGTGCAGTACCGAGGGAGTACTGCACTGTCGGAGGTGCCGTCTTTCAGATGAGACGTTAAACTGAGGCCCTGTGTGCCCTTTCAGGTGGACATAAAAGATCCCATGGTACTTGTCAAGGGGTATGGCGAGAAAGCAGGAATGGGGTACTGAAGTTGAATGTTCAGCCATGAACTCATTGAATGGCGGTGCAGGCTAGAAGGGCCGAATGGCCTACTCCTGCACCTATTTTCTATGTTTCTATTTCACCATCTTGCAATGACTATAAGTATGTAACTGTAACAATATATACTGTACCTGTACTCTTGTAATGCACACCCTGACCACAGGGAGTGAGCTCCTCACCTGGGCTTCCAGGTATAAAAGGGGAGGTCCCACCCAGGATCAAGACTCTTCAGTCCTGGAAATAAAGTGAAGGTCACAGAGTGACTGTGTCTGATATATCCATGCCTCGTGTGAGTTTGTAACAAGGTGCAGAACACTACATCTGGCGACTAGAATCAGGAATCACTGAACCACGAGGATGGCCACCAGTGGCACAGAGAAACGCTATTGTGTGGGTAAGGACTGGGACAACTTTGTGGAAAGACTCCAGCAGAGCTTTGTCACAAAGGACTGGCTGGAAGAGGCAGCGGCTGACAAGCGGAGGGCGCATCTACTGACCAGCTGTGGTCCACAGACGTATGCGCTGATGAAAGACCTGCTCGCACCCCAAAAGCCAGTGGAAAGTCATTCGAAGAGCTCAGCCAGCTGATCAGTGAGCATCTCAAGCCGGCAAGTAGCGTACACATGGCCCGGCACCGGTTCTACTCTCACCGGTGTCGGGAGGGTCAAAACATCTCGGACTTCGTGGCGGAACTGCGGCGTTTGGCCAGTCTCTGTAAGTTCTCCGATGCCTGCAGGAGGGAGATGTTAAGGGACTTTTTCATCGAGGGCATTAATCATGCCGGAATTTTCAGGAAGCTCATAAAGATTAAGGATTTGACTTTAGAAGGGGTGGTGTTGATAGCTCAGACCTTTATGGCAGAGGAAGAGGAGACCAAGCTAATCTACGCACACAGCCCTGGTTTTAAAGTTGCGCTGAACCAAGGAATCAATGTTATAAAAATGACACAGAGCTCCACAGGCAGGCAAGGGCAATTCGACACCATCCAGGCAGGCAGGCAAGGGCAATTCGACACCAGCCAGGCAGCAACAAGATCCTGGCAACAGAGACAATGGAAAGGGGATCAGCAATTCACGCCATCACGAGGAACAATACATCCTGTGATGGGACAATTAACACCCCCCATCAGAGTGCTTAGGCACAGCCAAAAGGGCCATCATAGAGGAATGCCTGGGAATAGTCCTTTTGTTAACAGCAATCTCGGCTCATGTTGGAGATGGGGGAGCAGACTGCAAAAATCTGCAGGTTCCAATTTTACACCTGTAGGATTTGTAATGTCAAGGGACACTTGGCCAGGATGTGCAAAAAGACAGTAGCGAGGCTAGTCTGCGAGACAGATGAACCAGACGAGGGGTCTGAAATGCAGGGTGAAGCCTGGTGAACAACCATGGATGCTGAAATTCAGAGAGTCATGTGGCCGACGTCCACAGCTCATACACCAAAACATCACCCATGATGATGAAAGTCTTACTGAATGGCATCCCGGTGCACATGGAGCTGGATACTGGAGCTAGCCAGTCCCTCATGAGTGCCCAACAATTTGAGAGACTATGGCCATACAGAGCTAGCAGACCCAAATTGGAATGCATTGAGACGCAGCTACGTACGTACACCAAAGAGATAATCCCAGTGCTGGGCAGTGCAAACTTGGTGGTAACGCATAATGGATCACAGAACCGGCTGCCACTCTGAATTGTTCTGGGAAATGGCCCCACGCTCTTGGGGAGGAGTTGGCTAGCTGAGATGAATTGGAAATGGGGGGATGTGCACGCCATTTCATCCGTGGAGCGGAGTTCATGCTCGCAGATATTGCAAAAATTCGAGTCACTCTTTCAACCCGGTGTCGGAACGTTCAAGGGCACCAAAGTAGTGATACACATCACTCCGAACGCCAGACCAGTGCACCACAAAGCCAGAGTGGTGCCGTACGTGATGCGTGAAAAAATTGAAAGTGAACTGGACAGGCTGCTCAGAAAGGGCATAATTTCACCCGTTGAATTCAGCGACTGGGCAAGTCCCATTGTTTCCGTCCTCAAAGCAGATGGCTCGGTCAGGATTTGTGGTGACTACAAAGCCACCATCAACCGAGTGTCGCTGCAAGACCAATACCCGCTCCCGAGAGCGGAGGATCTTTTTGTCACGCTGGCAGGTGCTAAGCTGTTCACGAAGCTGGACCTCACTTCGGCCTACATGACTCAGGAACTGGCTGAAGAATCCAAGTTTCTGACCACCATCACGACACACAAAGGATTATTTGTTTACAATAGATGCCCGTTTGGCATTCGTTCAGCAGCGGCTATCTTTCAGCGAAACATGGAAAGCTTGCTCAAGTCCATCCCTGGAACAATTGTGTTCCAAGACGACATCCTTATAACGGCAAGACACTGAGGAACACCTCCACAACCTGGAGGAGGTGCTACGCCGATTGGAACGGGTAGGCCTGCAGCTGAAAAAGGCCAAGTGCATGTTTTTGGCCCCAGAGGTCGAGTTCTTGGGCAGGAGGGTTGCCGCAGAAGGGATCCGGCCGACTGAATCAAAAATTGAGGTGATTCGCCGGGCGCCCAGGCCCGGCAACACGTCGGAGTTTCGATCATTCCTGGGACTCTTGAACTATTTTGGGAACTTCCTGCCGAACTTAAGCACATTGTTGGAGCCGTTACACATGCTCCTCCGTAAAGGTTGTGAATGGTCTTGGGGGGATTGTCAAGAACGGGCTTTCAATAAGGCGAGGAACCTGCTGTGTTCCAACAAACTATTGACTTTGTATGACCCCTGTAAAAAACTGGTTTTAACATGCGATGCGTCATCCTATGGGGTTGGTTGTGTTTTGCAGCAGGGTAACGATGATGGCCGACTCCAACCGGTGGCTTACGCCTCCAGGTCGCTCTCCCAGGCGTAGCGTGGATACGGCATGGTTGAGAAGGAAGCACTCGCGTGTGTGTACGGTGTGAAAAAGATACACCAGTACCTTTTCGGTAGACGGTTCGAGCTAGAGACGGACCACAAGCCGTTAACATCCCTGTTGTCCTACAGCAAGGCTGTCAACGCTAATGTGTCAGCTTGCATACAGCGATGGGTCCTCATGCTGGCTGCGTATGACTACACCATACGGCACCGGCCAGGCACCGAAAATTGCGCTCAGCAGGCTCCCACTGGCCACCACCGAGGGGGCGTCGGAGCAGAGCGCTGAGATGGTCATGGCAGTTGAGGCTTTTGACAATGCGGGCTCCCCCATCACAGCCCGCCAGATCAAACTCTGGACCAACAGGGATCCCCTCCTAGCCATGATAAAGAAATGTGTCCTGACTGGGAACTGGGCACCCGCACACAGGGCGTGCCCCGAGGAAGTCAGGCCATTTCAGAGACGGATGGATGAACTTTCCGTCCAAGCCGACTGCCTGTTATGGGACAGCCGGGTAGTCATGCCCCAGAAAAGAAGGGAAGCGTTCATCAGGGAACTCCACAGCGAGCACCCTGGCATCGTGTTAATGAAGGCCATTATCCGGTCACACATGTGGTGGCCGGAGATTGACTCAGACCTGGAACACTGGGTTCGCAGGTGCACGACGTGTGCCCAGCTGGGCAATGCCCCCAGGGAGGCCCCACTCAGCCCGTGGCCCTGGCCACCAGGCCATGGTCACGTATTCACGTGGACTATGCGGGCCCGTTCATGGGAAAAATGTTCCTGATCATTATTGATGTATACTCGAAGTGGATCGAGTGCATCATATTGAACTCGTGCACGACATCCATCACTGTGGACAGTCTGCATACGGTTTTCGCGACCCACGGCTTTCCGGACATCCTGGTCAGCGATAATGGCCCATGTTTTACCATCCTTGAATTCCAGAAGTTTATGTCAGGCAATGGGATCAAGCTCGTCCGGACAGCGCCGTTCAAGCCGGCCTCCAATGGCCTAGCGGAACGGGCAGTCCAAGTCATAAAGCAGGGCATGCAATGCATCCAAGGACCCTCCCTTCATTACCGCCTATCACACCTCCTGCTGGCCTGCAGGTCCCGTCAGCACTCGCTCACAGGAGTCCCGCCAGCGGAATTCCTCATGAAACGCATGCTCAAAACACGGCTGTCCTTCATTCACCCAGCCCTGGCAGACATTGTTGAGGGCAAGTGCCAGTCTCAAACCGAGCTCCATGATCGAGGCTCAAGGGGGAGGTGTATAGAAATAGATGACCCGGTATTTGTTCTTAACCATGCTTTGGGACCCAAATGGCTTGAGGGCACCGTAATTGACAAAGAAGGAAACAGGATCATGGTGGTCAGACTAAACAATGGGCAGATATGCCGCAAACACTTGGACCAAGTAAAGACAAGGTTCAGTGCAGACACGGAGGAACGGAAGAAGAGCATGATGAGATAGCACCCACACCACTGCCAGCACATGAGCAACAAAGACAGCCCTCAGCATGCACAGTCCCTGCAGCCAGCCCGGACAGGCCGGAATCACCTCAAGTGACAGAGGCATGTGCTGAAGCTCAGCCACCAGAGCCACAACTGCGGCGCTCCACGATAGACTTAACCTCTGAAATTAAAAGACCTAAGGGGGGAGGTGATGTCATGTATTTCACCATCTTGCAATGACTATAAGTATGTAACTGTAACTCATGCATACTGTACCTGTACTCTTGTAATGCACACCCTGACCACAGGGAGTGAGCTCCTCACCTGGGCTTCCAGGTATAAAAGGGGAGGTCCCACTCAGGATCAACTCTTCAGTCCTGGAAATAAAGTGAAGGTCACAGAGTGACCGTGTCTGATACATCCATGCCTCGTGTGAGTTTGTAACAAGGTGCAGAGACTCTACAGTACTATTTTGTAAAAGACCAGCTGAGTTCTCCGTGGTGTTAATATTTATCCCTCAACTAACACCACTAAAATAGATTATCTGGTCATTATCACATTGCTGTTTATGGCACCTTGCTGTGTGCAAATTGGCTGCTGCGTTTCCTACATTACAACAGTAACTACATTTCAAAAAGTATGTTATTAGCTGTAAAGCACTTTGGGACGTCCTGAGGTCGTGAAGGGCACTATAGAAATGCAAGTCTTCTTTTCTTTCCTAGGAAGCCACTCCCAGGGCAATGGGGATAAGTGAGGCTGGGAATAGGTCTAGCATACAGCTGTCTGACATTTCTTGGTGGCAATAATTGGTCTCTAACACTGTCTTCGTAGACTCCAGTACAACTGCAAGTCTTCCTCTTTGTCCAGGTGACCAGTTCCAGCTCTGAGAAAGGTTTACTGTGTTTCTGGAGAAGCAGTTGAAGAAAACTGTGTTTAGGATCAAAGGCTCTTAGGTTATCTGCAGCACAGCTCGATGTGGGATAAAGCTGCCTCATTAAACTCAACCCTCTGAAGGCTGCCCCCTATAGTTCCGGTATGAGGTTTTCTATTTCTTTAATGATTTCTCTGTGTGAGATTGCTAAATTAGCCCCAGCTACAGTTTGATGATGTGGATTTGTAAAGGCTGTGTGAAGATTGAGATTGTGCAAATTCATTTCACATACAATCCTTAAACCAGACAGGAGAGAATCATACTCCTGTGCCTTTTCACTCCCAACTATTTCCACATGCTTCTGTCCTTTATGTATCTCTTCCTCATTTTACAGATGATTTTTTTATATCATCTAACAACCTTTTATTAAGCAGTTGGCGGATCACATAGCACATTTATTCCCTCTCTGGTGTATCTATTGATTCTTCCCCTTCCCCTCTCTACTTCTCTCTCTCTTTTTCCAATTTTACTAAAATACTGATTTACCTCTCAATCTTCAATTGTGATGAATGGAATGCATCTGAACTGTCATAACCTGTCTTTTCATGAAAAATTTACATGTACCGCTCTATTTTTTTAAGGGACATGACTAATAAAGTAACTTAAATATGTGTACTTTTCAACAAAATTAAAGGAAACTTCTAAAATTAAATTCTAACACTGTTATTCATGACTGTTAGACACTCTATTCCCTGCAGTGCCCAACAGACGCAGAAGGCCTCAAGTGTACCCGACAAGACCGTGGAAGAGAGGCAGGCAGCAAAGTGACCCTGCCCCCATGCCTTGCCCTCCCATGGGCCAGGCCCAGGAGCAGACCCACAAGAAGGTCCTGTGACTTGCCCCATTCCCTGCACCAGGTGACCGAAGATCAGAAGTGTCGGGCTGAGCTGCAGCCAAAAGTTGAGCAACCCCCTCAGATAACCTCTCACACTTACGGCTGTCCATCTGTGTATCCCTAGCATTTTCTGCGTTGATTTCAGATTTCCTTTCATAGTAGGAGAGTTTCACCCCATCACTTGAATGCAGTACCAACCCTCTGCAACATCTAGTCTCCGAATAGTTGTACCTCAGGCTGCTTCTCATAGAAAACGTAATAGTTGCTGCAATTTCTTTTTAAAAATTGTATCTTTGTCAAGAACTGATTGAAGTGATGTTTTCAAGGCAATAAGCTGGTTTGAAATGTTCAAATAATAGCCTGAAACTGCTTAAGCTTTGCTCTTGCAATTTGTTTTTGTAATCTAATTGAGGGGATCAGATTACAGCTGCATTGCACTGCATATTTTCAACTTGGTAATGCATGCCTTCCATTTACATTGAAGACAAAGTCGTAATAATGTTTCTAAAGAACATAAGAAAAACTGAAGGACAAGAAAAGGCCACTCAACCCATCAAAACTTGCCTTCTAGTATTTCAACTTACTACGCTAAGCATCTAACTTACAATAATATAGTACTTGTATTCAGTGGGTATGTATTTATGAGAGTATTCTGCCTGCTTTAGAGATGCAGGTGGTTGTTAAAGACCCCATGGCATTATTTAAAGGTGAGAAGGGAGTTCTTCAGGTGTGTTGGCCAACATTCCTCCCTCAACATTAAGTGGTCACTCATCTCATTGACATTTTTGGGACATTGTTGGTCCAAAATGTCCGCCACTTTTGGCTGTGTAACGTAGGAACAGGAGTAGGCCATTCAGCCCCTTGAGCTTGTTCCGTCATTCAGTTAGATCATAGCTGATCTGTACCTCAACTCCACTTACCTGCCTTTGATCCATATCCCTTGATATCCTTACTGAATAAAAATCTGTCGATCTCAGTCTTGAAAATTTTAATTGACCCTCAGCATCAACAGCCTTCTTGGGGCGAGAGTGCCACATTTCTTCTAACCTCTGTATGAAAAAGTGTTTCCTGATTTCACTCCTAAATGGCCAAGCTCTAATTTTAAGATTATGCCCTGTTGTTCTGGATTTCTCTCACCAGAGTATCTCTGTATCTACCCTATCAAATTCTTTTATAATTTTAAACACCTCACTAAGATCACCTCTCAACCGTCTAAACTCAAGGGAGTACAAGCCAAGTTTATGCAACTTGTCCTCATACTTTAATCATTAAAGCCCCGATATTATTCTGGTAAATCTGCACTGTACCCCCTCCAAGGCCAATATATCCTTCCTGAGGTTCGGTGCCCAGAACGCAGTCACCAGATGGAGTACGACCAAGGCTCTGTACAACTGAAGCATCACTTCCACCCCTTTGAATTCTATCTCTCTTGTGATAAAGACCAACATTCCATTAAAGAAAGACCTACATGTACATAGTGCTTTTTATGACCGTCGGACATCTCAAAGCGCTTTTCAGTCAATGAAGTACTTTTTGAACTGTAGTCATTATTGTAGCTTTATTGATTACTTTTTGTATCTGTCTACTGGCTTTAGGACATGTTGTACCTGTGTGTTTTAAGTACAGTTACCATCATCGTAATGGTGGTAACTGCACTTAAAAAACAATCATTGTGCAATAAACGTTAAAATGTTTTAAATAAAAGGCACAATATAATTTTAAACATCATTATTATTAAATGGACAAGCATCTTCAGAATTTGAAATGCAAAAAAATGTTTTGTCACCCTCCCCACCCTAATTCTCCCACAATTTCCCTGCATTACCCTACTCTGCCCCAAATGCTTCTAAAGCTCAGCACCTCCATTCCAGTGCTGGAAAACAAACCCAATTCTGCTGCTGAGACTGGCAGACCCACACCACAGCTCTTTCTAATGCCCATCTGTCAAATGGTCCAAGACCTTATCTCCCCTCCATTACTACTAAGGCCCAGACCAAACCTCATCCCCCTCCTCTTCCCAAGGCCCAATCTCACTGAGTTCTTCCAAACCCCAGACCACAGGTTTCTGAAATCTCATCCCCAATGAGTTGTCCCAGGCAGCAACTCCCCCAACTTTATTTTTGACTATGCCCACTGTCACCGACATTCTGTGTTACATGTTATAACACCTCCCTAACATATAATAATAGATACATGGCATAACACTCCTGTATTATATAATGATACATTGTGTATTACATAATCTAATGCCCCTATATTATTTAATACAATGTCCCCTATATTATTTAATACATTGTCTGCTATATGGCATAATGGCTCTATAGTACATAGAGTGTTACATGGTATAAGACCCCCTGTATTATATAATATAGTGTGTTACATGGAATAACAGACTGTCATCATAAAATAGTATATACTCTGACTCAGTGTGAATCAATATGACAGGAAGTACATTATAACAAGACCCAATGTAGTAAGAGTGACAATGTTATTTCAATTTATGTAGATTTGTTCAGTGGAATTTCTAAATGGTCCGTAATCTTTATTGTTTATTATTTGGAATTTATTCGGTGCACTGGGACAGTTATACATGTTGTACACTCATGAATCCTTTGTTTAATAGCTAGAAATATTTTAAAAAAAATTAAAGTACTGTAAAAATCCTGTTGAAAAGTTAAATGTTTTTGTTTTCATTGTCAGTGAATCTTTCATTGAAACCTTATCATTTGGATCACATTGTAATATTAGGCACAATTAATTCAAAACATTTAATACATCTGAAATTTACATTTCAAGAAGAAGGTATCAGAAAATTCTCCAGCGAATACCTGCTGGAGCCACACCTAAGAAATATGAAGCAGCAACTGCTCCAAACTTTCAGAATACAAATAAATGTTTTAAGTAATTTTTAAGCCATTCTGATTAAGCAGCCCGAAGGCTAGAAGAATGATAGATTGAACAAAGTTGTCCTCGTCAAGTTATCAATCGAAAACTGAATGTGTCATTGTAAAGCTTTCCAAAATAATGTCATTTGTGAAGACTGCAGGAATGCTTTTGTTACACTAAGCTCGATGTAATCATAAAGCCTCTTCATAGAGCTGATTCAATTTTGGGATAACTCCCTTTCTCTCTCAGTGCCACTTGTCTTGATAATAACATGAAGCATTTTGAAGTGTCACATAATGTGGCTAATCAGAGAACAATGCTCAGCTAATTCCTGCTGAAAAATATAATGTAATCACAACAGTGCCATGAAATTGCATTGTTGCTATATTTTTGGGTTCAGGAGTCATTAACAGATGCTTTTGTTTCAGGCTACACTGTGCTTTTATACTGAACTAAAGACATCTTCTATATAACTATACGTTCAAAAATAATCAGAAAATGACAGATCATTGTGTGTAACATTACTCTTGTTAAATAGCTCCCAAACAGGGCTTTGGTTCAAAGACAAGCCATTTCTTATTGTTACTTCTCTATTCTATTGTTGAATTTTAAGATTACTGGTTAAACTGTATGGCATTGCACATAGGGAGGCGAAGCCAAGTGTAATTCTCAGGTGAATTGAGGTTAGAGGGTAAAGGATAATTGGGCCAAGGAAATTCAATCCCCATTTTAAAATCAGATATTCTGTCCTCATTTTTATATCAAACTTTGATTTTATATCATTATTTATAATTAAATAGTGAAACTAACAGCAATTTGGGAAGCAGAGAAGTAGAGTTGGTTGGAGCACAGGAATTTCTGTGCAGTACTCTGAGCTGGGAGACCGAAAACCAATGTGCTACAGTGCCCCCAGTGGTAGGAGTGTATAATTACAGCATGACGAGTTTACATAGACAGTTCCCATTATAAATGTAGATGTAGGAATTTATAATGGGAAAAGTCAACACAAAAATGTGACAACTGGAAATAAGCTCAGTACTTGACCCCTCTTTTTTTATTTTTCTTCTACACTTTACTTACTCACCCAGATGCATATATTGCAGACAACTATCACAACATAATTTAACTATGTAAGCTCCGGTTCAGAGGGCAATTTATGTCATCATGCTACTAGACCTTCTGCTTCTATTGGCATCCCCAAAAAAGTGCCATCCACAAACCCAGCACCTCATGGCACTTAACGTCACTTACTCCATCTGCAAGCTCGAGCACAGGTATATCCCACAGCCAGTGGATTTATGTAGTTAGTTTGAGGTGTGTACATGTGGTGAATCATAGAGCACAAGTGAGCAGCAGCAGGCATTGGAGGCACAGGAGCATCAGGAACCTGCTGTCTACAGAACCAGCTCACGTGCTTTATCAGCTACATAGTCCTGGCAGCTGAATTTCATGGAGCCTGGATTTAAAAGAATGTTATCTGAGTAACAGTGTTTTCTCCAGTCATTAGAGGGTACGACAAGCTCCCCGAACTGTCCAGAAGTGACAACAGAGTCCACCACCCACGTCTATGCAGTTGTGCATGACTGTTTAATACAACTGCAGTCTAGCATGAAGCATGTGCTGTTCCAGGACTTTCTGCAGCAAAGCTTCCAGTATCCTTCATAAATATTCACCTGCTATTGAAGCCATGGATTCCAATCTCCAAGAGGCTGTCTAATTTCAACATGCAGGGGCGATCAGATTGAGATAGCCATTTGTTCAGTGATTCATTGCTGTCAATATTGCCTAGAGTCTGTTCCCACTAACATCAGGGGCAAAGCTGCGGTTGCCATGGACATGTCTGTTGCCTTTGAGGCCCATACATAAGAACATAAGAAATAGGAGCAGAAGGCCATACGGCCCCTCGAGCCTGCTTCGCCATTTAATACAATCATGGCTGATCTGATCATGGACTCAGGGTCAGATCCATTTCCCTACCTGCTCTCCGTAACCCCTTATTCCTTTATCGTTTAAGAAACTGTCTTATTTCTGTCTTAAATTTATTCAATGTCCCAGCTTCCACAGCTCTCTGAGGCAGCGAATTCCACAGATCCACAACTCTCTGAGAGAAGAAATTTCTTCATGCTAGACTGCAGTTGTATTAAACAGTCATGCACAACTGCATAGACATGGGTGGTGGACTCTGTTGTCGCTTCTGGACAGTTCGGGGAGCTTGTCGTACCCTCTAATGACTGGAGAAAACACTGTTACTCAGATAACATTCTTTTAAATACAGGCTCCATGAAATTCAGCTGCCAGGACTATGTAGCTGATAAAGCACGTGAGCTGGTTCTGTAGACAGCAGGTTCGTGTCGCTCCTGTGCCTCCAATGCCTGCTGCTGCTCACTTGTGCTCTATGATTCACCACATGTACACACCTCAAACTAACTACATAAATCCACTGGCTGGGATATACTTGTGCTCGATGGAGTAAGTGACGTTAAGTGCCATGAGGAGAAGAAATTTCTTCTCATCTCAGTTTTAAATGGGTGGCTCCTTATTCTAAGATTATACCCTCTAGTTCTAGTCTCCCCTATCAGCTGAAACATCTTCTCTGCATCCACCTTGCCAAGCCCCCTCATAATCTTATATGTTTCGATAAGATCACCTCTCATTCTTCTGAATTCCAATGAGGCCCAACCTACTCAACCTTTCCTGATAAGTCAATCCCCTCATCTCTGGAATCAACCTTATTAACCTTCTCTGAATTGCCTCCAAACCAAGTATATCCTTTTGTAAATATGAAAACCAAAATTGCACGCAGTATTCCAGATGTGGCCTCACCAATACCCTGTACAACTGTAGCAAGACTTCCCTGCTTTTATACTCCATCCTCTTTGCAATAAAGGCCAAGATTCCATTGGCCTTCCTGATCACTTGCTGTACCTGCATACTAACCTTTTGTGTTTCATGCACAAGTACCCCCAGGTCCCGCTGTACTGCAGCACTTTGCAATCTTTCTCTGTTTAAATAATAACTTGCTTTTTTTTCTGCCAAAGTGCATGACCTCACACTTTCCAACATTATACTCCATCTGCCAAATTTTTGCCCACTCACTTAGCCTGTCTATGTCCTTTTGCAGATTTTGTGTGTCCTTCTCACACATTGCTTTTCCTCCCATCTTTATATTGTCGGCAAACTTGGCTCCGTTACACTCAGTCCCTTCCTCCAAGTCATTAATAGATTATAAATAGTTGGAGTCCCAGCACTGATCTCTGCGGCACCCCATTGGTTACTGATTGCCAACCCGAGAATGAACCATTTATCCCGACTCTCTGTTTTCTGTTCGATAGCCAATCCTCTATCCATGCTAATATATTACCCCCAACCCCGTGATCTTTTATCTTATGCAGTAACCTTTTATATATAGTAACCTCGATAGTTTCCAGCTTTTTGTCTGCCTCCTTTTTAAAATAGGGGCATTACATTTGCAGTTTTCCAGTCTGCTCGGATCTCTGCAGAATCCAGGGAATTTTGGTAATTTACAACCAATGCATCCACTATCCCTGCCACTACTTCTCTTAAGACCCTAGGATGCAAGCCATCAGGTCCAGGGGATTTATCCGCCTTTAGTCCCATTATCTTACTGAGTACCACCTCCTTAGTGATTGTGATACAAGATCTGGCTCTCCAGTCTGGATGCAGTGGTTCCGATTGCAGAGCCATCTCATGATTCAGCACAAAGAGCCAGAGAATCACCTCAGTCCCAAGAGATTCCCCCTTTACACCTGGATACACAGGGTCGCAGCTTTACATCAGAGATTCCACATGGCCTGTTAGAGGCAGAACCGGTCCCTGCCCCAAATATGGCCATCAGCATAGGTGGCAGTGAGGATTCCCTATGTCAGGAATTCCCCTACCCTACTCTCGGTGGGACCTGGCATATGGTGGCCAGTGCAGACCTCTCGCACCAGGGGCAAAAGCGGCCACCACCCAGAAGGCCAGGCTGGGATTGAAGCCTGGACCCCCAAAGGTCTTTTTAAAAACTGGGTACAGTGGGTCCCTTATAAAGGAAGCAGTGATGGGATAGTTATGTCTTCTTTCTTTCTTTCTAGTTGGGAGCCTTACTATCCAGGCCACCTCTGCTGGACTTTCTCTGGCAACTTCAAAATGGCGGGTATCCCAGATACGCCCTTAGTTGCACAGAAACCCATCACTGACGGGCAGATTTGGGAACCTCCGGGATCAGTGCAAAAAGTTCCGGTCGGCACATCTTGGCACTTATGCCTCTCTGTCACCAAGGGAAAGCTACAGGGCAACAGACACTCAAACACACATAAATCATTTATAAGGAAAGAACAAAAGTGAAGGTTGTGATAGGATGGAAGGCAGAAGAGATTAAGAGACAAAAGAGATTTCCAGCATCCACAGTATTTTGCTTTTGTATAAGTGTTTAATTCACTGTCACTTCGCTTCGAGGAATGCCCACCTTGAAGAAGTTCTGCTCGTCTCGCAGACAGGATTTCTGTTTGTCCCTTTTACCTTGTTCATTTTCATTGCTTTGTTTCCCTTCTCGTGTTTGCACCATCATTCTTTTTGTCTCTTAATCTCTTCTGCCTTCCACCCTATCACAAACCTTCCTTTTTGTTCTTTCCTCCACTCCCACCTTGCCCTGCCCCTACATGCTTAAAAACATGTTATATCTCTAACTTTTTCTACTTCTGACGAAGGGTCATCAACCTGAAACGTTAATTCTTAAACGTTAAACCTTAACTCTCCACAGATGCTGCCTAACCTGCTATTTCCAGCATTTTGTGTTTTTATTGCATTAAAGTTCAGGGCTGCCATAATCTTGACAGCCACTAGCAGTACCATCTTTGGCAGAGGGCGGGTAGAGATCAGATACTGGGGGCAAACACCGTTCTATTGGTGTCTCCTTAGTGGAGGCTCTGAAGGCAGTTTGCCTTCATTATCTGATGAAGGGTTGTCGACCCGAAATGTTAACACTGTTTTTCTCTCCACAGATGCTGCCTGACCCGCTGAGATTTCCAGCATTCTCTGTTTTTATTTGCCTTCATTATGTCTCTGCTTGTAGATACAGCTTTGTGTTAAGGCAGGTAAGTGCAGATCACCTCTGGAGCAGTCTGATCTGCCTTACATCCTTTTCATTCTCTTCGATCTCTACCAAATGACAAAAAAGACTGGAATCTCCATTGGAATGTTCTTTTTCAAAATTATATTGCAGCAAGGAAGACTTGTATTTATATAGCTCCTTTCAGTCACAGGACGTCTCAAAGCGCTTTACAGCCAATTAAGTACTTTTGACGTGTAGTCACTGTTGTAATGTAGTAATGTAGCAACTAAAAATCTGGTAGCCAAGTCTTGGCCGAAAACCTCAAAAAATGGTCAAAATTTGAAAAACACCTAGCACAAAGCTAAAAAAAAGGCATATTCTAAGATTAGCAAGCTGGCTGGGTGACCGTTGCTGCAGGGCATTGTGTTTATTCGCACTATTATTGCAGCCTTGCTATTTTTACTATTGGAAAGCGCTTCAATGAGAGGGAGGGAGTTGAGTTGGACGTGGGAAAAAAGAATACCCTAGTGAGCAAAGTCACTCAACTGCAGGCAACCCAAGCTTTGCAATAACATTGGCAAGTGCCATGTGACCACATGTCACGTGACCAAACGTCTCATCATCATCTGACCTCCAGGAACACGTCCAACCAAAATTGCCAGTCCCACTGGAAACACGAGGCCTACATTTGCATGGACGCTGTAATTTGTGGTTTCAGCATGTGTGCAACCAAATCCCCTACCTTTGGGTTGGCACGGCTCCGGCACAGACAGGGTTAAGCAGCGCTTACACTTTTCCCGCTCGCGTCCCGTCGCGCACAGATCACGTGAGCAGAAGCGCCGGGCACTCGGCGTATGCACGTGACTCGGTGACGCGCAACGTGCGCAGGATTCGGTGACGTAGAGCTCAGTTCCCCACCCCACCCCCACGCCCTCCCCTCCGTTGACGAAGGAGGG
Organism: Pristiophorus japonicus; assembly: GCF_044704955.1. Lineage (NCBI taxonomy): Eukaryota > Metazoa > Chordata > Chondrichthyes > Pristiophoridae > Pristiophorus > Pristiophorus japonicus. The sequence goes on from NC_091987.1 coordinate 128,181,429, forward strand.
GGGGCGGTCCGAGCGCAGCGAGCTGCTTTACAATACAAAGAGCCGGAAATGAGAGGGCTGGCGGCGGTGTGACTGACTATCTCGTTCTCCTTCTGCCGGTGCGCCGCGTAATACCACAGCGAAGCAAACGTGTCCGCAGCGCGGTCGTTGCGTTCTTCCTGGAAAGGACGGAAAGAGCGAGAAGAAGAGAAAGCAGGTCGGTGTCTGGGGTGAAGTGAGTTTTATTTCCACAGAGTGACGGTTGGGCCGTTTCCCTGCCGTCAGTGGGCAGTAGACTCGGTAAGGTCACTGCGCATGCTCGCCATGTACCTGTCAATCAGCGGCGACCACAAGAGTTTGTGCAATGCAATGTTACTCGTTCAGTGCTGCATCCAGATCCCCAGACACCACCTATTGCATTGCTTTTGGTTGGATTTGCTGCAAATGTGCTACGGTTGCGGAGACAGCTGCTCCTTCCATCGTAACTTTTGCTTATTTTCTATTTAATTAATTGACTTGCATCAGAATGCATGGCGCATTTAAAAATAGTTCTGGACCATATCAACTCTTTTTTTCAAGTTTAATTATTTAACTGGACGTCTCTGTCTATTTTTGAAATCTGCGTTGTGATAGGATCACTTTTTTTCTTTTGATTTTGAGTGCTTGACTTCAAGCTGCCAGAGAGGCTGAGGGTTTAAATCTGAGGCGGGGATGAGTTTTATGAACGTCAGCTCTCGGATGCTCATTGGAGTGTTATGTAAAGGCCGACAATCTGAGTGATCATCCCACCTTTTGCAGTGTTCCAATCGTTCTCTATAAACAGACTGCCAAATTTCAGAGTCTGTGTTAGATCCACAAAGGAACAAAAGTATGCAAACATTCACTTTCCCATATGAGATGAAATCTAATTGATATTTTGCTTCTTTTGGACTGGCTCTTAATACCATCCCGTGTTTACATTTACATGCAATTAACATTTTTAACGTTTTTAATGCAATCACCAAAAGGTTGCCCTTTCTATGGTGTATTACAGAGGATAATGGATAGTTCTAAGTGAATTAGAAGGCAGTAATCCAGTCAAGGGATCCAGATAATCAGCAGGGCTTGATCAGTTTATGAACATTGAGTACAGAGATTAATAATAATGCTTTGAGATTCACTTTAGAAGTTTTGATTATCATAGTCTAATAAGTGCTCTGTTTCATATTGATGTTTGTGGTTTCCAGTTGAAAATGGTGCAGGTGATGTAGGATTAAAAAGTTTTACCAGTTTCATGACCTGTGGATTGATGATGTGCCTGACTGTCACATTAGTTTATTTCGAACTGCAGGTTGTTAATGTGAACCAGCTTTCTCCTGCTGCCTGTCACTTAATGTACGTATAAACAAAAGGTGACGGACTGCAAGACAGGAGTGACTGCTGTCATTGAGATATTACTGGCCCTGACATCGAAGCATGTGAAACAAGAAGCAACCTGGAGAGGGAAAAATACATTTTGGGATTGACCTAATCTCTGCGTTTCATATTTCTCAAACAAAAATGAATTCATATCATTTTGCACAGAGTAAGATAAGTGACCAAAGAGAGAACTTAAAGGTTTAAAAAAAAATTTTGTGCCAAATATATTTTGTATCTGGTTGACAACTGAATGTAACCAAACATCCTTCAATGAACAATATATGAAGACAGTGCTGTATGTATCAGATCTGTGTATTGTTTATTAATAAGAAATTCTAAGTGGAGGAATAATTTGAAGATTTGCTTAATTTTAGGAAATCCTCCTGTAAGCTGACCAGTGCTTTGCTAATTCTCTGAAATGTCAACTGACCAAATTGAATTTTGCTTGTGCTGTTAGATTCTGTAATTTGTGCAAAGGTAAATATGGCATTTAAAAAAAAATCAAAGTTTACTGAGTCATTTAGGCCAGGCATTATTTGCAGCAACGAGGAAAGGCCGTCGTAGGCCTCTGCCAGTATTGATGCCAGGAGATATGTGACAGTTGGTTCCTCCTTACAGCAGCACAGCCAAGAATTTCAACTTGAGAATTGGTCCTGTACCGTAACTGCTATTATGATTATATTGGTTCAAGCCCCACTCCTGAGACTTGAGCACATTGTCTAGGCTGGTACTTCAGCACAGTACTGAGGGAGTGCTGCATTGTCAGAGGTCCTGTCTTTTGGATGAGACTTAAACCAAGACCCTGTCCGGCCTTTCTGGTGGATATAAAGGATCCCATGATACTAATTCAGAGCAAGGGAGTTCTCCTGGTGTCCTGACCAAAATTTATCACTCAACTAATACCTTTTTTTTTTAAAAGAAAGTGATCTGATACTTGCTGTTTCCTTGCAGTTTGTGGTGGGACCTTGCAGTGCACAAATTGGCTGCCGCATTTCCTAAATTACAACTGTAACTGCGCTTCAGAATTGCTTCAGTGGCTGTAAAGCATGTTGGGTACGTCCCAAAGTCATGAAAGGTGCTATATAAATGCATATTTTATTGGTGCTCTAACATGCTAGGTTGTCTTACATAAATTATGAATATTGGTGTATCTCTTCACTGCTCTTGGATTTGTGTGAATCCAGTATGACCCGCTGCTGTGACCGTGTGTGTGAAGTTGGAGCTGCAGTGGTGTCCTGTTGGTGTTCTCCTTTTTGGAGCAAGAGGCGAAGTCTGAGGTTTAGTTAGCAGCCACAAAAGCCGTTCATAATAAAGATTCAACAGCTTTAACTAACTGCAGTAGGATAGCAAGCTTGAAAAAAATAGTTTATAAAACATAATTGACCCAAGTCCATTCCTCCCAGTCAACTACTCGTACACAGAACATTACACCACAGACTTGGCCCATCAACCATGCAGCAGTGTTTTGCTCCACATTAGCTACTCGATCTAATCCAACTCTTGTGTTCATTCCCCCTGCTCTTATTATTTTGCAAGCAATGATCTAATTCTCTTTTTTTAAGAATTCTCTTTACTTTCCTTCAACAATGGTTTGTGATACAGAATGCCAAAGTCTGACCACCTGTGAAGAATATTTTTGCTACCACTCCCCCCTCCTCCTCCTCCCCCACCCCCTTAATACTTGTGGGGTGTGATAATTAATTTGTGCAATTAATTATTTCTGAACAGTTTTAAAACAATTAAACTATAAACAAAAAAAATTAAAACATCACCTCCAGTCCACCCACTGCCACATGGAATTCATAGAACAGCAGCGATTTGATGAATTTAATATTTTGCTAATATTCAGCAACAGTAATTGTTAATTAAATGCAAACTATTGAAAAAAGCTGGTCTTCCATAAAGATAAATACAATCAAGTACTCTCCATTGCCCTCCTATCCTGTTTAATCTCTCCCTCATATAAACTCTCAATACCAGTATTAATGGGCATCTCTGATCACTTCCTGATATACCTCTGATCACTTCCTTGCAAAACATACACCGCTTTGGGTACTGTTGAGGGGGTTGACTCATCAGGGGAGAGCAGCAGCAGCCAAGTTCATGGCACTGTGGGTGGCTCTGCTGCACAGGAGGGCAGGAAAAAGAGTGGGAGCGCTATAGCAATTGGGGATTCGATTGTAAGGGGAATAAATAGGCGTTTCTGTGGCCGCAACCGAGTCTCCAGGATGGTATGTTGCCTCCCTGGTGCAAGGGTCAAGGATGTCTTGGAGTGGGTGCAGGACATTTTGAAAAGAGAGGGTGAACAGCCAGTTGTCGTGGTGCATATAGGTACCATATAGGATGATGTAGGACCTCACCCCGCTTTTTACTTAAAAGATGAATTTAGGGAGCGAGGAGCTAAATTTAAAAAGTAGGACCTCAAAGGTAGTAATCTCAGGATTGCTATCAGTGCCACGTGCTAGTCAGAGTAGGAATCGCAGGATAGCTCACATGAATACGTGGCTTGAGGAGTGGTGCAGAAGGGAGGGATTCAAATTCCTGGGACATTGGAACTGGTTCTGGGGGAGGTGGGACCAGTACAAACCGGACGGTCTGCACCTGGGCAGGACCGGAACCAATGTCCGAGGGGGAGTGTTTGCCAGTGCTGTTGAGGAGGAGTTAAACTAATATGGCAGGGGGATGGGAACCTATGCAGGGAGACAGAGGGAAATAAAATGGAGGCAGAAGAAAAGTAAAAGTGGAGGCAGAGAAACCCAAGGCAAAAATTAAAAAGGACCACATTACAGCAAAATTCTAAAGGGGCAAAATGTGTTAAAAAGACAAGCCTGAAGGCTCTGTGCCTCAATGCGAGAAGTATTCGTAATAAGGTGGACGAATTAACTGCGCAGATAGCTGTTAATGGATATGATGTAATTGGCATCATGGAGACATGGCTCCAGGGTGACCAAGGCTGGGAACTCAACATCCAGGGGTATTCAACTTCAGGAAGAATAGACAGAAAGGAAAAGGAGATGCGGTGGCGTTGCTGGTCAAAGAGGAAATTAACGCAATAGTAAGGAAGGACATTGGCTTGGATGATGTGGAATCGGTATGGGTGGAGCTACGGAATATCAAAGGTCAGAAAACGCTAGTGGGAGTTGTGTACAGACCACCAAACAGTAGTAGTGAGGTTGGGGACAGCATCAAACAAGAAATTAGGGATGCGTGCAATAACGGTACGGCAGTTATCATGGGCGACTTTAATCTACATATTGATTGGGCTAACCAAACTGGTAGCAATGCGGTGGAGGAGGATTTCCTGGAGTGTATTAGGGATGGTTTTCGAGACAATATGTCGAGGAACCAACTGGAGGGCTGGCCATCCAAGACTGGGTGATGTATAATGAGGGAGGACTAATTAGCAATCTTGTTGTGTGAGGCCCCTTGGGGAAGAGTGAGCATAATATGGTAGAATTCTTTATTAAGATGGAGAGTGACACAGTTAATTCAGAGACTAGGGTCCTGAACTTAAGGAAAGGTAACTTCGATGGTATGAAACGTGAATTGGCTAGAATAGACTGGCGAATGATACTTAAAGGATTGACGGTGGAAAGACAATGGCAAACATTTAAAGATCACATGGATGAACTTCAACAATTATCTGGAGTAAAAATAAAACTGGGAAGGTAGCTCAACCGTGGCTAACAAGGGAAATTAAGGATAGTGTTAAATCCAAGGAAGAGGCATATAAATTGGTCAGAAAAATCAGCAAACCAAAGGACTGGGAGAATTTTATAATTCAGCAGCGGAGGACAAAGGGTTTAATTAGGAGGCAGAAAATAGAGTATGAGGGGAAGCTTGCTGGGAACATTAAAAACTGACTGCAAAAGCTTCTATAGAAATGTGAAGAGAAAAAGATTAGTGAAGTCAAACGTAGGTCCCTTGCAGTCAGATTCAGGTGAATTTATAATGGGGAACAAAAAAATGGCAGACCAGTTAAACAAATACTTTGGTTCTGTCTTCATGAAGGAAGACACAAATAACTTTCTGGAAATACTAGGGGACCGAGGGCCTAGTGGGAAGGAGGAACTGAAGGAAATCCTTTTATTAGGTGGGAAATTGTGTTAGGGAAATTGATGGGATTGAAGGCCGGTAAGGTACTTAAGGAAGTGGCCCTACAAATAGTGGATGCATTGGTGATCATTTTCCAACAGTCTATCGACTCTGGATCAGTTCCTATGGACTGGAGGGTAGCTAATGTAAAACCACTTTTTAAGAAAGGAGAGAGAGAGAAAGCGGGTAATTATAGACCGGTTAGCCTGACATCAATAGTGGGGAAAATGTTGGAATCAGTTACTAAAGATGAAATAGCAGCGCATTTGGAAAGCAGTGACTGGATCGGCCCAAGTCAGCATGGATTTATGAAAGGGAAATCATGCTTGTCAAATCTTTTAGAATTTTTTGAGTATGTAACTGGTAGAGTGGACAAGGGAGAATCAGTGGATGTGGTGAATTTGGACTTTCAAAGGGCTTTTGACAAGGTCCCACACGAGATTGGTGTGCGAAATTAAAGCACATGGCATTGGGGGTAATGTACTGACGTGGATAGAGAACTGGTTGGCAGACAGGAAGCAGAGAGTCAGGATAAACGGTCCTTTTCAGAATGGCAGGCAGTGACTAGTGGGGTGCCGCAGGGCTCAGTGCTGGGACGCCAGCTATTTACAATATACATTAATGATTTTTGATGAAGGAATTGAGTTTAATATTTTCAAGTTTGCAGATGACGCTAAGCTGGGTGGCAGTGTGAGCTGTGGGGAGGATGCTAAGAGGCTGCAGGGTGACTTTTCAGGTTAGGTGAGTGGGCAAACGCATGGCAGATGCAGTTAAATGTGGATAAAGGCCGAATATTATCTGAATGGCGGCAGATTATGAAAAGGGGAGGTGCAACGAGACCTGGGTGTCATGGTACATCAGTCATTGAAAGTTGGCATGCAGGTACAGCAGGCGGTGAAGAAGGCAAATGGTATGTTGGCCTTCATAGCTCGGGGATTTGAGTATAGGAGCAGGGAGGTCTTACTGCAGTTGTACAGGGCCTTGGTGAGGCCACACCTGGAATATTGTATTCAGTTTTGGACTCCTAATCTGAGGAAGGATGTTCTTGCTCTTGAGGGAGTGCAACGAAGGTTCACCAGACTGATTCCCGGGATCAGTCATATGACATATGAGGAGAGACTGGATCGACTGGGCCGATATTAACTGGAGTTTAGAAGGATGAGAGAGGATCTAATAGAAACATATAAAATTCTGACGGGATTGGACAGGTTAGATGCAGGGAGAATGTTCCCGATGTTTGGCAAGTCCAGAACCAGGGAACATAGTCTTAGGATAAGGGCTAGGCCATTTAGGACTGAGAGGAGGAGAAACTTCTTTCAGAGAGTTGTTAACCTGTGGAATTCCCTGGCGCAGAGAGTTGTTGATGCCAGTTCATTGGATATACAGGTACTGTAAAGTCCTGTCCCTTCAGTACAGATTCACACGAGGCATGTAGTGAAATCAAGGTCACTCTGGACCTGCACCTTTATTTCACAGCTCTGGAATGCTGCACTTGCCTGAGACCTGTCCTTGTATACCTGTCTCTTGCAAGTGCACCCCTGGTGGTAAGGTATGCTGGTGGTTCAGGTCATATCTTATTACAGTCATGTATAGCATGTTAGGATACAGTTACATATAATAATGTAAGATACATGACATCACCCTCCCCCAAGGTCTTATTGTCTTTATAGGTTCAGTCTCTCAGGTGGTCTACGCTCTCACGTGGAGCGTCTTGAGTTGTGGTTCAGTTATTTGCCTTGGTGTCTGTTTTTCTTTGGGTGTGGTTGCTGGTATCTCACCTGGGCTGTCTGTTTCGATTGGTGTGATTGTTGTTGACTCGCCTGGGCTGTCTGTTGGGATTGCCCTTTCCTCAGATTGTTCCCTCTGTCTGTCCACCAGGTGTGGTGCGAGTTCCACATTGTAGTCTGCCTCTGGTTCCGCAGTGTTGTTGGTAAATCTGCTTTTGACTTGGTCTACATGCCTCCAGCAGGTTTTGCCATTGTCCATTTGTACTACCAGTAGCCTGTTTCCTTCCTTGCCCGTTACTGTCCCTGCAAGCCATTTGGGACCCCTGCCATAGTTTAGTACAAACACTTTGTCCCCTATCTCATTCCATCTCCCCCCTCGAATTTCTGTCATGGTACTCAGTCAGCTTACGGCGCTTTGCCTCAATGATTTTGTGCATGTCTGGGAGGATTAATGAGAGCCTTGTTTTTAAAGTCCTTTTCATCAACAGTTGCGCGGGGGGGGATCCCAGTCAGTGAGTGCGGACGAGATCTGTATGCCAGCAGCAGTCGCGACAGGCGACCCTGCAGCGTGGGACCTTGGATTTTAAGCATGCCTTGTTTAATGATTTGCACTGCTCTCTCCGCCTGGCCGTTGGAGGCCGGCTTGAACGGTGCCGTCTTGAGGTGATTTATGCCGTGGTCAATTATAAAGTCTTGGAATTCTGTGCTGGTGAAGCACTGACCATTGTCACTGACCAATATGTCAGGGATTCCGTGCGTTGCAAACATGGTTGCGAGGCTCTCCACAGTGGTGGAGGTTGTGCTCGAGTTTAAAATGGTGCATTCGATCCACTTTGAAAATGCATCTATAACTACGAGGAACATTTTGCCCGTGAATGGGCCCGCATAGTCTACGTGCACCCGCGACCACGGTTTGGTAGGCCCGGGCCTCAGTGGAGCCTTCCTGGGGGCATTGCTGAGTTGGGGACAAATGGTGCACCTTCGGACGCAGAGCTCCAAGTCCGCGTCAATACCAGGCCACCAGACGTGGGATCTGGCTATGGCCTTCATGAGAACGATCCCCGGGTGCTCGCGGTGGAGCTCCCGGACAAATGCCTCTCTGCCTCGCAGAGGCATGACTACTCGGCTGCCCCACATCAGGCAGTCTGCTTGTAGTGATAGCTCATGCATGCGCCTGTGAAAGGGTTTTAATTCCTCAGGGCAGGCATCGCGAGCCTCTGCCCAGTTACCGGTTAGGGCACATCTTTTTACTAAGGATAACGTGGGGTCGCTGGCCGTCCAGGCTCTGATTTGGCGAGCCATCATGGGCGAACCTGTGGACTCAAAGACATTGATTGTCATGACTATCTCACAGTCCTGTTCGTCAGACCCTTCCGTGGTCACCAGGGGTAGCCTGCTGAGTGCGTCGGCACAGTTGTCTATGCCTTATGGTATAGTCGTAGGACGCCAGCATGAGTGCTCACCGTTGAATTCGCACCGAGGCGTTGGCGTTTATTGCGTTGCTCTCGGATAGGAGGGACGTGAGGGGCTTGTGGTCGGTTTCTAACGCGAATTTGGCCCCGAAAAGGTATTGGTGCATCTTTTTGACACCGTACACGCACGCGAGCGCCTCCTTCTCTACCATTCCGTACCCGCGCTCCCCCCGCGAAAATGACCTGGAGGCATAAGCTATGGGTTGTAATTTGCCCGCACTATTGACATGTTGCAAAACGCACCCGACCCCATACGCTGACGCATCGCATGTGAGAACTAGCTTTTTACCTGGATCAAAGAAAGTCAAAACACTGTTGGAACACAGAAGGTTGCGTGCCTTATTGAAGGCGCGTTCCTGGGCGTCCCCCCAAAACCAATCGCACCCCTTCCTGAGTAGCACGTGGAGAGGCTCCAGCAGCGTGCTTAAGTTCTGCATAAAGTTCCCAAAGTAATTGAGTAGCCCGAGAAAGGCGCGCAGTTCTGAGTCATTCCGGGGCCTGGGTGCCAGGCGAATTGCTTCTGTTTTGGACTCTGTTGGGCGGATCCCATCCTCGTCGCTATTGTAAAATCCTGTGTCTCCAGTACAGATTCACACGAGGCATTTAGTGAAGTCAAGGTCACTCTGGACCTGCACCTTTATTTCACAGCTCTGGAATGCTGCACTTGCCTGGGACCTGTCCTTATATACCTGTCTCTTGCACGTGCACCCCTGGTGGTAAGTTATGCTGGTGGTTACAGGCCATATCTTATTACAGTCATGTATAGCATGTTAGGATACAGTTATATATAATAATGTAAGATACATGACAGGTACGACATCCAAAATCCGGAGTTCCGGAATCCAGAATGTTCTGGAATCCGGACACCGGGCCTATCCGTGGCGGGGTCATCCGGAAACCGTAAAATGTTCTGCTATCCGGACACTCCCGCCTTGGAGAACCGACTTCGCCCCGCCACGACTTCGTGCGACACGACCTCGCCCCGTCTGACTTCTGCCCACCCCGACCCAACATCGCATGGCCCGGCCTCGGCCTGCCCCGACCCAACATTGTGCGGGCCTGCCCCAGCACCGCCCAACCTCTGCCCCGACTTCGCGCGGTCCGACTTTGCCCTGCCTCGGCCTGCCCCGACTTCACGCACCCAACTTCGCGTGGCCCGACCTTGGCCGGCCCCGACCCGGCCCGATTTCACGTGGCCCGCCCCAACCCGACTTCACACAGCCCAACTTCGGCCCAGGCTCCCTTTCTCCCACCCACCTCGGCTGCCCAATCCCACCTACCTTGGGCCAGACAAGGAACTCCTCCACGGCAGCGCGCCCCGCCCGATCAGGTCCTCATTAGCGGGGCCCGTGCAAACAACCCCATGGCAGTGAGGCCCCAGCCGAGCAACTCATCGACGTGCTTTCTCCCCCCCCCCCCCCCCCCCCCCAGCCCCTTTTGACATTCTGAAATCGGGAAATACGTTCCAAAATCCAGCAAAATGCAAAATCTGGAACGGCCTCGGTCCCGAGCATTCCGGATTTGGGGCGCTGCACCTGTATTCAAGAGTGAGTTAGATATGGCCCTTTATAGCTAAAGGGATCAAGGGGTATGGAGAAAAAGCAGGAAAGGGGTACTGCGGTGAATGATCAGCCATGATCTTATTGAATGGTGGTGCAGGCTCGAAGGGCCGAATGGCCTACTCCTGCACCTATTTTCTATGTTTCATCACTTGCCTCTCACAACCCCACTGGAAAAAAACTCTCCTCATAAGTCACTACAATGGCACTTTTGAACTCTCAATTGCCTAATCTTTGGTTCTTCATTCACACAATACGTCTACAGCTGCAAATCAGTTTAATCACCCCCTCACCTCTGCCTTTGATGTCTTTGTCCCCAGTAAAACCTTTCCTCTCTCTCAGCTTGGCTGTTCCCCTCGTATGGCCCCCTCTTTACTCCCTCAAGTCCAAGGTGCGCAGACTTGAACATATCTGTGGCGCAACTGGTTTAGCCTGTCATCACCAGATCTGACTGGACCACATCAAGCACTATTGAGCCTCTTGCTCTTTTGCCTAAAGTGCTCACTACTACCAGCCATCTCCTTAACCCCTCTCCACTACTCCATTCACCCTCATGTCCAACATGTGTGTGGAGCTCATGGACTTTGTCATTGAAACCATCTGTTCAGCTGCCTCTGCCTCATCCTTGCATCGTCTTGTCCTAGCCCTGAACCCTCACCATTCTCCAGTTTCTCTGTTATATCCTGTCATGCCTTCTCTGAGCTCACCTTATCAATGAGACCAACATTCAACTCTAGCAACCCTATTACCATTAAACTGTGTTGTCGGACTGCTTGTCTGACATCCAGTCCTGGATGAGCTACAATTTCTAAAACCTTTGGCTTCTGCCATAAACTCTGTTCCCACTCCTCTGATTCCAACCCCTCCCCAGCCACTTCCTCTAGTTTGTGTTAGCTGTGGCTCAGTGGGTAGCACATTCGCCTCTGAGTCAGAAGGTTGTCAGGGACTTGAGCGCATAAATCTAGGCTAACACTCCAGTGCAGTGCTGAGGGAATGCTGCACTGTTGGAGGTGCCATCTTTCGGATGAGACTTTAAACCAAGCTCCCATCTCCTCTCTTTGGTGAACGTAAAAGATCCCACGGCACTATTTCGAAGAAGTGCAAGGGAGTTATCCCTGGTGCCCTGGCCAACATTTATCTCTCAATCAACATAACAAAAATAGATTATCTGGTCATTATCACATTGCTGTTTGTGGGAGCTTGCTGTGCATAAATTGGCTGCTGTGTTTCCCACATTACTACAGTGATTACACTCCAAAGTACTCCATTGGCTGTAAAGTGTTTGAGACGTCCGGTGGTCATGACAGGCACTATATAAATGTGAGCTTTCTTTCTTTAAGCCAGCTCTTCACAACCTCTGTATCTGGTTTGACCGTGAGCTGAACTTCTGCTCCCATATCATCTCCATTCATATTACACCTCCATAACATCACCCATCTACTCCCCTGCCTCAGCCTATCTGCTGCCGAAACACGCATCAATGCCTTTTGCTACCTCCAGAATCGACTTTCCCAGTGCTCTCCTGGTCGGCTCCCATCCTGCACCATCCATAAACTTCAATCATCCAAAACTGTTATGCGCATATCCTAATGAGCACCGCGTTCTGTTCACCCATCACCCCAATGCTCGCTGACCTCCAATGGCTTCCAGTACCCCAATGCCAATAATTAAAAATTCTCATCCTATGTTCAAATACCTCGATGGCCTCACCCCTCTCTTTCTCTATAACCTACGATCCTTTGAGAACTCTTGTTCCTCCAACTCCTGAGTTGTAAACATCCCCCACTCCCTTTTGCCCCACCATTGGCAAACATTCCTGCAGCAGTTTAAGCCCACAGATCTGGAATTAATTTCCCCTCTCCGCCTCTCTACCTGTCTGTCCTCCTTTTTAAGATATTCCTAAAAGTTAACTCTTTGACCAAGCTTTTAATCACATGTCCTAATATATGCTTCTTTGGCTTGGTTACACTTCTGTAAAGTGGCTTAGGATATTTTACTACTTTAAAGCGGTTATCTAAGTGCAAGTAAATATAACTACAAGCTCGAGGAACAGTATCTCATCTTTCATTTAGGCATTTTACAGTCTTCTGGACTCCACATAGAGTTCAATAATTTCAGAGCGTAACTGCTGCCAATCTTTGGCTCCCTTTCTCTCTTCCTCTGCACATCCCCCCCCCCCCCCCCCCCCCCCCCCCCAAGTCTTTTTTTCTCCTTGTCTTTAATAGCAGCCGGTCATTATCCAGCCATTCATACCCTATCTTGACTAATGTTTTTCTAACTCCTGGATTACAATTTCACTTCGGCCCATCATCCCTTTTGTTTCTCTAATCTCTCCTGTCTTCCACCCTATCACAGACCTCCCCCTTTCAGTGCTTGTTAAGAATCTGTTCTTTCTGAACACTCCAGTTCTGACGAAGGATCATCAACCCGAAATATTAACCCTGCTTTCTCTTCACAGATGCTCCCTGACCCGCTGAGGTTTCCAGCATTTTCTGATTTTTATTCCAGATTCCAGCATCTGCAGCATTTTGCTTTTGTAAATATAACTGCTTTTGTGTTCTCAGGACATCCCAAAGTGCTTCACAGCTAATGAAGTACTTTTGAAGTGTAGTCGCTGATGTAGAAAAATGCAGCAACCAATTTTTGTATAGCAAGGTCCTGTGAACAGCAATGAGATAAATGACCAGATAATCTGTTTTTGGTGGTGGTGGTTGAGGAATGAATGTTGCCTTAAACACCAGGAGTAGCTCCCAGTTCTTCAAATAGTTCCATGGGCACTTTAATAAACCAAGGGCAAGTCTGCCCCATGGATAACATCTCATCCGAAGGTCAGCACATCCAGTAGGACTGCACTGGAGTATCAGCTGAGATTATGTACTCAAATGTGGGGCTTGAATCTACAGCCTTTTGATTCAGAGGCCAGCGCTAACCTGGAGAGTAACTGAGAGAAGCAGTTTAATGTCTACAGTGGGCAACCTGTAAAATGCCGGATCCAGCCTCTGTAATCTTAGCGCTGGGAAAGTTTATGAAGTATCCAACAGACTCCCTCAGCACTTTGTAAATGCAGTTTGGTATCATACTAGAGTTATTGTCTGTGATGTCAATCTCGGGTGGTAAAATGCCATTGTTTTTGGGCGTGTATTTCTTGCACTGCTTTATTCCAGAGTCCACGTAATAACCCGACTGCCAGGTTATAATGTCACTTTTGCATTGCTGCAGGCAGAAGTGACAGCTGCTAAATGGAGTAACCTGTGCTATATGTGTTTTGACTATATGCTAGTCCATGTGGTATTCTGTAGAATGAATGTTACAATAACTGTTGCTTGCCGCGCTTGGCATCAAAGGGAGGGGAAGGGAGACTGTTCTATCCTTCAACACAAAGTCCTTTTGCCCTTCTCTCTAGGTTTAATGTTACTAACCTTTGTTAGTTCTTTTTTAATATACTCTAACTATTTAATCTGTTTGCTGAGAAACTCCACTCAGCTGATAACAATTTTAGTTCTGTGTATTTGGTAGGATGGTTTAGATTTGTAAATCCAAGTGTTCAACAAATCTGATTGTGTTGTAACAGTACAGTTGTATGCTTTTTGCATTGAGTCATTACCTAATTTCCTGTTACATGGCAGTGATGTGATCCAATAGCAGTCTCTTCAGGATGGGCCTCAAATTTAACACTCATCTCAACCAAACTAAATATTTACATGTTTACTGTTAATATATGCAAGCTATAGTACATGAAGTTTCAGAATGAATCATATGGATGATGCCCAACACCACGTATATATTAGTGTTTGGATTGGTTTATACGCATATGTAGTTCGAACTATAACAAAGAAGCAGTCTGCTTGCACTGAATAAATCAGTTCCATTTTTAGCTCAACCGTTTAGCTCTGAATTATTTTTTATTTTAGGTGACGTACAGAAGCTTAGAAATCCTGCTGAACTAAAAGGCTGTTGACAGATCTTGTTTGCTGAGGATTTCTTGCTGAAAGGGCATATTTTGTTTCTTTGTGTGCCTTACCCCAGTCTACCAAAGAGGTAAGAGACTGACACATTCTTATTCGATTAAATTTGCGATACCTTTTGGGCAGAGCTGCAAAGGTAGTGTTTCTACTTTTTCAAAAATTACATTTCAGCTGAGGTATGTTATATATTGTACAGAAGGGCAGACTTTCTAGTCTTCCTATGTATCAGCGATGATGCACTGGGAGTCTTTCTAGAATGCTTTTTCCTCTGTCCCACTATGGTCTTTATGTCCCCCTCCTCCACCCAAATGCAATGGACAATTCTTTGCCAATGACGACAAGCAGATGACTTGTATCCAGGCCTCGACCACTACCACTCTGCAAGCAGAATGACAGAGTTCCATTTGATCCCTATTTCGTGAAGAAGTAACCTTACTTCTAGGCTGAGTTAGGAAATGAGCTGTGGACAGCTATAATTGCAGATTCACACCATACCATTCAATGGCTTAGTATGTCGGTATACAAACTACTTGAACCATAGAGTTGATGTTGCCTGCTTTCTTTTTTTTTTCTTCTTATTTAGAATCATAATTTGCTGCTTTATTACATAGTCTATTTAGTGCAGTAGAAAGTGGCACATCTGTGAAGAACTAACTTTTGTACAGATCTGTGGTTATTGCTTGACGACAGCAATCTTTGATTTTTACAATCTTGAATCTAGAATAAAGCAATTAATATTCTGAAGTTGTCTTTTAATTTGAAGCATTGTACCAATGATGTTCCGATTTATTAATCAACAACTGAACCTGTTAAAATTACTAAATGAATGCAAATAGGTTCAACTGCCAGTCAGTCACTAATAGTCATAAAGGGACTGCTGGCATTTTTACACTATTCAAATCGGTGCTCTCTAAGTAGCAGCACTATATAAATGTCGTTTATTGGAAACCGAATGCTGAACTAGTTTCCACACGATAAAAAACGGGCGCCCCTCCAAGCTGGGCGCCCGTTTTTCGCGCCGGAAAAAAAACGCGTGGTTCTGGAGCGCCCTGCAGCTCCATGTCTGCTTGGCGCGGCGCCCAGGGGGGCGGAGCCTACCACTCGCGCCGATTTTGTAAGTGGGAGGGGGCGGGTACCATTTAAATTAGTTTTTTTCCTGCCGGCAACCCTGCGCGTGCGCGTTGGAGCGTTCGCGCAGTGTGAAGGAAACATTGGCACTCGGCCATTTTTGTAGTTTTTTGTAGCTGTTTAATTTTTGAACATTTTTTAATAAAAGCACATTGCCATCAGCACATCAGCACTGAGGCTTCTTGCAGCAGTGAGAAGGCTGCAGGAAGCCTCAAAGTTGAGGCAGTCGTTTCCCGACGGCCTCCCCCCCCCCCCCCCCGCGCCCCTGCCGTCGGGAAATGGCTGCTGAACTTGAGGCTTCCTGCAGCCTTCTCACTGTCTCCTTCCCCGCCCCCCGCGGGAACGAACGGCTGCCTCCTCCTCACCCCCCCCCCCCCCCCCCCCCCCCCCCGGCGGGAACAAACGGCTGCCTCAACTTGAGGCTTCCTGCAGCATTCTCCCTGGCTGAAGCACTTTCACGCAGGTAGGAAGATGGTTTATTTAATCTTTTCTTTGCTTATAAATTTTTATTCAGGTTGGATTTATTTGTATAAGTTTAAATAAGGATTTATTATAGAATTTAATGACTTCCCTTCTTCCCCCCACCCCCCCCCACCTCGTTCTGGATGCCTAATTTGTAACCTGCGCCTGATTTTTTAATGTGTAGACAAGGTTTTTTCAGTTCTACAAAAATCTTCACTTGCTCCATTCTAAGTTAGTTTGGAGTACGTTTTCACTGTGGAAACTTTGAAATCAGGCGTCAGTGGCCGGACACGCCCCCTTTTGAAGAAAAAATTCTGTTCCAAAGTGAAACTGTTCTAACTGACTAGAACTGCAGAAAAAAAAATGTGGAGAATTGCGATTTCTAAGTCTGTTCTCCACCAGTTGCTCCTAAAAATCAGGCGCCAATCATGTGGAAACTTGGGCCCATAGTATGGAGAATTAAGTAGTTGTGAATTCTGGGAGTTCTAACAAGCCCATGTATAGTGGTGAGACACCTTTTACACAGTTCCTAATGATGTGTAATTTGGAGTTGTATTGTACTTAATTTGAACAGACCTGGTTTCATTCTGTATGTACACTAGAGATCCTCATGCCTACTACATGTTTTGAAGATTAGTAATACAGTTACATAACCACTAATGTACCACTATGATGTTTATGGTCCAGAAATTGAGAGTTCAAATTTTGAAGTTAAAGTCTGGTCATTTGTGGGTTGGCAATCGGGGAAATGACCTTGGAAGCTGCTGGACTATTGTACGATTTCTCCCTCACCTCTTCCTCCCCACCCAGAATGGAATAGCCTGTCAGCTCAGACTATCTTGGCTCAGCAATGAAGGTGTGCCCACTTGGATGAGATACTGCAGCATGTCTGGTAGCCATGGACTTGTGCAAATTTAAAAAAAAAAAATCAACAAAAATCTCCTTGTTGCAATTTCTTAACACTGTTATAATTGAAGGAGATTCACTGTGGCCTAAGAGTAGATTTGTCTGTTGATGAAATTATTTAAAATTTCCCACTTTGAACATTGGGTAATTTTCAATCGTGAATTGCCCATTTGGTTTTGTACTATGTAAGAAATCTCCTATTTTCAGATACAAGGAGCTTATAAAGAGTGCTTGAGATTTTTGTTATAAGCGTATTGATTAATTTTTGTGCTCGTGTTAAGCTGTCGAATGGAACATACTTCCAACTTTGGTGCCTATTGTTAATATCAAACTATTCTGGTCAAGTAAAGTACAGAAATACAGAGCATAGCACCTCTGTTCTGCCCCAACAGTATGTTTTAACCTCAGCCTCGGAACAGTGGTTCCATTGCAAGTTCCCAAGAGCTGTGTACGTATAGATTTATCATTTTACACTAGGTTAACTGGGGGGAATCAACTATAGATAAACAAAACATGATAAAGTAATCAAATTCCAGAAATTGGAACATTTTGTATTTTTTAATCATTCGTGGGATGTGGGCGTTGCTGGCAAGCCCAGCATTTACTTCCCATCCCTAAATGCCCTTGAGAAGGTGGTGAGCTGTCGCCTTCAACTGCTGCAATGCATGAGGTGAAGGTACTCCCACAGTGTTGTTCGGGAGGGAGTTCCAGGATATTGACCCAGCAACGATGACGGAACGATCATATATTTCCAAGTCACGATAGTGTATGACTTGGAGGGGAACTTGCAGGTGGTGCTGTTCCCATGTGTCTGCTACCCATGTCCTTCTAGGTGGTAGAGGTCACAGGTTTGAGAGGTGTAGTCGAAGAAGCCTTGGCACGTTGCCGCAGTGCATCTTTTAGATGGTGCACACAGTAGCCACGGTGGAGGGAGTGAATGTTTAAGGTGGTGGATGGGGTGCCAATCAAGCGGGCTGCTTTGTCCTGAATGGTGTCGAGCTTCTTGTTGTTGGAGCTGCACTCGTCCAGGCAAGTGGAGAGTATTCCATCACACTTGACTTGTGCCTTGTGGATGATGGAAAGGCTTTGGGAGTCAGGAGGTGAGACACTTGTCGCAGAATACCTGGCCTCTGATCTGACATTATTTATGTGGCAGGTCCAGTTAATTTTCTAGTCAATGGTGACCTCCTTCCCTACCCCCCAGGATGTTGTGGTGGTAGGGATTCAACAGTGGTAATGCTATTGAATGTCAAGGGGAGGTGGTTCTTGACCATCTGGTTGGAGATGGTACTTGGGTGGCAAGTAACATTCGCGTCACACATCAGCCCAAGCCTGAATATTGTCCAGGTCGTGCTGTATCCATGCATGGACTCCTTCATTTTCTGAGGCATTGCGAATGGAACTGAACACTGTGCAGTCATCAGTGAACATTCTCACTTCTGACTTTTATGATGAAGGTAAGGTCATTGATGAAGTAGCTGAAGATGGTTGGACCTAGGACAGAACCCTGAGGAACTCTTGCAGCGATGTCCAGGGCCTGAGATGATTGGCTTCCAACAACCACTTTCCTTTGTGCTAGGTATGACTCGCGAGTAGAGAGTTTTCCCCCTGATTTCCATTGACTTTAATTTTATTAGGGCTCCTTGATGCCACATTCTGTCAGATGCTACCTTGAATGTCAAGTGCTGTCACTCTCACATCACCTTTAGAATTCAGCTCTTTAGTCCATGGACCAAGATTGTAATAAGGTCTGGAGCTGAATGAACTTGGCAGAACTAAAACTAAGCATTGGTGAGCAGGTCATGTGACAGCGTGGCTCAGTTGGTAAATGTAGCACCATTGGTTCGCAGTCAGGAAGTTGTGGGTTCGAGTCCCAGTCGAGGGACTTGAGCACAAAAATCTAGGCTGACACTCCTGTGCAGCATTGAGAGAGTGTTGCACTGTCGGAGGTGCTGATTTTCGGATGAGGCGTTAAAGGATGCATTTATTTGTAACACCTAAAAGTTCTGATTGGGTTTCCTTGATCACATTGCTGATTGGTCCCCTGGGAACATAAGACACCCAGCAGTTTCTCTGGAATGTGTAATTAGAACCGCCCTAAACATTGACTTTGCAAAGTGTAATTTGAACCATTCTGACTGCTGACTCCAGACAGAATAGAGCTCACTCTCACAGGTTAAGACCATCTCTCATCCCCAAACAAGTTCCTGCCTCACTCCCTTGCCCCAAGTTCATGGCCTAATCCTCCGCCTCCGCCCACCCCAAGTTGCAGACCTATCCCCCACCCCCGACCGGCCGGCCCCTCTCCGGTCTCCTCCGACCGGCCAGCCCCTCTCCGTTCTCCCCCGACCGGCCGGCCCCAGCTGTGGGTACTGCGCATGTGCGGCCGGACCGAGGTGACATCGCGCATGCGCAAAAGGGGCGACGTCGACCGCATGCCTGTGCACAAGGACACAAAAGTTGTTGCAGATAATCACTTCGGGCTTTAAACCGAGGCCCCTTCTGCTTTCTCAGGTGGACGTAAAAAAAATCCCATGGCATTATTCAAAGAAGAACAGGGGAGTTATCCCCAGTGTCCTGGTCAATATTTATCTCTCAATCAATATCACTAAAACAGATTATCTGGTCATTATCACATTCTTGTCCACAGTTTGGCTGCCGCGTTCCCTATGTTACAACAATGACTGCGCTTCAAAAAGTACTTCATTGGCTGTGAAGTGCTTTGGGACGTCAAGTGGTTGTGATTGGTCCGACATGGACTGTTTCTGTGCCGTATATTCTATAAAAGGCGCTATATAAATGCAAGTCATTCTTTTTATTTGTTTATCGCTTAATACCATTATCAACGGCATCTTCCATCACTAAGCTGATGATTGAGAGTCGGCTGATGGGGTGATAATTGGCCGGATTCGATTTTGTCCTGATTTTTGTGGACCAGACATACCTGGGCAATTTTCCACTGTCTGGTAGATGCCAGCGTTGTAGCTGTATTGGAATAGCTTGTAGTATATTCTAGATTTTCCCACTTTGGAATATACTCTCTCAATCTGTTCTACACCATTCTCCAGCTGAGGGAGAAGGTAGAAGGTCTCAATGTCATTCTGTAGCTAGTTATTAAGTGATGTGCAGGAATGGGTTGACTCACATCCTCTAACTTTGTTTTCCAGAGGAATTGCATTACCTCTGTTCTGCTTCTCACTGTTCTAGCCCAGGCCAAGGTCAGGACTTGCCGTGAGGGAAATTACAGGCACAAACCTGTTGAATTGTTTTTTTATTTAAAATGCCTATTGCTTTGCATGCAGTATAGACCCTGATGTGATTTCAGACAAAAACTATTTGAATAAACATTCTCAACTTTGCCTCCCACTTTCTTCTCTGGCCTCCCTTTGTTAAAAGCTATTTTATTTTATTTTAATTTGTATTAAAGGCACCCAACACTTGAGAGCTGGCTCCCAATATTTGTGTTGATAAATCCATTTTCCTTGGCCAGTGGCAGACTTGTCAGTCCAGAATAAGCACTGGCTCATGCATATTATAACCCATGTTCATTAATTTATGGAGAAGTAACTGACCTCTGCTTGAAACTTTGCATCACAAGCCAATACATTACCCAGGGTTTGATGCATTGAGGGTCCAGGTATGTAAACTGTGAAAGCAAAACTGCTTGTCTTTACTCGCTTTCTCTACCACTTTCTTTCTCTCCATGCACTTTTTCTTTCTTCCCCGCCTGCCCCCCTCTTCTCCCCCCCCCCCCCTCGCATCCCCCCTCGCATCCCCCCTCGCATCCCCCCTCGCATCCCCCCTCGCATCCCCCCTCGCATCCCCCCTCGCATCCCCCCTCGCATCCCCCCTCGCATCCCCCCTCGCATCCCCCCTCGCATCCCCCCTCGCATCCCCCCTCGCATCCCCCCTCGCATCCCCCCTCGCATCCCCCCTCGCATCCCCCCTCGCATCCCCCCTCGCATCCCCCCTCGCATCCCCCCTCGCATCCCCCCTCGCATCCCCCCTCGCATCCCCCCTCGCATCCCCCCTCGCATCCCCCCTCGCATCCCCCCTCGCATCCCCCCTCGCATCCCCCCTCGCATCCCCCCTCGCATCCCCCCTCGCATCCCCCCTCGCATCCCCCCTCGCATCCCCCCTCGCATCCCCCCTCGCATCCCCCCTCGCATCCCCCCTCGCATCCCCCCTCGCATCCCCCCTCGCATCCCCCCTCGCATCCCCCCTCGCATCCCCCCTCGCATCCCCCCTCGCATCCCCCCTCGCATCCCCCCTCGCATCCCCCCTCGCATCCCCCCTCGCATCCCCCCTCGCATCCCCCCTCGCATCCCCCCTCGCATCCCCCCTCGCATCCCCCCTCGCATCCCCCCTCGCATCCCCCCTCGCATCCCCCCTCGCATCCCCCCTCGCATCCCCCCTCGCATCCCCCCTCGCATCCCCCCTCGCATCCCCCCTCGCATCCCCCCTCGCATCCCCCCTCGCATCCCCCCTCGCATCCCCCCTCGCATCCCCCCTCACATCCCCCCCCTCCCCCTCCCCTCTCTAGCCACTCTTTTCTATTACTCCCCCCCCCCCCCTCCTGCATTTTATACCTTTTTCTTATCCCTTCTGCACACATTTCTGTATTACCTGATGTAACTCCATACAAAATGAATTTTAAATAGCTTATCAATAACTCTAGTTATAACGGGGTATTTTTACATTGACCAATACGTTGACCCTACTTTGTCTTATCAATAGTTTCTCTCTTGTTCTCGTCTAACAAGTTGGACTTCCAATTATAAATCTATACTATTTCATACCAATCTCCTGCTTGTAAAAAGGATGATGTATTTGCAGATGTTTCTACCTGCAGAACTTATCAACTAATTAAAGTTCTCTGAAATGTATGCACTGAAATGTAATTTTAATTAGGTACTAAAGTGACCATTGCTTTAAGCTCCTTCTTAATTCAACTGTTCAGAATGCACTGCATCTAAATTAACTTACACTTCCTCACTTCACAGGCTAAAGGTTAATATTACTAAAATATAAAGAGAAATCAATAGCAGTATAACATTAGCAGACTTCAGGACCGCCTAATTAACCCTTTCCTTGCAGATGGACAATAGCAAAACTATGATTTTACTCTTACTATTTACTTAGTAAAAAAAAACACTAGGAGCTCTTTACGAGAGGCATAGTGAACAATACAGCTTGTTATAAAATGTTAGTCAGTGCCTTCATCCTCCAGCGTATAGCATGAATTTCCCATTGAACTGTAATTTCACCAGTTGGGGCTTGCAGAATGTCAACGGCAGCTGCTTACCTCTCTACAATGCAGTCGTTGAACTCTGGATACATGCGCACATGTTCTAGTATCTGGCCTTAAAATAACTGGACCTTCCAGTATCTCCAATCAGAGTTTCCTCATCAGCTACATGAGGGACATCTGTTTGTTGCATGGCGGAAAGCAGCTTGCATCCTGATAGACAACTTAATTTTCTGGATAGAATCATAGCAACTTACACACAGGAGACCATTTGGCCTGTCATGCCCATGCTGGCTCTTGAAAGAGCAGTTATGCTTAGTCTTACATCCCCGTCTTTTGTCCGTAACACTAAGTTCCTCATCCTCAAGTACGTATCCAGCTCGCTTTTTAAAAAATAATTTATGGAATTGGCCTTTACCACCTTTTCAGTGCAACTGTTTCAAGGATAACACTCCTAACTTTTACAACCTCGCCTCATAACTGAAGTCCCTCATCCCTGGTAAACCTCCTCTATACCTTTTCTAATGCTTTTACATCTTTCTTTACATCTTTCCTGAAATGTGGTGCACACAATTGTCCACAGTACTCCATCTGCCATCCTGTCTGTCATCCTGAAGCCTATAAACTATCCTGATCACTTTGTACTACTTTGCCAAGTTTCATATCATCTGCAGACTTTATTATGCTACTCCCTACACGTGAGCCTAGGTCGTTTCTAAAAATTGCAAAGAGTAATGGACCCAAAATTGGCACTTGGGGAACAACATTGCAAACCACCTCTGTCTGAAAAGATGTGCCAAGTGCCGTGCCTAGTCAATGGGCCAATTGCTTAATCCAGATTCTCAATTAAAGGATTTGGCAAAGAAACATGCATGTCATGAGACCAATTTCCCATCCACAGTAATTGTTAGCATATCTGTGTAGGCTGAAGCCTCCTCTCTCTGCAGTTGTTTCCTCTTTCTATAGATCCACTTTGCAGCTAGGTCCTGGATCTCTGAGCTGACCTGGAGGAAGCCCTCTGTTGCATGCCCAGAGTCCTAAAACTTGAAGGAGAACTGGTTGCACATATGTCTTTTGTATCACAAGCTTAACCTGCATTGCAACTTTGCTATCTTTGAAGATATACCAAAAAATCAGTTTCCTCTTCTTGACATGATCCTAAGGGACTTGTTCCACATAGATATGGGCATCCATTAGGCTTCCCCCCAAGTACTAAGATGCATCAACAATTCAAACAGATGTCCCCTAAATTTTCCTCAAAGATCTTGGGCTGTGCAAAGCTGTAATACCAAACTTTGGAACGCCCACTACTATATGGCACTGGTTAGCCCATTGTTAAGGTTAGTGAGTAGAGTGCACTAGATCCCCAGGTGAGTCTCCCAACAACACAATAACAAAGGAATGCTGCAATACCTGGAACCTGAACCTGAAATGTGTTGAACAGATACTCCCCAAGTCCATCCCTTACAGTGCCATCCACTATGTCATTAATGAAAATGTTGGATAAAACGAGTTAAAGTGGACATCTTGGCCTCCCTCTATTGAGGGTTGGGTTCGATGATTAATTCTGCTTCTATCCTTCTACAGTTCTTTGAGCTGGAGCAAAGCCTAGAGTCTAAGGTTTGGCCATATATTGGCATAGCTTCCATCACCTTCATGGGGGCCACATGAGGTCATAGCCTTGGGAAGAGCGATTTTAAAAGTATTGCAAGTTGGTTCCTCTGAGCCTTGAGACGTTGTGCAATCTAGAATAAAGTCATAACCTGTCAAACACTTTCCTCATGAAAATAAAATCACGTGTTCCTTTTTGATTACTACTCTGGCCTCCAGACCACTTGAAGTAATACCTTAAAAAGCCACTGATAGTTGATTCCTGGGTAGCTTTTGGGCTTGCACTAGCACCCCCCTTGTAGATAGAAACTGAGCTCTGGAATAATGAGGGTCGCATGCCTCAAACAGAACTCTATTCTGCCTCAAAAGGGCAGCTGCAAGGCAAGTCGGTAATTCCCCCTCTTTCTTTCCTTTCTCTTTCCCCCCCCCCCTTTCCAGGTCACAAAGTGGGCTCAACGCTTGTATTGGCATATTTCTGGTTGTTTCCACATACTTTCATCATACCCAAGATGGGTGGTTGGATGAAATGTTGGGCAAAAAGTGAGAAAGACTTAAGGACCAAAGAATGATGGGTCTTAATTACTCAACTCACCGGTTGATTTGGAGACGCTATTCTGGCAGTGATTATGGCACAAAAATTAGACACAACCAAGCTAAGTGCAGAAAAGGGGCATCTAACTGATGTACCAGACAGGTCAACTAATTTTGAAGATTCTGCTGAGAAGACGTGATCTTAACAGCAATCTGCAGTTTATTGTAACTACTGATTATTATAAAATATTTGTAAAATACATGTTAAAAATGTGAAACCCTTTTAATCTTTCAATTTGTTAATTTGCAGGTAAATCAGGGTGAAATAAATCGAACAAAATGCCGCTGTTCAAATCACACAAAAGTCCAGCAGACATTGTCAAAAACCTCAAAGAGAACATGGCGATGCTGGAAAAGCAGGATATTTCAGACAAAAAGGCTGAAAAGGTATGTAATGGTGCTTCAAAAGGTGTTGCCATGTGGGAATAATCTTGTTCAACGCATGAGAGAAAAAGCAGTTCAGTGTTTTTGAAAGCTGACACAAGAAATCAACCAGTATTTTTGTCCTGTCATAATCAAAGTGCCAATGTTCTGCAATTGAATAATTAATTATGCTTTTATGTCAACTTTTAAAATATTTTGTTTGGGTTTCATCATCTTTCAGCTGATGAGTCACTTTAGAAGTGTAAGTAAGTGAGGCAGCCAATCTATGCACAGCAAGGTGATAAATGGCCAGCTATTGTGTTTTGGTGGTGTTCGCATGGGTTTAATTGTTGTCCAGTACACCAGGAGAGCTCCCCTCTTGAAGTTGTACCACTGGACCTTTTATGACGAGCTGAACAGACAGAACCTTGGTTTAAAATCTTAACTGAAAGATCACCCCTCTGACAGCACAGCAATCACTTAGTAGTGCACAGATTATGTGCTCCACTCCTGGAATAGGGCTTGAAACCACTACCTCCTGCCTGGCAGGTGAGAGTGCTACCACCGAGCCAAGCTCACGCATCCAAATACTTGGATATTCTTCAAGGCTCAAAAAGGAAATGCCAAGAGTTTGAAATTCAGCTGTATGAATATGAGAATCAAGCTATTTTAACGAGGCATTCATTCATTTATTTAAATGGATTAACATCTTAAATTAAAATAGTGAACAAAATAATTGCATGTGCGCATGTCATGCATTTATATGCTAATGTTTGCATAGTGCAGTCAAGATCTTGGATTTGGGCTGGACTTTAAAACATTAACATGACACAAGGATTGGAAATACTTACCATGATTTATTTGTTAGTTTGGTGCAGCTGTGTTATTACTGCTGGCATCTCCCTGCTTTGTGGCCAGTTCATTAAAAAAATATATCTTTGTTTCATCTTCATAAGGCGTAATGTGTTTGCCTATTCGTAAGACGATTCAAAAATACTCCTGTTTAAAATTAGATTTCTAAATACAGTGTCATGGACAGAGCATGTTGTTGAATGTAATAACTAATTACTGTATATTCAAGAATGTTGCTCTACGTTCCAGAAGACTTTTAATGCAGAAGGGCTACTGTACAAAATACAAGCTCACAGAGCAAGACATGTATATTTTGTGGGATATTAATCTTTGCAGACTCTAGGGTGCGTGAGCATATTTAATATCAAAGTGCATTCACTGAAAGTAGTGCACGTTTATTTCGATGCTTAGCATTGTTTTGTGCACATTTTTAGTAGCTTTTAGGTGTGGGGATATTATTCAATGCTGTTACCTGCATGCAAGTTTGGAAGCTTTCAGCTAATCCATAATTACGAGACTGAGATATAAATAAAACGACCTGATAAAAGCACTGTGCAGTGGGTTTCTTCAGTTCATTATTGTTTGTCTGTGTAAGCTTGGCTTAGTTAATGGCACTTTTACCTCTTTAGTCAGAAGGTAGTGGGTTGAAGCCCCACTCCAATACTTCGAGGGAAACAGACAGGAAGTGCTGCATTGTCGAGTGTTACCTTCCCTTAATTCAGATGTTATAACGAGCTCCCCCTCCCTGCTCTGGTAGTTGTTAAAGAACCCATTTGAAGAAGAGCAGGGAGTTCGCCTGGTGTCCTGATCAATAATCAGCCTTTTAACCAACATCACTAGATTATCTGGTCATTCATCTCATTACTGTTTGTGGGACCTTGCTGTGTACAAAATGGCTGCCTCGTTTACTCACAACAGTACTGCATAACTGAATTCATTGTATCTGATGTGCCTGGGGAAATTTGAGACACAATATTCTCAATAATGGCTGTTATTTGTAACGGCCACTATAAAGTGTTGACTTACTTACAATTTTGAGAGAATGGCATGTGTGAACAAGGCTGTGTTGCCAAAAGAATGTCTAAAGTTGATGCATATGGTAAATTGGCACAAAGATTACACATCAGATTTTAGTTGACCTGTTGATCAAATATTGCCATCACTTATTTAGAAATTAGAAACTAACAATTCCACTTATTACTTGCATATCTCATTGATATATGTATGGATAAATGCTTGAAGACTTATTAGTCCAATTTTTTTTATTACGTGGAACTTGGGGATTTTTTTTCCCCAGTGATGATTCAGGGATTGAATTCCGAGATTCTATCCTTTTTCCACGAAAGCAGTAAATCAGTGACCTTGGTCCTTGCAATTTGTATTTTGATACGGATGTATTTAACAGATCAAAAATGGTAGGATGTGAATTCAATCCTACAGCTGGCCTTGCATTAAGTTCCTAATCTCAACAGGGCGGTCTGAAGTAAGGGCTTGCTCAGGGATGAAGGAAAAATTGACTGTGAGCTTGTGCATCTCCTGACAGCTGGTTCAGAAGTCGCATTTGAAAGAGAGCTTGGAGTAGACCTCTCAATCTGCCATTTGGCTCAGGAAATTGTGTTTGGTATCGGGGAATCTTTAAAAAGATGAAAAGTTATTCTCAAAATGTTGGTGGGGGAGAGGGGATAATAGAAAATGTTGATTTTTTTTTAACATTACTGTTTAAAATCCCAGAAGATATACCTGTTATCATTTTGAGGCAAAGGAGCATCTCTGAAATTTCCTAGGCTCCTGGAACTGGTATTGTCCTCTCTTTTGAATGGCAAGTCACCTGGCCAGTGATTAGCTTTACTTCAATCATCTGCTTTTGCTGCTGGCATTTTTAATGCTGTTGCTATGGGATGTTTTAAGTTGGGGTGACAATCTTTCTAGACCATTTAACTGTTGTTAAAGTTAATGTAGTGGCAGGAGTGTAAATGAACCAAAAGAAGAGTGGGTGCAGTTAGCTTGAATAGTTCCTTTCTCGAACTGCTGATATGAATTAATTAACTAAATTGGCTGAGAAAGTTAATGACTTTGTTAATGATTTCTATAATTGGACATAATAGAAAAGAAATGTTATTTTGTGTTCTCAGTTTTCAAAAGTTTCCATAGAGTAAAGAAAATGAATTAAAATGTAAAATTTCTCATCATTTAGAATGTAGCCCTCAATTCTTTTGTACTCGGGACAAGAAGTACTGCCTTTATTCAGAATTGGATAAATCAAATTTAGATAAAGTTTTGCCTGAAAGTTGTACAAGCATTCCTAAATCAACTACATTTTCTTTACATAAAAGGGGTTCTGGTTTGTTTAAGTTGGTGAGTAACACAGCTGTTTTTATGACCAGATATGGTTTTGTAGATTGATGGCACTTATTCTGATCACTTTGGGCTCAATTTTCCCAGGTCATTTGCACTTTTTTTTTTGGCACGTGTCGTATTTTTCTGGTGTAATTACTTAATTCAAAGTTTCCCCCTTTAATCTGTGCTTATGTAACTGCTTTAGTTACGAATTTTCTAAGTTAGGTTTTTTTGATGTTCCCTCATGTCTGCGCCATTTTTCGCAGTTTGCCCAAATTTTTTTTTTATCCTTGATCGACTTATCTGGCCACTCCCGAAATACCTTCTGGTGAGTTAACAGAAAGCAGTGCACATTGAAAAATTGGCATTGAAAGAAGCCATGGTTTTTCATCAAAGTTTTTGGAGGGAGTCTCTAACACTTGAAATACCCATAATAAAGCTCATCCTCTTTTTTTTTTATTACCTTTTCAACGGAGTACATGGAAGTTTCTTGGATTCCTGAAGTTTTCATTTTTTTTTACTCTCGCCACCGCCGAACGTCTTCAAGCAGGGCTAGAGGGGGGTCGTAGTGTCAGCCATCAGAATCGACCCTGGACACTGGCTCGGGGCTCGGCTGGAAAACAAGCCCGGGAGGGGATGTGGTGATGATCGGAAGGCTGCTGCACTGAGCCCGGGGAGGGAGGTGCCGATCGGAAGGCTGCTGCACTAGGCACAACACTGCAACGAGTTTGGGGGAGCGGGTGAGAAGGGGAGAAGGGGAGAAGTCACAGGACTGCAATGAGGTGGGGGTGGGGGCGGGGGGGGGGGTAAAAAGAGAAGTCCATCCATACAGACCTTGAGGAGAGAGAACAAAGATCCTGTCCTGTCTGCTGTTAATAATGGAACAAATAATGAAAATGATTCAGATTTAATGTAAAAGATATTTTATTCAAAAGTTTAACACAGTTTGTACTTAACAAGAATAATTTTATTAAAGTTATGTCTTTAGATACTCTGATAATGACTCCACGAGGCAAAGTATTGTACTTGAACTGTAGTGGCCGTAGTCCATTTAATATAACTCCAGAGTGAGGATACCACATGGTGGACTCTCCTTATACCTGGGTACCTGTTGTGTACAGGTGACCCCTAGGCCTCCACCAGTTGCACCCTCTGGTGGTGCCAGCATAGTGTATACAGTGTGATCCTTGTTGATGGTACCTCCGGTAAACAAGTCTCCATCTTATGCAACTGTACAGTGACTACACAGAGAGTATATCTATAGTATACATATATAACAATTCTTGTATTAAACTTTAAAGTTTTCAGTTACAATCACTTACAAACTTTAAGATCACTTTCTAACTTTTAAACTTGTAAATTTACATAACTTACAAAAATCTTTTAACTTGAACAACAGTTACAACAGTAACAATAATAGCAGCAAAGAAAGGTTGTACCCATCTCTCCTCCACTTTATTCTAAGATCGCCTGCCGTGATTGTTATTGGTGATTCCACCACCCCTGCCCGCAGGCGGTGGCAGTGTTTCTGGGGTTGGTATCAAGCTGCTTCTTTCTAAGATCTCTGGTAGTGCGCACCTGGTGGGGGGTGGGGGGCAAGGGGGAGGGGCAGCAATGTGGAGGGCCCGGTTTGGGGCTCTTCGGAGGCTGGTCTGGGGATTGGAATGGGAGTGGCAGTTGATTCTGTCAATGGGCGCGGGGTCTGGGCGTGTTCCCTTAATGCAGCAGCTAACTCCAACATGCCGTCCCTCATGCGCCCTGAAAGTGTCTCAACATCCTGCAACATTCCCTTCCTCATGTTGAGCAAAACTGTCTCAACTACCTGTGACATTTGCTCCCTCATGTTTAGTGATCGTGTTTGCACCGTCTGACATTCCCTCCCTGATGTTCACTGACAGTGCATCACCTACCTGTGACATTCCCTCCTTCATGGTCACTGACATCGTTCCCATTTCTCGTGAGATTGCTGTTACTTCTCCCGACAATCCCGCTACCTCATCACCCACCCCACTGATGGTGTCCAGGTCAGTGCGCTCCCCACTCATTGCCCTCATCTGAACCATATCTGTTAGATCCTGCACCTCAGGAGAGTGCGGCCGAGCTCTCCTTCCCCTCCTTCGCACAGGTGTGGCATGCACCCCACCACTGGGACCCACAACCTCGGAAGGTGGGGCCCTGGATGTGTCCCGCTGCACCCCACCACTGGGACCCACAGCCTCGGAAGGTGGGGTCCTGGGTGTGCCTCGCTGCACGACACCACTGGGATCCGTAGCCTCGGACGTTCGGAAACCAACACTCAAACCATGAGTCACAGAAGGGGCTGGTACCTCAATGGGCAGCACATGCACCTCCACCAAAGTCAGTAAAACAGTGGAGGCATCATCCATCCCCCTGCCCCCACCCCCCACCCAACCCATGCTCTTGGTCTGGAGGGTGGGATTGGAAGATGTTCTCTTCTTCAGACTCGTCCTTGTCTGAATCTTTATCGTCACAGTTGGCCTCACGTTCTGCAAAGTATAACAAGACACAGACAAATGGTTAGCAGCAGAGGAGGGGGCAGGGTGGGTGGCATGAGTCGCCTCACACAGTGCAGGCAGCAGGCTGATTTGAAGGACCACGATGAACGATAGCGCATTGCATCAACCGAAGCATAGCTGATGGAGACATCCCCATGAATTGAAGCATGGCTAACCTGTGCAGTACTCAACATTGAGCAAAGCCAGACTGGAATTTGCAGGACTTACCCTCTCACTCGAGTGTGGGCCCAGCTTGTGCAGTGGTGGTTGCTTTTCTCCAGGCAGGACCCATCAAGGCAGGAAGCCAATGTTCTAAGGGTATCAGTGGGTGCAGATTTCCTGGCCTCCTCCTGTTTGAGTTCTTTCCCTTTTATTATGTGCCACCTTCCTCTGCAAAGATGAAAATGCAACTGTTTAGAGAGGGTGTCTTTCTGCTGGGTGCAACAGATACAGCTGGTCACATTTACAATTGCAATTCCATTGAATAAATGAAAATATTACTTGCACAAACTACTTGACCAAGGTCCTGCCACTTTTTGCACTGGCCTCCAGATCTCGACGTGGTCACCATTGCACAGTAATCTTCTGCAACTTGGTTCCAGCGTTTCTTCATTTCTTTGGGCGGAACTTTTATCTGACCTCTGCTGGTGTCCAGCTCCTGCCATCTGGTCTCAATCACAGTAACTAGTGCCTCCACTTTATCCTGTAAGAAATTCTTGGTCCTTGCACCGCTTTGCATCTT
Organism: Pristiophorus japonicus; assembly: GCF_044704955.1. NCBI lineage: Eukaryota > Metazoa > Chordata > Chondrichthyes > Pristiophoridae > Pristiophorus > Pristiophorus japonicus. The sequence continues at coordinate 128,212,380 of NC_091987.1, forward strand.
TGTATTGTTGCATATCTGATTTTTCCAATGCTCTCACACACATGACTGGTTCTTTAAAAATGGCTGATTGCCAACCCGGAGCTGTACTGCGCATGCGCGTCCATTGAAATAACATCAAAAAAGTCACACTTTTTTTGTTGCGCATGCACAGAAGGTGTGGCATCATTTTTGGTGCAGACAGCAGGCTCCACCCCCCCGAGGCGACTGGACATGCTGCGCAGTGCCAAATTTGAATTATACGTCGGGGGAACTTTGGCAAAATATTTCTGGCCTAGAAAAATGGGCGTAAATTGGGCAATACGACAGAAAATGGGCTTGGGCAAAATTGTGCCCTGTATTTCACTGGGCAATTGTTATGGCCTGGATAATCTCTCATTGTTTTGACAATATTGAAGTGGGTGGGGGAGAAAGAAAAATTTAACATGGAACTAGGACACGTATCAAATTGATTTGCGAACTAGAAATAATAATTGCTACCGTATGTTTCCAACAGGTTTGACCATATAAACTGAAGTGAAAGAATTTGTTTGTAAATGCCCAGAGCGCACCAGCCTGAAAAACAATGGATTTCAGAAAGGCTTTCTGTAGTCACGATCAATTTATAAAAAAAAGAAGAAATCCTAGGTAAAAACGGCTTCAAAGTTATCCATGTAAAAATTGCAGGTGTTTTTATTGGGGGTGTGTGTGTGTGTGTATACTTGTTTGCATTGTCAGTGAAAGAATGCGATTCAGTATCCCGTTAGTTGAAAAAATATGTAGTAGGTGCAGAGTTGCGGCGCCACTTGGTAAATTCAAAGATTTGCATAATGAGTCTTTTCTGACTCTTGCAACGTTGGAATTCTCATCCTTTTCGAGCCCCACCCTATCGCTGTAATCTCCTCCAGCCCACAACCCTCCTGAGATGTCTGCGCTCCTTTAATTCTGCCGCCTTGAGCATCCCTGGTTATAATCACTCAACCATTAGTGGCTGTACCTTCTGTTGCCTAGGCCCCAAGCTAGAACGCCCTGCCTAAACTCCTCTCCTCTCCTCTCCTCTCCTCTCCTCTCCTCTCCTCTCCTCTCCTCTCCTCTCCTCTCCTCTCCTCTCCTCTCCTTCAAGACGCACCCTAAAACATAGCTCTTTGACCAAGCTTCTGGTCACCTGTACTAATTTCTACTTAAGCAACACCTTGGGATGTTGCACTACGTTAAAGGTGCTATATAAATACAAGTTGCTGACTGTTTTAATTACAAACTCGAGGGATTCGAACTCTGCTGCAGCAGTCTTAAATATTTTTCTGTTCTAAATTGTGTTTTATTGTAAATTGGCGAAAGTCGAATTCTGTATCTTGTCCTTATTAACGTTTGCGGTAGTGAAGTGAATACGTATAGAGTACACCACTTGGAAGCCGCAGACCATGTTACAACTTCACTTCATCCTTTTAAGAAAATATTACTTTAAAAAAAAAATACACAAGATGTTTTTTGGTATTCAATACTATTTTATTATAAACAGACCCACCATTGTTGCAAAGATAATTGGGAATCAAAGTCAGATAGTAAATCTATGGTTGGGAGTTTGAGCTGCTCTTGATCTAGTTGCCTAAAATTATATACAATGAATAATTTAATTAAAATTTCAAATGAACCATTTTGCCATGAATTTTCCAAGCAGTGGACTTTCGATTCAAACATCCCGTCTTTCTGCCTCTCACTCTCTGCTTCTCTCCCCTCCTCAGCTCCTCCAGCAAAGTGAGGATTCTTGCTAGAGTAAAATTATCTGGGTGGCAGTGGCTCTTCCCTAAAATGCTCATTTAAATATTTGTCTGGAATATTAATGGCTGCTTAACCAGCATGGATCTGATATGTCCTCGGCTAATGTCTACACATACGAGCCTGATGTTTTTACTTGAGGCTCCTTTCAGAAGAGGAGTTCCTCCAACCTTTGGGAAGGAGGAAATATTGAGTTGGAGGGGCCTATTTATATACCATATAAAGGGTGCCTTCTGGCAGGTATTGGTAAAGTATGAAGACATCTTGCATTAATAATCCAGAGATCATCAGTTCAAACCCCACCATGCCAATTTGAGAACCTGAATTTAGTTTAATGAAAAAAAACCTGGAAATAAAAAGCTGGTATCAGTAAACGTGACCATGAAGCTGTTGGATTGATGGGGTAAAAACCCAACTGGTTCATTAATGTCATTTGGGGAAGGAAACCTGCTGTCCTTGCCTGGTTTGGCTTGTAATTGACTCCAGTCTCACACCAATGTGGATGCTTCTTAAGTGCCCTCTGAAGTGACATAGCAAGCCACTCTGTTGTATTAAAACACTACACAGTGGTTCAAAGAGAAGGCCACCACCATCTTCATTGGGCAGCTAGGGATGGGCAATGAACGCTGGCCTTGCCAGCGAACCCACATCCCGAGAATGAAACAATAAACCTTCCCTCAAAGGGTGAGCTGTGCACTGCTGATTCTACTGTGTTCAACTCCACAAATCCTCCAATAATAAAATGAGAATTAAATTGAAGAAATTAAATTATCCATCTTTCTAATTCAAGACTGGATGGATGGGGAAAATTAATGCTAAGCAAATGTCACCCTTTGGACAAAGTTGATAACGGATACAGCTGTTCCATAGATAATTTGTCACCCATTTAAAGAATATGATCAACACTGGAATCGGTAAAATTACAATTGGCCATATATTTCCTTGGAAATTTTTCGGATTTTGAAAGAAAAGATAACTAGCTCGGGTCGATAAAACTTATACCAGAAGATTAAAATCATAGATGTAGATTATTGGAAGCAAAAATTATTATTTAAAAAAAAATTGGTTCCCCAGAAAAATGGGAACGGAGTACAAAAGTTGGGTGAGTGGAATTCACCGCACTTGAGTAAAGCTTTCAGATTTAATTGAAACAATGTTGAAGAACTTGTAATCTAATTTTAAATGGGTTGCTGACCAAATGTGCAATATTACTTTGTTTCTTTATTACGGTTGGTGGCTAGAAGCTTTAATGCAATGACTTGGGAATGCTTTCCTAAATCACTGGGGCAAATGAAAGTGAATTGCCCTAATTGTACCCCCTAACAAATGGTCTCTGTGTACTTCTTCCTGAATGAAGAGGGCTGCAGAGTCTGAAAGGGGATTTTGTATTTGCTGAGTGCTGATAAAACTGTTTACATAGTGTATGTGGCCCAGAACAGCATGTGACACATGCTTACCTTGCATGTGTGGAATATAGGGTTTATGAAACTCTACTCATAAGTATTCTTTACTGTACAAAAGTGATAGCCTGTACTATTAAGAGATAATGGAGTTGTTGAATGCAATATTCACTTGATAAGTGAAGGGCTCTCTAAGCATGATGGGCTGAATGCCTTTTTTTATTCAATACTTTTATGTTGTTTATAACACATATACTTGAATGTGTTAATTTTCTCTCCCCACACTCATCTAATGCAAGTGCTGACTACTGGATTGCAATTGAAAAGGAATCATAGAATGGCTGCAGCATGGAAGAAGGACGTTTGGCCTGTCGAGCCTGTGCCGAGATTCAGCTAGTCCCACTCCCCTGCTCTTTCCCTGTAGCCCTGCAATTTTTTTTTTCCTTCAGATATTTATCCAACTCCCTTTCGAAAGATAAAATTGAGTCTGCCTTCACCACCCTTTCAGGCAGTGCATTCCAGATCCCAACCACTCACTGCGTAAAAAAAGTTTTCTTGCATCGCCTTTGGTTCTTTTGCCAATTAATCTTAAATCTGGGTTCTTTGGTTCTCTACCCTTCTGCCAATGGGAACAGTTTCTCACTCTCCACCCTTCCAGACCTCTTAATGATTTTGAACACCTCCATCAAATCTTCTCTGCTCCAAGGAGAACAACGCCAGCTTCTCCAGTTTATCAATGTAACTGAAGTTCCTAATTCCTGGAATCATGCTCTTAAATCTTTTCTGCACCTTCTCTGAGGCCTTCACATCCAGTACCAGTACATGGTACTGGTAGCATTCTTTCTGTGAGCTTGGATAGTGTTGAGTCTCTAAATCCTGTCATAAGAACATAAGAAATAGGAGCAGGAGTGAGCCATTTGGCTCCTCGAGCCTGCTCCGCCATTCAATAAGATCATGGCTGGTCTGATCTTGGCCTCAACTCCACTTCTCTGCCCACTCCCTTATCATTCAAAAATGTCAATCTGCACCTTAAATATATTCAATGACCCAGCCTCCACAGCTCTCTCGGGTAGAAAATTCTAAAGATTCATGACCCTCTGAGAGAAGAAATCCTCCTCATTTCCATTTTAAATGGGTGACCCCTTATTCTGGAACTATGTCCCTCTAGTTCTAGATTCCTCCAAGGGGAAAAAATCCTCTCTGCATCTATCCTGTCAAGCCCCCTCAGAATCTTATACGTTTTAATAAGATCACTTCTCATTTTTCTAAACTCCATTGAGTATAGGTCCAACCTGCTCAACCTTTCTTCATAAAACAACCCCTTCATCTCAGCAATCAACCTCGTGAACCTTCTGAACTGCCTCCACTGCAAGTATATCCCTCCAAATAAGGAGACCAAAACTGCACGCATTACTCCAGGTGTGGTTTCACCAACGCCCTGTACTGTTGTAACAGCATTTCTCTACTTTTATACTCCATGGGGTTGGAGTGTAATGTAGCCAAATTTGCTGATACAAAGATAGGGGAGAATATTTCCTTCAAGCAGAGATGGTTGAGGGGAGAATTGCTCGTGGTTTTCAATATTGAGTTTTGATAGTGTATATAGGAAGAAACTGTTTCTATTGATGGGAGGGTCAATAACCAGAGGAGACAGATTAAAAATAATTGGCAAAAGAACCAGAGCGAAGATGAGGAGAACATTGTTTATGCAGCAAATTATGATCTGGAATGCACTGCCTGAAAGCGTGGTGGGAGCATATTCAATAGTACCTTTCAATGGGGAATTGGATATATACTTAAAAAGAGAAAAATAGCAAAGTTATGAGGAAAGAGCAATGAAGTGGGATTAATTGGATAGCTATTTCAATGAGTTGATACAGGCACGATGGACAGAATGACTTCCCCTGTGCTGTGAGATTCTATGACTAAAGCCACATAGTCTTAAGAATTAATTGTGGTTAATGTCATTTAGCCATTGGGGAGGGAGAGGGAACCATGCCTGAGGAAAGGGTGCAGTTAACAATGTCACACTGCGTAGCAACAACGTAGAGTTATGAATGCTGACAGACTGGGTGTTGTCAGCATATATTTGCAAATTGATCCCATGTTTACAGATAATGTTGGCAAAGACCAATATGTAGATGAGGAATATGGAATCTTGGGCACCCTGGAGAAAACTCTGCAGGCACAGAAGGAAAAGCCACTGCAAGAGATGAGCTGGCTATGTTGGGACAAGTCGGGATGGAAACCGCAATCTGTGGATCCACATTAGTGGCGGACAGATGAAAGGTGGTGGAGGAAAATGAATTAGTCAACCATGTCAAAAATTGCAGAAAGATAAAGGAGAAATGGCATGTCATGGTCACAAGGATATCATTGATTACTTTACTTTAAATTCTTCTTGGGTGGTCCCTCGTATCGAGGATTACTTCTAAAAAGGGATGAGTTCACAGATGTTTCAATGAGGTCCCGAACTAAATCTTGAAGGGTGGAAGATGCCTGTGCGTGGAATTTTTTTAACGTGTGGTGGCCGTTGCACACCAGCCACCACATGGGCTTGACAGAGCTAGGTCTTGGTCCAATGGCAAGTATTGACCAAGACGACTGGAGACCAGCTCTGCTGTACGGACCTAGTGCGCGAACACATATCGCAGTGTGGGCTGGCCCGTGCTGCCCCAGGGCCAGGTGGTCTCTGTGATGTTGGTGGGATGAAACCAGAATGAGGGGATTTAAACCACTAGGAGTTAGCTAGCTCATTTCATACATCTTGGAAGTGGAAAAGAAAGTAGGAGCTGGTTTGGGTATTGGGGGATCAGGGTGTATTTTTTTTGGAGCGTGATGATTACAATGTCCTTGAAAGGAGTAAAGTTAATGTGGGGACTTTGAATAGTAGAGAGACAATGGCTTTGAAAGGGGGAGTGATGTAGGAGAGAGGGGCACCAAACTGGGGGATTTAGTGGGCAGAAGGATTGACCCAGCCAATCTGGTGCTGTTTTCGAAACACAATAATCCATGACCTCCTCCCACCTAGCGTCAATGCAATTTGTGGTGGAGAGATTTAGGGTCGTCTTTGTCTGATTCTGAAGTCTTGTAGTGACGTGGCAGCAGAGGGAGAGAGCTGAAATTGCTTGGGTAGTGAAGTCAAATCTGCCAGATAGTGGATTACAAAATGTAAACACAAAATGCTGGAATTACTCAGGAGGTCAGGTAGCAGCTGTGAAGAGATAGAAGAGTCTTTCTCCTCAGATGCTGCCTGACCAGCTGAGGATTTCCAGCATTTTCTGTTTACACTTCAGATTTCCAGCATCTGCAGTATTTTGCCAGTGGATTATGAAACACATGCACATAAGCCTAGGCTGTGACCTGATGTCACAAAGGTTAATAGCAGGGGTGAGAGGCTGTGAGGGATTTGCTGGACACAAGGGCATTGAAAGCTGAAGCAAGGCAGCTGTTGAGCAGAACGATGTAATTGGGCGGAGTAGTGGAATCGGTAATGCTGTGGTGGGACAGATGACTGGGAGTTGGACGTTGGAGATGGTGCTAGTGAGAGATTGGGTGTGCGTAGTTTTTCTTCCCCCATAAACAAATGGTGAAAATACAGATTTGAGATGGGCAGCGAAGTGTAGGTGGCGAAGGAGACAAGAAAGTGATTGGAGATGGCATTGTCAGTAATTGACACATCGTGTAATAGAAACATAACATAGAAACATAGAAAATAGCTGCAGGTGTAGGCCATTTGGCCCTTTGAGCCTGTACCACCATTCAATAAGATCATGGCTGATCATTCCCTCAGTACCCGTTTCCTGCTTTCTCGCTATACCCCTTGATCCCTTTAGCCGTAAGGACCATATCTAACTCCCTCTCGAATATATCCAATGAACTGGCATCAACAACATTCTGCGGTAGGGAATTCCACAAGTTAACAACTCTGAGTGAAGAAGTTTCTCCTCCTCTCAGTTCTAAATGGCCTACCCCTTATCCTAAGACTGTCCCCTGGTTCTGGCTTCCCCATCATCGGGAACATTCTTCCCGCATCTAACCTGTCCAGTCCCGTCAGAATCTTATACGTTTCTATGAGATCCCCTCTCATCCTTCTAAACTCCAATGTATAAAGGCCCAGTTGATCCAGTCTCTCCTCATATGTCAGTCCTGCCATCCCAGGAATCAGTTTGGTGAACCTTCGCTGCACTCCCTCAATAGCAAGAACGTCCTTCCTCAGATTAGGAGACCAAAACTGAACACAATATTCCAGGTGAGGCCTCACCAAGGCCCTGTACAACTGCAGTAAGACCTCTCTGCTCTTATACTCAGATCCCCTAGCTATGAAGGCCAACATACCATTTGCCTTCTTCACCGCCTGCTATACCTGCATGGCAACTTTCAATGACCGATGAACCATGACACCCAGGTCTCGTTGCACCTCCCCCTTTCCTAATCTGCCGCCGTTCAGATAATATTCTGCCTTCGTGTTTTTGCCCCCAAAGTGGATAACCTCACATTTATCCACATTATACTGCATCTGCCATGCATTTGCCCACTCCCTAACCTGTCCAAGTTGCCCTGCAGCCTTTTAGCGTCCTCCTCACAGCTCACACCGCCACCCAGTTTAGTGTCATCTGCAAACTTGGGAGATATTACACTCAATTCCTTCATCTAAATCATTAATGTATATTGTAAAGAGCTGGGGTCCCAGCACTGAGCCCTGCGGCACTCCACTAGTCACTGCCTGCCATTCTAAAAAGAACCCGTTTATTCCTGCTCTGCTTCCTGTCTGGCAACTAGTTCTCTCTCCACGTCAGTATATTATCCCCAATACCGTCTGCTTTGATTTTGCACACCAATCTCTTGTGTGGGACCTTGTCAGAAGCCTTTTGAAAGTCCAAATACACCACATCCATTGGTTCTCCCTTGTCCAATCTACGAGTTACATCCTCACAAAATTCCTGAAGTTTTGTCAAGCATGATTTCCCTTTCATAAATCCATGCTGACTTGGACCGATCCTGTGACTGCTTTCCAAATGCGCTGCTATTTCATCTTTAATAATTGATTCCAACATTTTCCCCACTACTGATGTCAGGCTAACCGGTCCATAATTACCCGTTTTCTCTCTCCCTCCTTTTTTAAACAGTGGTGTTCCATTAGCTACCCTCCAGTCCATAGGAACTGATCCAGAGTCGATAGACTGTTGGACTGTTGGAAAATGATCACCAATGCATCCACTATTTCTAGGGCCACTTTCTTGAGTACTTTGGGATGCAGACTATCAGGCCCTTGGGATTTATCGGTCTTTAATCCCATCAATTTCTCAACACAATTTCCTGCTTTATAAGGATATCCTTCAGTTCCTCCTCCTCACTAGACCCTCGGTCCCCTAGTATTTCCGGAAGGTTATTTGTGTCTTCCTTCGTGAAAACAGAACCAAAGTATTTGTTTAACTGGTCCGCCATTCCTTTGTTCCCCATTATAAATTCACCTGATTCTGACTGCAAGGGACCTACGTTTGTTTGTACTAATCTTTTTCTCTTCACATAGCTATAGAAGCTTTTGCAGTCAGTTTTTATGTTCCCAGCAAGCTTCCTCTCATACTCTCTTTTCCCCCTCCTAATTAAACCCTTTGACCTCCTCTGCTGTATTACAAAATTCTCCCAGTCCTCAGGTTTGCTGCTTTTTCTGGCCAATTTATATGCCTCTTCCTTGGATTTAACACTATCCTTAATTTCCCTTGGGTTAATCTGGGGGTGGGGGGTGGGAAAGGGGTGCAATTGAGTCAGGGTGGCGAAATGATGGGGGGTGGAAGGGAATAGGAATTTGTAGGCTGAAGTCTGCAGATGGGAGTCATTCTGTGCGCAGGCTAGAGGAAGAGAACAGGAAATAGATTTGACCAGAATATTGCCAGAGGGCTTGGGAGGGTGGTACGGCATTGAGCCAAGTTAGTGGTTTGGGCGTGGAAAGTTTATCTGGGCGGTGTAGTCTCTGAGGGGAGAGCGGTTGAAATATTACAGATGTTGTAGAAAGGGAGTTAGAGGCTCTGTGTTTATATGCAAAAAAATTGTATGATTTTTTTTTTACACAAAGTCTACCTGTGTGGATTTCTCAGCAGTTTGATGTTTCTGGCTGTCAGACTCCTGACTAACTAACAAAGGAACTGGAACTGGGACTGGTAGAAACATAATTAGATCTTGTTATCTGCGATACAAGCAACACCGATCATTTATAATTTTATAATTGTTTTAATTGCAGGGGGAATTTTTTTCGACTTTCTGTTCAGCTCTAATGTTGGAGCATATCAGAACTGAAAAGGGGTTGGTCAGCTTTATATCTTTAACCAAAAATGTCTTCTGTTTAGGGTGTGTCTTGCCTCTTCAGTGTTCTTTGCATAGTCTTGTTTAAAATAGCATATGTGTGTAATATCACATACTCACTTGTGTCTGCCTGGTAGAACATTGGTGCAGAATGAATGTTGGGTGCCGGGGAAGATGCCTGCTAATTAATCCCAAATGATAACAACGATGTTCAGTAACTTTAGGGAGGTGGGAATGACATATGTGGGTCACAACCTATATTAAAACTTGATGTTTTAAACTTTGAACATGCTCAAGTCTAAGCAATAAAACCGCAATCTACCCTCATTAAAATGTAATCCACAGAGCTACAGAGTTTCCTCCTTTATAACTATGATGCTAGATACAGTGAAAGTGACTAATCTGAGAATAATATTTTTGATGTAACTTATGCCCCATCTCTCCTGTTTGGGTATGGTTTCATGGCAATGGCAGCCCTCCATAGCACCTCATCAAAGTGACCATTGTCCATCTGTGAGCTGAGACCGTGAGTGGTGGTGGGCTATTTGGCCATGTGGTCATCGCAGCTGAACTTGAGCTTCTCTTCACTTGACTTTCTCGCTCTTTTTTTGAGCAAGAATGCAGTGGCCAATTGTGCTCTAAGCTGCCATTGGTGCAATTAATTTGGTATAATTGCTCGCAGGATAGTGCAAATATCAACTAAGCTATTACAGCTTAATGAGCTGCAATAAATTAATTAAGTCTCACTGTCTCCGTTTGAAATTAACTGATGTGCATCATTCCAGAAATTGGCTTTTCTAGCTTTAATACACATCTTCAATGCCTGCAACCTGGAGCTTTTTGAAAATCTGTTCAAAATATGCTTTGTTGTTAAACACTAACTTAACACATTCCCAAATCCTTTTATGAAGAAAAAAAAAATCAAATATCCCAAAACATGTCGTCTCATATTCTGGCATATTTCCAGCATCTGTTGAACATTTGGTTAAAACTTAGATCTGTTCATGTCCAGGTTTTTCAATACTCATTCCTGTTTGGACCACTTGTTGCTTTAATGTATACGATTTGGAAATTATTCTCACTTGTGTTTGATTTTCAGCTGGAATTTCAGTTTAATTCTTTGCAAACTCAAAAACCCATGTTCATATGAGTTAAGTTTTTATATAGAAAGCTTCATCTGTAGGTGTTTAATTTCAGCTTGCAGAATAGTGAGCTGCTAGACCGCTGACCTAAAGTCACTTGGTTGTTCATTTGGGTCAAGATCTTATATCGTCATTATATCTGTCTCATAAGTTAGAAGTGGCGCATTGTTTTTGCAGATCTCAGAATTGTGGCATGCAACAATTTAGGCAGTCTGCACGTTTATTCATTCCCAGTGATACAAGGATCAATAGCTAACTGAATACAGCGGCAGATGGCTGGCTCAGTGCAACCTATACTGCCACCATCTTGAAGGGAAGAAACCAAGGAGCAGGCTAATGTCATTCAACCTGTTACGTGGTTTTTTCACAGACATCAACAGCAACTTTCATTTATAAAGTGTCTAATGTAGAAAATCATCTCCAAAATATTTCACCCTGCCAAAATGGGAAAAAAAATAATGCCAAGCCAAAGGAGATATTGTGAGGAAACTTTGTCAAAAAGGTGGGTTATGTAAAGGATTGTAAGAGAGGCAGAGGGGCTTCAAGAGTGATATCCAGAACATTGGGCTTAAATGGCTGAAGGCATGACCCCCATCACTGCCCCCCCCGCCAAATGTTGGGGTGAAGGGAGGAGGATGCATATGAGATAAAAGTCCGAGGATTGGAGAGTTCAGAGGTTATAAAGATTACGAAGGGCGAGGCTATGAAGAGATTTAAACATGAGGGTGAGATTTTCTAAATTTGAGGACTGAGAGCCAGTGTAAGTAAGTAAGAATGAGTGATGGGTGACTGGGACTTAGAGCAGAGTAGGGTGTGGGCAGTAGATTTTACCACGAGCTGATGATTAGAGGATGGGAGGCTGGCCGGCTGGCCAGGGGAGCACTGGAACAGTCAAGTCTGGAGCTGACACTCAAGTTGAAATTATCCCATATGCTCCACATCGCAAAGGCTGTCTACTTCTACCTCCAGAACATCTCCCATCTGCTATCTAAACCCTCATCCATGCCAGTGTCAGCTCCAGACTTGACTCTTCCAATGCTACCCTGGCCAGCCTCCCATCCTCTAAACTTCAGCTCATGGTAAAATCTACTGCCCACACCCTACCCTGCTCCAAGTCCCAGTCACCCATCACTTACCCTTGCTTACTTACACTGGCTCTCAGTCCTCCTTAAATTTCTAAATCTCGCCCTCATGTTTAAATCTCTTCATAGCCTCGCCCCTCGTAATCTTTATAACCTCTGAACTCTCCATTCCTCGGACTTTTATCTCATATGATCATCATGATAGGCAGTCCCTCAAAATCGAGGAAGACTTGCTTCCACTCTAAAAGTGAATTCTTAGGTGACTGAACAGTCCAACATGGGAATTACAGTCTCTCACAGATGGGACAGACAGTTGTTGAAGGAAAGGGTGGGTGGGGAGTCTCATTTGCCGCATGCTCCTTCCGCTGTCTGCGCTTGATTTCTGCATGCTCTCGGCAACGAGACGCAAGGTGCTGAGTGCCTTCCTGGATGCTCTTCCTCCACTTAGGGCGGCCTTTGGCCAGAGATTCCCAGGTGTTGGTGGGAATGTTGCATTTTATCAAGGAGGCTTTGAGGGTGTCCTTGAAACGTTTCCTCTGCCCACCTGGGGCTCGCTAGCCGTGTAGGAGTTCAGAGTAGAGCACTTGCTTTGGGAGTCTTGTGTCAGGCATGCGAACGATGTGACCGCCCAAAGGAGCTGGTCGAGTGTGGTCTGTGCTTCGATAGGAAGCTAACGTTGGTGCATCTGTCCTTCTAGGGGATTTGCAGGATCTTGTGGATCTTGTGGAGACATCGTTGGTGGTATTTCTCCAACGATTTGAGGTGTCTTACTATACTTTGCAGCGAGGAAGATCGAGAAGAGGGTTGGCGCGATGACTCAGCCCTGCTTGACCCCGGTCCGGAAGTGGATTGGGTCTGTGATTGATCCGTTGGACAGGATCACGGCTTGCGTATTGTCACGGAGGATGGCGACAAACTTTTGGGGGCAGCCGAAATGCTGCATAGTCCCTCACGGTTAACAGTGTCAAAGGCCTTTGTAAGGTGAAAGAAGGCCATGTACAAGGATTGGTGCTGTTCCCTGCATTTCTCTTGCAGTTGTCGTGCCGTAAAGATCATGTCTGTTGTACCCCGCAGTGGACGGAATCCGCACTGACTCCGGGAGCAACTCCCCAGCCACGGAGAAGACAGTTGAGGAGAATTCTAGCGATAACTTTCCCAGTGGCTGATAACTGAGAGATTCCTCTGTAGTCGCCGCAGTCCACTTTTTTAAAAAGATAATCACAATTACTGCATCTCTGAGATCTTCCGGCATGCTCTCTTCCTTCCAGCTGAGAGAGATGAGGTCATGCATTCATGACAGTAGTGCTTCTCTGCCATACTTAGTGCCTCAGTGGGGATTCCATCCGCTCCCGTTGCCTTGTTCTTGAGCTGATGGATGGTCTTTTCTACCTCGTGCAGGGCTGGGGTTTTACTGAGGTGCTGGTAGGTAGCATGCTGTGGAATGGAGTTGAGGACACTCGAGTCAAAGGCAGAGTCTCGGTTAAGGAGATCTTCGAAGTGTTCCTGACTGCCTCAGTGTCCTTGATGAGTGTTTCCCCGTTCTTGGCCAGCAGTGGGGTGGGGCCTTGGGTGCTTGGGCCGTCGGTGGCCTTGACTGTGAAGAATCCTCGCACATCATGGCTGTCTGCTAGCTGCTGAATCTCCTGTACTTTCTCCATCCACCACCTATTCTTTAGGCCATGGGTTTTTTGTTGGACCTCGGCCGTAAGCCGTCTGTAATGCTGCTTTGCTGCTCCCAAGTTGGGTTGTCTTAGGTTCAGAAATGTCCTGCACTTGCGATTTATTAGTTCTTGGATCTCCTGGTCATTCTCATCAAGCCAGTCCTGGTGTTTCCTGGTTGAGAAGTGGTTATGAACATTTGGCTGAGAGCGCTGTTACGGTGGGGAATGGGGTTGGTGGCAAGGGTACAGTTTGTGGCGGGGGTCATAGCAAAAACGGATAGTTTCAGTCTTCTCGCTGTTTAGCTGAAGGAAGTTCCACCTCATCGAGAGGAGCAGTCTGACAGCATCGAGGCAGTGGAGGCATCTGGGGCAATGGTGGAGAAGTAGAGCTGGGAGGTGTCAGTGAACATGTGGAAGCTGACCCCATGTATGTAGCTGTTGCAAGAGGAGTTAGAGGAGGTGGGGGCTGGGGTGGCAAGGATCGATCTGTGAAGGACTCCTGAGGGACAAGAAGGGAAGCTATTGCTGGAGATGGTTTGGCTAGGATTCGATTGCTACGAGTGGAATCAGGGACCCAAGTTTAGGCTGTCCCGCAGAACGGCACACCTCCGAGAGGCCCGCCTATTATGTAGAATTAAAAGCGCGCCTAAAACTTACTTCGCAATTCTTGGTGTTCAGCAGGCCTGTTTAGCAGTCGGCGCAGCTCAGCACAAGTAGCTGGGGGCGGAGCTACAACCGTGCGCCGAAGAGAGTACCGGCAGCTGTGCGCGTGTGCAATGGAGTCCGCGCGTGTGTGCAGAAGCTCCTGGCCCTCCCAACGCGTCCTGCCTCCGGGCAACCCTAACGCTGGCCGAAGGGGCGTCGCGATGTTCACCGTCCCTATCCAGGGCTGAGCGGCCTGCCTGCCTCACCGTCCCTCGCCTCGTCGCTAGTGCCCTTACCTCCTCGGCACCGGGGCTCGCCCGACCGGCAACGGGCCTCGCACGACCAGCAGCTCTTCGGCGGCGGGGCCCCGCCCAAACTCCTCCCCGGTGGCGGGGCCCCGCCCAAACTCCTCCCCGGTGGCGGGGCCCCACCCGACCAGCACCGCTTCGGCGGCGGGGGCCTGCCCGAACTACTCGGCAGCGGGCCCGCCCGAGCAGCTCTTCGGCAGGCTGTTGGAGGGCTCCCTGTGCTCCCGAACGGATAGGTGCTGCAGTAGGTGAGTAGAAACTAAATTTGTTGTTGATTTTTAAAAAATTATTTTTGATTGGTTGATTTATTTATCATTTATTATTGATGGCTCTTTATTGATAAAAGTGAAGTGTTTAATGTTATGGGAAATCCCCTAACTCTTTCTGCCGTCCCGCCCCCCCCTCCCCCGGCAAATCTCTGGCTACCTGTGCCTAATTCTAAGGTGTTCGCAAGGTTTTTCTGAGAGTACAAAAATTGGCACTTACTCCGTTCTCCGTTAGTTTGGAGTAACTTTTCGCTACCTAAACTTGCAAAACAGGCGTAAGTGGCTGGTAACTCCCCCTTTTGGGAAAAAAATAGGAACTAAGACGAAACTAAACTAACTGACTGTAACTGGAGCAAACTAAATGCCGAGAATTGCGATTTCTATGATACTCCAAACTAAACTAGTTGCTCCAAAAAAATAGGAGCAACTCCAGCCGAAACTTGGGCCCTCAAGTGTGGGCAGTCCCACCAAGCTGAAGAACGATATTAGCGGACGATGGTGTGGTTAATCATGTCAGAAGCTACAGATAGGTTGAGGGATAATGCAGCATGGTCAGTCACTGAGAACGTGATTTGTGTCTTTAGTTAAAACCATTTCAGTGCTATGGCGGTGTGGAAAGCTGATTGGAGAGATTCATGTGTGGAGTTGCGAATGAAATGGATACAGATTTGTGAAGCGACAAAATGTTCAAGAACTTTGGAAAGGAAAGGGAATTTGGAGGTCGGTTTTTGAGGCCGGGTTTTCAAGGACCAGCAGTTTTGAAAGTGGGTGTGGGGACTTTGTCTGAGGAAACTGAATCATTCCTTGTCATGATATTGAAATCATCAAGACTGTCACAAGAAATTATCCCT
Source organism: Pristiophorus japonicus (assembly GCF_044704955.1). Classification (NCBI taxonomy): domain Eukaryota; kingdom Metazoa; phylum Chordata; class Chondrichthyes; family Pristiophoridae; genus Pristiophorus; species Pristiophorus japonicus. The sequence goes on from NC_091987.1 coordinate 128,227,790, forward strand.
CATGTTTATTAAGCACGACTATCTAGATATATTTGGTGCATAAGACAAGCCCTTTAGAAGATTTGGTCCTGTGAGCTGTGTTTGTTTTTGGTTCCTGCAAGACAATTTACCCACCACTCCCTCCCAAATATGCACGACTTTGGTGTGCATCTACAGTGCATGGAGAATTAGAGGGTTTCGGTTTTTTTGTTAGAGGGTGGTGCTAATGTCAAGTGGTTAGCTAATTTCTCGTAATTCCAGTACGAGTAGACCGTGTGACACCACCTAATTGCAATGTCACAATGTTTTTCTTTGCATGATTTCCTTACAACTGTTTAAACTGACCGATACTTGGATGGGGGATGTATATTATTTACATAACGGCAAGATGCTTCAAGTAGATTATCTTTTTTGTGGCACCTGGCATAGGCTTTGAGCACTGATGAGGTGCTTTCTCCCACGAAGTGAAATCAATCTAAAGCATCAAGAGTGACATTGACAAAGGCTTGGGAGCAGATCACCTTTCCAGCTCAATTAATGAGGGAATTTCTTAACGTACTATACTTTATGGTGTCGATAATGGTACTAAATATTTGGAAATGATGTTTATTGCAGTAAATTTTATAATGTATTTATCTCTTCAGTTCATGCTATTTTTCTTGGTTTAATTTCTGAAATTAATCTTGCATCTGCACATGTTGCAATAGATGCATCACCAGAAAGTTCATTCCACCAATTTCCTATTTTAATGTTTTACTGATTTTAATCTTTTGACCCAATTGATCTCTCTCCAGATTTTGCTAGCTTTACTTTTTTCCCCTTGCTGTACCTTGAACATCAGTTTAATTTATCTTTATCTTTTTATTTTCATCGTAGGCCTCCGAGGAAGTGTCAAAATGCCTGCTAACCATGAAAGAGATACTATGTGGTACCAATGATAAGGAGCCTCAGACTGAAACAGTTGCACAGTTGGCACAGGAGCTATACAATAGCGGACTGCTGATCTCATTAATTGCACACTTGCAACTGATAGACTTTGAGGTAAGTAATCCTGAAGCAGTGTATTTAGTCCTTGTGATGGCTATGCTGTAATGAGAGAGATGTTTTAGGTAGCTAACTGAATGCCCCATGGACATTTCCAAGTTTAATTAAGGAAAGTCAGCATAGATTTGTTAAGGAAAGGTGGTTTCTGACTAACTTGATTTTTTTGAGGAAGTAACGAAGAGGGTCGATGAGGCGGTGCGTTTGATGTAGTCTACGTGGATTTTAGCAAGGCTTTAGACAAGGTCCCACATGGCAGATTGGTCAGAAAAGTAAAAGCCAATGGGATCCAAGGGAAAATGGCAAGTTGGATCCAAAATTAGCTCAGTGGCAGGAAGTAAAGGGTAATGATCAGGTGTTTTGGGGAATAGAAAGCGGTTTCCAGTGCAGTTCCGTAGGGTTTCCGTACTTGGTCCCTTGCTTTTTGCGGTGTACGTATCAACGATCTAGACTTCAATGTAGGGGACATGATTAAGCAGTTTGCAGAAGAAACAAAAATTGTCCATGTGGTTGATGGTGAGGAAGAAAGCTGTAGAGTGCAGGAAAATATCAATGGACTGGGCAGAAAAGTGGAAAATGGAGTTCGGTCTGGTGAAGTGTGAAGTAATGCATTTGGGGAGGGCTAACTAGGCAAGGGAATACACAATAAATGGTAGGATATACGGAGAACTGCAGAGGGACCTTGGGGTGCACGTACACAGATCTCTGAGGGTAGCAGAACTGGTAGGTATGGTGGTTAAGAAGGCATATGGGGTACTTTCCTTTATTGCGGAGGCATAGAATATGAGAGCAGGGAGATTATGCTTGAACTGCATAAAACATTAGTTAGGCCACAGCAAGAGTACTGTGTACAGTTCTGGTTACAATATTACAGGAAAGATGTGATTGCACTGGAGACAGAGAAGATTTACGAGGATTTACTAGAACGGGTACAGAGAAGATGTATGAGGATGTTGCCAGAACTGGAGAATTTTAGCTATGAGAAAAGATTGGATAGCCTGGGATTGTTTTCTTTGGAACAGAGGAGATGGAAGGGAGATTTAATTGAGGTGTATAAAATTGAGAGTGGATAGGAAGGACCGACTTCTCAAGGTCAAAAACCAGGGGGCATAGATTTAATGTAATTGGTAGTGGGATTAGAGGGACAATGAGAGGAACTTATTTTCACCCAGAGGATGGTGGGGATCTGTAACACACTGCCTGAAAGGGTGTTCGAGGCAGAAACCCTCATTGCATTTAAAAAGTATTTGGATTTGCACTTGAAGTGCCGTCACCTACAAGGCTACGGACCAAGAGCTGGAAAGTGCAATTAGGCTGATAGCTTTTTTCAGCCCGCACAGATGGGGTGGGCCGAATGGCCTCCTTCTGTGCCGTAAATTTATATGATTTTTATAAAAGGTCAATCTGTGTTTCTGATATTTACGGCAGTTTTCATTACTTTGGGCATTGGATTTTAACTGAGATGGAAGGGAAAATGCTTAAAAAGTGGGCCCCTATATAGGTGGTCTCCGTTTAAATTACAGGGTCTATGTTTAACATCCGTGAGCTTTTTCATCTATTCCGTCTGATGAGTGTAACTTGTTCGTACAACTCTAGATATAGTTGGCTACAATTAAGATAAAATAAGGATTCTTTGAAGCAAAAGGAGAATGTTGCTGCTCTCGCAGAAGTTTGTTTCATATTTTATTATATAACCACCGGTTACTTTGTTCCTTCTTTTGTATTTTCTGAAGTTGATAGTGCTAAACAGCAGATTACTTCTCTGGAAATTTGCACCTCTGGTATCATTTGCACATTGTTCATTGTACTGACTGCCTCCTTGACTGGACAGTTTGGTTATCTTGACCTACCCACAGACTTGCGCCCTGACAATGGAAAAAGAAAAGAAAAACATGATGAACAGTAATGGATGTTTTGGATATGTATGAAGCACCTTCTTGTTTTTGGGCTTACTGTCAAACCATCCCAGCTTGTTTGTTTGTTGTATTTAAGTTTTTTGTTTAAGTAGTGCTATGATGGTTGCCCTAGCATATCTTGTGACCTTTGAAGATAAAGCCTGAGATTGTTGTAAACACCAGTTTACTTCTAGATTGTGAATGGAGGTCCTGGACATATTAACAAGCTAAGGTTAGATCTGGGGTCTTTGGTTCAAAAGGTTTCTTTTTAAAGCACAGTAATTTAGATTTATAATCCAGATGTCTGCTGAGGAATAGAGAACTTTTCCATTTGTCAATATTGAGTACTCCCATGTTGTATGGCATTGCACATGAAGCTCTGCCTTCACTTTGTAAGCCAGAGAGCAATTCCGAACTGTGATAATGTGGCATTTCCATCTCTCCTTGTGGTCTGGGGAGACAGTAAGTTGGTATGAATTATGGTGCTGTAGAATAATAACCCAATTTCAGGTGGATGTGATTTTCATTTTAATTTGGGTCCCCTGGCAGAGAAGTAGTTTTCATTAAATCATTGTGCAGCACATTTGAGCTTGTGTACTCAGAAGTAAAATGGCCTTGTTCTAACCCACTTGGTGATTTATTCCTTTATTATTTTATGTACAAACTTGGTATGATTTATTTTGGCCATTTGTACAAAGTGAGTGAATTTACATCCTATTTTTGCACCTATTCTGAACCTGGAGATTGTGCTGGTTGTTACAATACTTAATGGGTGAAAAATTAACAATTTCCTGTCTTCCTGGACTGACTTAAGACTGGGAATACCCTTCTGCACTGCAGTCATTTTATTTGCTGCTCTTCCCAAAATAGGATTTGAAGGCATAACTGATGGGCCTAATTTTCTGCCTGGAGTTTCAATTGGACACTGGACCTGGGTCCCCACTGTCTCGGGCTGCTATTACTCTTGGGCAGGGAAGAGAAGAGAAGAATGTGGTTCTCTGTTGCATATATTTCTGCTGGGACCATCTCTGGGATTAGAATTAGTGGGAATGGGGAAATTCAGAGATAACCTGAAATATGTAGAGATACATTTTTTTTTGTCTGTAGAACTAATGCAGTATTCTACTGAACTCACACTGAGGTCAAATAATTCCTATATTTTAGGGCCCTCTGAATTTAAACAGCCTAATCCAGGGCATAGATCAGAGTAGTGTTGATTGTTCGACTCTCTGTCTCATGTTAACCATTCTAGCAGAGAGCTGGAGTGTGACATAGACAGATAAGTATTGGAGTGTAATGTGGCGGCCATTCACATTTATACTGGCTGTGATGGGCTTGATTTAGTAAATGTGTACAGATGAAATTAGCGGTCTATAAGGGCGAGCCTGGCTACAGAAAAAATTGTGCAGCTGTGCTAAAGAGATCCAGAATGCAATGCTCTGCATTATGTTCTCTTCCCCCATTTGAGGCCTATAACTAGGCTTCAGCATTGACTTCATCCTGCAGACCAATTGGATTGTAGAACAGAGTGATCCCTTGTTGGCTTCAGCTAACAGGCCAATAAAAAATTAAATATGGACAGAGTTGATTTTTTTTTTCAGTAGATATAAATAAAGCTTTCAGTGAACAGGAACTATTTCCTTCCATGTGATGATGGGAAATAAACTCTTCTCTAGCCCTTTACTTTAATGTTCGTAGCAAAGTAATATTTTATTTGAATTAATGTTAACAAAGCGTCAAACTATTTGCTGTCGTGTGACTGACTTTTTGGATTTAAGCCCAACTTAATTATAGTGAGGTCCATTCTTCTACATTCGTACTTTTTACTCTTGCAAGGCTTAATGCCCATAAACATGTAGTTACCAGGTCTTCATTGCTTTGGCATGTATTTTTGATGACATCCCTGTGAAGCACTTTGGGATGCTTTATAAATACAATTTGTTTTTGGGATATGCTAATTTGGCACCATTGTTGCTAGAAAGTCATGGCATGGAAAAGGTCCAAACACACACACTTCATTGAAACATCTGTGAACTCATGTGGAAGCAAGTCATCCTCGTTCGAGGGACCGCCTATGATGATGATGACTCTACATAAACTTGAGGTCATCCAAAACTGCTGCCCATGTGCTAACTCGCATCAAGTCCCGCTCACCCATCTCCCCTGTGCTTGCTGATCTACATTGGTTCCCAGTTAAGCAATGTCTTGATTTTAAAATTCTCATCCTTGTTCTCAATCCCTCCATGGCCTCGCCCCTCCTTATCTCCATAATCTCCTCAGCCCTATAATCCTCCTAGACCTCTGCGCTCTGCCTATTCTGGCTTTTTGAATATCCTCGATTTTAATTGTTCCACCGTTGGCGGTCATGCCTTCAGCTGCCTAGGTCCTAAGCTCTGGAATTCCCTCCCTAAATTTCTCTGCCTCTCTCTTTCCTCTAAAATGCTGCTTAAAACCTACCTCTTTGACCAAGCTTTTGGTTATCTGACCCAACATCTTGAGTTGCTCGATTTTTTTTTTTTTTGGAAACACTTCTGTGAAATGCCTTGTGACATTTTATTACATTAAATGTGCTATTTCAGTATAAGTTGTTATACTATAATCATATAATCAGCCAATAAGTAAAGGGTTTGTCTTTTTCTCCCATGTAGATGTCTTGCATATGAAGGTCCTTACATGCTTTTCACAAAAATATTGTCTTGATTTGACAACTAAACGGATGAATAGTGCTTCACGACATCAAAATGAGGCCATAGTTTGGCATAACTATACATGGTGGCTTAATGAATGATCGAGAATCTTATTTCCTGATTATGTATGCTTTTTTTTCATACTTTGAAATGTAGTTCACCGACAAAGTTGTCATTCATACTGGGATTTGGTTGAGTCTCTGGCTTGGAACTTCCTGTTTCTGTGGCTTTTTCTCTTCCTTATTGCATCAGTGGTCTCAGTTGTTACCTCCTTAAAAAAACTGAGGCATGATAGCAAAAAGAAGCAAGCCAGTTTACTGTAGATAAAAGTAAAGTGCTGCATTTATGAGAAAGCAATGCCACCAAAAAGGCACACAATGGCTCTGAATTTGCGGCCCCTACGAGATGCGCACACATCTGTAGTGGTTCTGCAAGTTCTGGGTTTAGGCATGCGCATGTGCCTAAACCCGGAACTTGTGATCTGTCAAGAATTCTCTTGACAGATCGCAGCATCTAGAAGTAAAAGGTCTCTGCGGGCGGAGAATCATAGAGCACGGAAAGAGGCCATTTCAGCCCATTGTGTCTGCGCCGGCCGACCAAGATCTATCCAACCTAATCCCACTTTCCAGCTCTTGTTCCGGAGCCCTGTGGGTTAAGTGCACATCAAGTCTTTTTTTTAAAAGTGGTGATGGTTCGTGCCTCTACCACCCTTTCAGGCAGTGAGTTCCAGACCCCCACGACCCTCTAGCTGAAGAAATTTCCCCTCCTATCTCCTCAACCTCCCCCCAATTACTTTAAATCTGTTCCCCCTGGTTGTTGACTCCTCTGCCAAGGGAAATGGGTCCTTCCTATCCACTCCATCCAGGCCCCTCATAATTTTATACACCTCAATCAGGTCTCCCCTTAGCCTCCTCTGCTCCAAAGAAAACAGACCCAGCATTTCCAATCTTTCCTCATAGCCAAAATTCTCCAGCCCAGGCAATATTCTTGTAAATCTCCTCGGCACCCTTTCCAGTGCAATCACATCTTTCCTGTAATGTGGTGACCAGAACTGCACATAGTACTCCAGCTGCAGCCAATCCAGTGTTTTATATGGTTCAAGCCTAACCTCCCTGCTCTTGTATTCCATGCCTCGACTAATAAAGGCAAGTATTCCACATGCCGCCTTAACCACTTCTTATCTACCTGGCCTGCTACCTTCAGGGATCTGTGGACCTGCACTCCAAAGTCCCTTTGTTCCTCTATACTTTTCAGTGTCGTACCATTTAATGTGTATTTCCTTTCCTTGTTAGACCTCCCCAAATGCAATACCAAAGTTTATTTTTAGACCTTCAGAATATGTAAATTTTTTAAATCATTTTTGTTTTAAATAATTAAATTTCATTTTGATTAATTTTAAATGTGATATTAAAAATATATATATATATTGTTTGTGTTTTTGGCGGTTTTCCCATTCATACTTATGGTGCTTCCGTATATACGGAACTCACATGTATGAATGGGAATACTCTACTTTGGTTGGGCCGGCCCACGTGATCCCAGGGACGCGTGAGAAGCGCCTGCGTCCCTGGGATACGTGGGCCTCTACGCAGGTCTTTGCATAGAGGCCCAGGACCGCAAGTCTCCGAGTCTCCCAGACCACCAGGTAAGTTTATAGATATTTTTCAGGTCGGAAGCATCCGACCGCAATTTCTGCACCATTTGAAAATGTATCCACTGCCCAAGGGAGGAAAAGGTGGTCTGATTATTAATCATTCATTGGAGGTTTTCTGCCCACGTCCAGCTGCAAGGCTACTAAAATACAAGGTCTTCTCTCATACTTTTAATTCTAAGAACGACTAGTCACTCCTGAATATCACTCAAAATTGTGAAGGGGACAATATCCTGATGGTTTATCCTCTTTAAATAACTTGTACATCTGTTAATATAGACATTCAAAGAACGAGCAAGTCGATAGCCTAGGTAATCACATGCACTATTTTAAACACTTATTAAATAGACACCCATCCACATGCATTAGAAATCTTACCATTGCAAATTGATACTGCTTAGTCTTAGTTTTGCTTTATTTTGCTTATTGGTTACTCTAACACAAGCAAAACTGATCTGTGAACAAATTAACATGGCAGTTTTGAAGGTATCATTTTAAGCATTGAGTTATCCAATCAAGGAATCAGATTTTTGGTTTTGAGTAGTTAATTGGTTGTTTTAAAATCTTAAGTTGTCAGGTCTAATGACTACATTTTCATGCTGTTATAATTGTTTTAAAAATAGTCCTATACTAATGTCAGGCTTTTGTCTATTATCACATATTTCATGAAATAGGGGAAGAAGGATGTTACCCAGATCTTCAACAACATTTTGCGGAGACAGATCGGTACTCGCACTCCAACAGTGGAATATATATGTTCACACGAGCAAATCTTGTTTATGCTGCTGAAGGGGTACGTACTATCCACCGGTATCTAAAAAGAGTTAATGTAATATAAATGATGAGCGCATACAAGTTTTCATGAAAATAAATTGATTATTGAACCTGTGATATGGGTGTCTGTGAGCCTTTGGCATAATAGCAAGGTGGTCATTAAGACCAAAAACTGGTATTTTACTTCAATACATTGGGCTGTACTGTGTTTTATAAAAAATTATTGGTGTTCTTGGAGGCCCCTATCTAGGAAATTATGTGTAAAGTAGTCTAGAAATTTTGAAGTTATAACGATTAGGTACCAGATTCAAATCTTATAATATAAGAAATATTACTGGAAAATTCACTGAAAGGTACTGATAATACAGGTCCTGACCATGATGAATTGTGCTTGTAGACCTTTCATTTCACAATATGCAATATCCTTTGTTTTGCATTGCCTGATTCAAATAATGCTGGATGAACCTTGTAATCAGTTTTTAACCTTTCGAGATGAAAATTCATACCCTGGCTTATTTAATAGCCACATGTAATTGAATTAAAGTCCATGTTCAGTCTGAGTCAAGATGACAACATATAAACTGCTCAGTTTATGGCACAACATTTGCTGCTTTGTAACATACAGATGTGGGCTCCTGAAAGATGACGCATCCATTGTATGTTTTGATTTTTGGACCTAGAAGTGCAGTCCCCACCGCTTATAGTGGGTGTGTTGATGTCAACACAATTTTTTCGGTGTAACCAAGAAATTTTATAATAGTACAGGGGGAATCTTCATTCTCCATCTCTCCATTTCCTGCTCTGTCTAAATGACCCAGTTCCGGTACACAAATTAGTCTTCATAGCTCCTTAAGTCCCTTTCTATTCCCCATTTTTCTCCCATGCCACTTTTACAGAAATATTTTGAACATTTTAAAATCTGTGGCGCAAATCCTGCTTTTGAGCAGGCGTATCTTTGACCTTCGATCAGATACTACATTTCAATCTTCTCCATTTCTTCATCTGACACATTCTGGGACCAGTACATAAGTGTTTCCTAGCTCCTGTGCTCTGAATACAGGATTGGCATAATGCAAGATACTGATCTGCAATCGTTGTACTATAACTTCCAGCTGCAAGTAAAAATGTAGTCCTGGAAATACACAGCAGGTCAGTCAGTATCTGCAAGGAAAACCCAGATTCATGTTTCGGGTGTTCTGAAAGGAAAGCAAAGCGGTCACTTTTTTTTTAAAAGGCTTGACCATTGTTAGAAGGGGCGCGGGGGGGCGGGGTGAAATGGGGGCTGGAAAGGGATTTGAGCTATGAAGACTCATTTATTTTTTTTTAGTTAAAATAGTTGTCAACACACAACTGTGACTGCTCGATACTGTATTAATAATACTTTGAAGAATGACAATTGTAGGAATAAAGAGCAAATTACTGTACTAATGGGAATAAATTATAGCTTATTGATGTGGAAAGCTTGAGTCCACGAGATGCATAGTAAGGATAGCTGTGCTGGGCGTTTTAATTCATGCCCTATGGGCAAGCTTTATATGGTGGAAGTCAAAAAATATGTAATTATCTCTTCCATTTCCCTCCCAAGTCCTACTTTAAGTGATGACTGTGTTTATATTGATCCATATCTTTGCTGCTACCGTATTTTGTGAAAGTTGTTATTAGGGATGGTTCCTGAGGGGAAAATTACAAAGGAGGAGGAAAGTCACTGAACACAGTTTGCCACTGAAACTTTAATGAGTTTCAAAGCCTCTTGTTTTTAAAAATGTAAAGTTTGTGCTTTAGTCTGTGATGTTGCTGCTGCTGATAATTGACCTTGATGTTCATACTTTGTGTGTACTCCAAATTATTCTCTCTTCAGGTATGAAACACCAGAGATTGCCTTGAACTGTGGAATCATGCTGAGAGAATGCATCAGACATGAACCACTTGCCAAAATAATCCTTTATTCAGAACATTTTAGAGATTTCTTCAAATATGTGGAAATGTCAACATTTGACATTGCTTCAGATGCCTTTGCTACATTTAAGGTAAATTGTTTCTCAACAGCTTAATTTATTTTGTTGTGTTTAATTGTACATTCTTTTGTAGTGCAGATATACTAACTGTTGCATCGCTGATGTTTTGCACACTATCGTGTCCTTGCATTCGCTCCTACTTGCACAGGATTAGGAATCCCAATTTATGTTGGTAGATCCTCCCTACGCCTTATGGTAGATTTGAAATGGATCTCAATATTCGAGTAATGTAACCTAGTATGGCAGTGGAAACGGTGTTCTAATCCAGATTCCCTTTTTACTTGAGTGCGATCAATTTGTAGTCCTTGTATAGTGGGTACATCTATTTGGATTTGCACATCTGAAGTGCTCATGTGCTGACTTCGACTTTTTTTTAAAAAAAGCTTTATTAAGAACCTTTTTTGTTGAACCACTGTAGTCTGTGTGGTGAAATATTCACAATGTTGTTTGGTAGGGAGTTGTCTGGTTTTATTGTTCTAAGCAGCTTGCTAGGCTACTTCAGAGTGCAGTTAAGGGTCAACCATGTTGGTATAGGACTAGCGTCGCATATAGGCCAGACCGGCTAAGAACAGCGGGGTTCCTTCTTTAAAGGGCATAGTGAACCATTTGGATTTTTATGACAATCCGACAGCTTCATGATCACTTTTACTGATACCAGCTTTTTACTTCCAGACTCTTGAAGCTGAATTCAAATTCTCAAATCCTGGTGTGATTTGAACTCCCGTTCTCTGGATTATTGTGTATTAGTTGCATAAATGTTTCTTCGATCTAATTGCCATATCTGTTCTGTTTGGGTGTTCCACTTCTAAGTGTGTATTCTGTACTTAAACATACCGACTTGAGAACCAAACTCCACACAAGTTTCGAGACTTCACCTTTTGAAAGAACCTGGACTGAAGAGCATTAACCCATCAGCTAGTTTCATTTTTTTGAGGTAAATTATATTTCTTTCCAGGTTTAAAGTTATTTTCTATCATCTTTTATTACAGGACTTGCTTACCAGACATAAGGTCATGTGTGGACAGTTTTTAGAACAGAACTATGATCTGGTAAGTAAGCAAAAACAATTCTGGTACTTGGCTTAAATCCCTTTGTATTTTAATGTTTACTTTGAGTGTTTAATAAAGTTTTTAAAAGAACTAAATTTCTGATTTAATCAAATTTAATTTTTCTTTGATTCAAGGTATTTAATGACTATGAGAAGTTACTGCATTCTGAGAACTACGTGACAAAAAGACAATCTTTAAAGGTAATAAAAAAAGATTTGTTTTAATTGTGTGCCATACTTAATATTTACAGACAAGTATACCAAGTGCCAACATCTATCAAATTACTTGCTTCATTTAGATTTCCCCCCTTTAAAGGAAATAATTTTGGTGGCTTTAAATTGGCAGTAGGCTGCCGTGCTATGTTTCAAATGGTACATGTGACTAATCTATCGTGGGAATAGAATTCAAAAGCAGAGAAATGATAAACTTATATAGAACCTTGGTTAGACCACACTTGGAGTACTGTGAATAGATCTGGTCTCCATATTTTTTTTATATTCATTCCGAGATTGGGTGTCGCTAATTGCCCATTGCTAATTGCCCTTGAGAAGGTGGTGGTGAGCTCCCTCCTTGAACCGCAGGGCCTCCGGCCTGCGAGCACCATGGGAGCAGGCCGGGGAGCAGAAGGAGCAGCGTGGCGGCCTGGCCGAGCAGTCTGCGCAGCCCCTGGCCTGCGAGCACCATTGGAGCAGGCTGAGGAGCGGCAGGAGCAGCATGGCTGCATACTACTCTAGGGAGCAGCGGTGCTGGAGCAGGAGATCGACGGCAGTGAAGAGGGCGACTGGATTGGACATCACCAAGATCCAGGTCGGTGATTGGAGCGTGGGCAGGTACAGCAGGAGTGGTGAGGTCGGGGTGAAGGAGCGGCGAGAGATTATAGAGGGATGTGATCGGAGCCCGGAAGAGGCGAGGGGCAGCATGGGCCAGCCCACACTGCGATATGTGTGAGCACTAGGTCTGTGCAGCAGAGCTGGTCTCCAGTTGTCGGGTTAATCTTAGCCACTGGACCAAGACCTAGCTCTGGCCACCACACACTAAAAAAAATCAACACAAAGGCATCTTCCACCCTTCAAGATTTAGTTTGGGACCTGGAATGTTAGGTCCTTCATTGAAACATCTTTTTGGCGTGGAAGCAAGTCATCCTGGATTCGAGGGACTGCCGATGATGAACCGCTGCAGTCTGTGTGATGAAGGTACTCCCACAGTGCTGTTACCGGCGGGGGGGGCGGGGTGGAGTTCCAGGTTTTTGACCCAGCGACGATGAAGGAACGAGGATATATTTCCAAATCAGGATGGTATGTAACTTGGAGAGGAACTTGCAGGTGATGGTGTTCCCATGCACCTGCTGCCCTTGTCCTTCTAGGTTATGGGTTTGGGAGGTGCGGCCGAGAAGCTTTGGCAAGTTGCTGCAGTGCATCTTGTACATGGTATACAAAAAGGATATTGTGCAATATGGTCAATATTATGACCAAGACACTGGAGAAAGTACAAAAAAGATTTGAGGGTGATACCAGAACTTAGGAAAGACTGAATAGGTTGGGGCTCTTTTCTTTAGAAAAGAGAAGACTGAGGGGACCTGGCAATGGTCTTTAAAATTATGAAGGGGTTCGATCGGGTAGATTTAGATAAGATTTTTACACTTGTGGGGAGCCCAAAACTATAGGCCATCAAAATAAGATAGTCACTAATAAATCCAATAAGGCATTTAGGAGAACGTCTTCGCTCAAAATGGTGATAATGTTGAACTCACTACCACATGGAGTAGTTAAGGTGAACAGCATAGATGCATTTAAGGGGAAGCTAGATAAGTACATGAGGGAGAAAGGAATAGAAGGATATGTTGATAGGGTGAGCTGAAGTAAATAGAGTGGGAGGAGGCTCGTGAAGTGCATAAACACCGGCATAGCCAAATAGCTTGTTTATGTGCTGTAAATTAATGTAATATGAAAAAAATTACCTTGCTCTATTGTAGGCTTTCCAAGGTCATCAAGCAATTGTATTGTAGTATCTGACCACAGCTAACAGCAAAACTGAGAATGTCTACTGTCAAAGTAATAGCTTCATCTAATTTATTCAAAATAAAGTAACCTTGTATCCAAGTGTGTAATAAAACATTGTTTGCAAACGTTGAACATTTAATGCATATCTGTAATGCTCAAAACACGACTAAAGCACTTAACTGTACAACAACTTTTATTTATATAGCACTTTTAGCATAGTAAAACATTCCAAGGCACTTCACAGGAGTATTAGAAGACAAAAATATGACACCATGATACAAGGAGAAAATTAGGGCAGATGACCAAAAGCTTGGTCAAAAAGGTAGGTTTTAAGGAGCGTCTTAAAGGTGGAAAGAGAGGTGGAGAGGCTTAGGGAGGGAATTTCAGAGGTAGAATGTGGGAGGCCAGCCAGGGGTGCATTGGATCAAGTCTAGAGGTAATAAAGGCATAGATGAGGGTTTCAGCAGCCGATGAGCTGGAGCAAAGACGGGCGATGTTATGGAGGTGGAAATAGGCGGTCTTGGTTATGCTATGGATATGTGGTCAGAAGCTAATTTCAGGCTCAAATATGACACCAAGGTTGCGAACAATGTGGATCAGCCTCTCAGATGTTGGGGAGAGGGATGAAGCCGGTGACTAGGGAACGAATTTTGAGGCAGGGACCGAAAGCAATGGCTTCGGTCTTTCCAATATTTAATTGAAGAAAATTTCTGCTCCTCCAGCACTGGATGTCGGGCAAGCAGTCTGCCTATTTAGCGACTGTACTCCATCATGCATTTGTGTTTGAGAATTTGTCGTCTACTGTACAGTGCCACTGATCTGGTTGCACATAGGCATGACAGAACAATACCGATTGCATTTTAAATCCTATTTGAGATGTGGCTGGGTACTTCCAATTTAATTTTGCTGGGTTGGGGGTAGAATCTATAGATAGCTAGAAAGTGCCCCGGTGGAGGAAGCATTCACGGAGACAATGCATTGTTTGTATGCTAATAAGGTTCAGTTAACACACACTGCTTGCTTTGTCCTGAAATGAATTCATTTAAGATAAAAGAGCTTGGTGATGTATGCAAATACATTTATGTCTAGCATCTAGTTAAGGTTCAGGAACCATCATTTTAACTTAATGGCCTTTATTCAACTGTGCAAGATGCCATTAGGTTTCCTGTTTCCAGGTAAAACATTAAAGGGTATCGGAGGTATGACTAGGATAGTGAGTTTCCAGAGCTTAATCCATTAAGGCAGAAGCTGGAGACTCTATGGTGACTGAAAGGTTGCATCTTGTTACAGATACTGGTGGCAGTTTATTACTGAGTTAGCAAAGTGTCAGATCTTTGTTGCCTTTTTACCTGCAAGTTGAATTTTGGTATTAAGTGAAATCTGTTGCATTGATTTTCTATATTTTTATAAATCTGGCTTGTAGTTTATAACCCAAGTTCCATGGTCGTCTGGTTATTATTCTGCAATTCAGTGAACTAACCACAGTAACAGGGTTTCTGGACAAAGGTACATTATTAGATATAACATCACCCAACTCTGACCCTGCCTTTGTTACCTCTAGACATGACTATTTCAATGCTCTCCTGGCCGGTCTCCCATCTTCTGCCCTACATAAACTTGTGCTCATCTACATGTATCTTGACTCTCTCCAAGTTCTGTTCACCTATCACTCCCGTGCTTGTTGACCTAAACCGGCTCCTGGTCTGACAACATTTCAATTTTAAATTCCTCATCCTTGTTTTCAAATTCTTCCATGGTCTCGCCTTGCCTCTCCCTATCTCTAACCTCCTCCAGCCCTACAACCCTCTGAGATCTTTGCCCTCCTCCAATTCTGGCAACTTGCAAATCTCCGATTTGAATTACTCCTCCATTGGCAGGCGTGCTTTCAGCTGCCGAGGCCCTAAACTCTGGAATACCTTCTCGAAACCTCTCTTCCCCCTCTCTCCTTTTTAAGATGCTCCTTAAAACCTACCTTTTTGACCAAACGTTTGGCCATCTGTCCTAATATTTCCTTCTGTGGCTTGGTGTTTGAAATGTTTTTATTAACATTCTTTTTAAGCGCTTTTAGACGTTTTGCTACGTTTAAGGCGCTATATAAATGCAAGTTGTACAGATAGAGAAAATATAAAGTCACGCTAGTTCATAAGGAGTGAGTGCTTACTTACGCTGATCTTCGTTGTCGGACAAAGGAAATAGCTGGTGGTACCCTACAAACATAATGGGTTCAATTGTACGATTCGCCAAATGGGTGGGGTTGTGAACAGTTACAGATGGTAATTTTGCCAGAGGTTTTGGAATGGATAGCTTGGTTGCCGCCTTCAGGAGTGCTGTATGTTAGCAACAGGAGCGGTAATGGGGATCAGAGCAGGGCCGTTTGGGGGGGGGGGGAGAAAATTGCAAGAATATCAGAAAATACACTGTACACTTTAAGCTATTATTGATTTCAAGCTTTCACAGATCTGTAGAAAGTTAAATCTAGGAGCTGGGATCAGCTGAATTTGTGCCAGGCAATGACTATCTCCAACAAGCTTGCGTCTAACCAACGCCCCTTGACATTCACGGCATTACCATCGCCAAATCTCCCACCATCAACATCCCGGGGGATTGCCATTGACTAGAAACTTAACTGGACCAACCATATAAATACTGTGGCAACAAGAGCGGGTCAGAGGCTGGGTATTCTGTGGCGAGTGTCTGAACTCCTGACTCCCCAAAGCCTTTCCACCATCTACAAGTCAGGAGTGTGATGGAAAAGTCTCCCCTTGCTGGATGAGTGCAGCTCCAACAACATAAGAAGCTCGACACCAACCAGGACAAAGCAGCCTGCTTGATTGGCACCCCATCCAGTACCTTGAGCATTCACTCCCACCACCACCCGTGCACCATGGCTGCAGTGTGTACCATCAACAAGGTGCACTGCAGCGACTCGTCAAGGCTTCTTCGACAGCACCTTCCAAACCCGTGACCTCTACCACCTAGAAGGACAAGGCCAGCAGGCACATTGGAATATCATCGCGTGCAAATTCCTGTTGAAGGTGCACACCATCCTGACTTGGAAATATATCGCCGTTCCTTCATAGTCGCTGGGTCAAAATCCTGGAGCTCCCTCCCTAAAAAGCACTGTGGGAATACCTTCACCAGAAGGACTGCAGCGGTTCAAGATAGCAGCTCACCGCCACCTTCTCAAGGGCAATTGGGGATGGGCATTAAATGTTGGCCTTGCCGGCGATGCGATGCCCACATCCCAGGAAACGAATAAACAAAAAATTGGGTCAGAGGAAAGGCCACAGTGTTAAGATGGTGTGAACACTGCAGTACTTATACAGCTAGATTAAGAAAAACAGGGAGGTGATAGAATATAAAGACATTGAGTAGAAATAGCTGGATGTAATGACTGAATGATGAGATGGGGGAAGGGATGCTATGGAATTAGAAGATAATGTGGTTATCTAGTGCAGCATGTTGGAAGATAGCTGGACACTGTTTTCTGCTGTACTTTGAGAGGTTGCAAATGAGTCTGGTGAAAACTCTTCTGAAGAATGTATACGATAAGATCATGAAAATAGTAGTTGGGTGGGGTAAAATTAGATATGATAGACTTTGGAAGGTTGAATCTGCTCTCAAGATAGCTTTTATTTTCTTGTCTATATACAGCTGATCATTTTGCTTAATATGTCATACCTTAAAGTGTGTGCCTGAAGATATTTTGAAGTGCTCCTGCTTATTGCTGTGAAAGAAGTATAGATTTGCAGAATCTGATTTCCTTCCATCGACCCCTGTTTTCAGATGTAGTTTATGCCCTTTTTTATACACCAGTGACAATTGAGGTTAGTTTACAAATTTCTCCTTAGTTTTTCCCACTTGCGCTCTCAATCTTCTACATTTCAGCCCATAGGCTATGGTCCTCCAACTCTGTACCCCTCGCCCCTTCTGAAATTCTTCACTTCATGGCAGAGCTTTCAGCAGTCTTTACCCCCACCCTCTGGAATTCTCTGGCTACTTCCCTCCCTGCCTTTTAAAACTTACCCTTTTGGGTTCCTTCGTGAAGCACCTTGGGATATTTTATTACATTAAGGGGGCTATGAAATGCAGATTACTGTGCCTCAAGCAGTCCCTCGAATCGAGGATGACTTGCTTCCACGCCAAAAAGGGATGAGTTCATGGGTGTTTCAATGTAGGACCCAATATTCCAGATCCCGAACTGCATGTTGAATGATGGAAGATGCCTGTGCATGGATTTTTTAACATGGTGGCCGTTGCACACCAGCCACCACACAGGCTTGACAGAGCTACGTCTTAGTCCAGTGGCAAGGATTAACCAAGACGACTGGAGAGCAGCTCTGCTGTACGGACCTAGTGCGCACACATTACAGTGTGGGCTGGCCCGTGCTGTCCCTGGGCGCTCGACTCTTCTGGGCCCCGATCACATCGCTCTGCAATCTCTCGCCGCTCCTTCGCCCTGACCTAGCCGCTCCTGCCCGCACTCCAATCAGCGGCCTATCATCTATGGTAGCTCTCTAGTAAAATAATCTGCCACACATAGTGGGACTCACTGGGGAATTCATCGCACGCACTGAACCGCACACTGGTACCTTCAGACGTTCTAGGTCAGCCCAGTAATGTGCCTTTGTCAAAACCCAGGGAAACCCCACTACTGTTAAGTACATCACCTGTCTGCAGGGCCTTGGAGAAACCAAATAGTTCGGACTCCAATCAGACGCCCTCTTCAGAAGACAGTCACAAACATCAGCTCAGTTACACAAGGGTTCCTTACTTGTTGCTCATCATTAGAACTTCCAGCTCCTTGATATTGTGGACCAAGAATTTCTTGAATCCCGAGGGCAGCATATGTTCAGTGGTCTTGTTGCTGCCAGAACCAATGTTTGGCATAAGAATCTGACCCTTAAACCTCCCTGCGCACTCAGTCAATCCCTCTGGATTTGTGCCAGTTACTGTGCCAATGCACAAGCAAATCCACCTTTGCACTTGTAAAAAAATTCTTGTAACTTTAGCAACTACTGCTACCATCTTTAGTGTAACAAAATGTCCCTAGTCACTTCACAGTTGTGGGGTCAGGCTTGAGCAGGAGCAAAAGGCCTATTAAGAGGAAGTTGCCTAAAAGTGTGATCAAAGAGAGATGTTTTCAGGAAACATAAACATAGAAAATAGGTGCAGGAGCAGGCCATTCAGCCCTTCTAGCTTGCACCGCCATTCAATGAGTTCATGGCTGAACATGAAACTTCAGTACCCCCTTCCTGCTTTCTCGCCATAACCCTTGATCCCCCGAGTAGTAAGGACTTCATCTAACTCCCTTTTGAATATATTTAGTGAATTGGCCTCAACTACTTTCTGTGGTAGAGAATTCCACAGGTTCACCACTCTCTGGGTGAAGAAGTTTCTCCTCATCTCGGTCCTAAATGGCTTACCCCTTATCCTCAGACTGTGACTCCTGGTTCTGGACTTCCCCAACATTGGGAACATTCTTTCTGCATCTAACCTGTCTAAACCCGTCAGAATTTTAAACGTTTCTATGAGGTCCCCTCTCATTCTTCTGAACTCCAGTGAATACAAGCCCAGTTGATCCAATCTTTCTTGATAGGTCAGTCCCGCCATCCCGGGAATCAGTCTGGTGAACCTTCGCTGCACTCCCTCAATAGCAAGAATGTCCTTCCTCAAGTTAGGAGACCAAAACTGTACACAATACTCCAGGTGTGGCCTCACCAAGGCCCTGTACAACTGTAGCAACACCTCCCTGCCCCTGTATTCAAATCCCCTCGCTATGAAGGCCAACATGCCATTTGCTTTCTTAACCGCCTGCTGTACCTGCATGCCAACCTTCAATGACTGATGTACCATGACACCCAGGTCTCGTTGCACCTTCCCTTTTCCTAATCTGTCACCATTCAGATAATAGTCTGTCTCTCTGTTTTTACCACCAAAGTGGATAACCTCACATTTATCCACATTATACTTCATCTGCCATGCATTTGCCCACTCACCTAACCTATCCAAGTCACTCTGCAGCCTAATAGCATCCTCCTCGCAGCTCACACTGCCACCCAACTTAGTATCATCCGCAAATTTGGAGATACTGCATTTAATCCCCTCGTCTAAATCATTAATGTACAATGTAAACAGCTGGGGCCCCAGCACAGAACCTTGCGGCACTCCACTAGTCACTGCCTGCCATTCTGAAAAGTACCCGTTTACTCCTACTCTTTGCTTCCTGTCTGACAACCAGTTCTCAATCCACGTCAGCACACTACCCCCAATCCCATGTGTTTTAACTTTGCACATTAATCTCTTGTGTGGGACCTTGTCGAAAGCCTTCTGAAAGTCCAAATATACCACATCAACTGGTTCTCCTTTGTCCACTTTACTGGAAACATCCTCAAAAAATTCCAGAAGATTTGTCAAGCATGATTTCCCTTTCACAAATCCATGCTGACTTGGACCTATCATGTCACCATTTTCCAGATGCACTGCTATGACATCCTTAATAATTGATTCCATCATTTTACCCACTACTGAGGTCAGGCTGACCGGTCTATAATTCCCTGTTTTCTCTCTCCCTCCTTTTTTAAAAAGTGGGGTTACATTGGCTACCCTCCACTCCATAGGAACTGATCCAGAGTCAATGGAATGTTGGAAAATGACTGTCAATGCATCCGCTATTTCCAAGGCTACCTCCTTAAGTACTCTAGGATGCAGTCCATCAGGCCCTGGGGATTTATCGGCCTTCAATCCCATCAATTTCCCCAACACAATTTCCCGACTAATAAAGATTTCCCTCAGTTCCCCCTCCTTACTAGACCCTCTGACCCCTTTTATATCCGGAAGGTTGTTTGTATCCTCCTTAGTGAATACCGAACCAAAGTACTTGTTCAATTGGTCCGCCATTTCTTTGTTCCCCGTTATGACTTCCCCTGATTCTGACTGCAGGGGACCTACGTTTGTCTTCACCAACCTTTTTCTCTTTACATACCTATAGAAACTTTTGCAATCCGCCTTAATGTTCCCTGCAAGCTTCTTCTCGTACTCCATTTTCCCTGTCCTAATCAAACCCTTTGTCCTCCTCTGCTGAGTTCTAAATTTCTCCCAGTCCCCAGGTTCGCTGCTATTTCTGGCCAATTTGTATGCCACTTCCTTGGCTTTAATACTATCCCTGATTTCCCAAGATAGCCACGGTTGAGCCACCTTCCCCTTTTTATTTTTACGCCAGACAGGAATGTACAATTGTTGTACTTCATCCATGCGGTCTCTAAATGTCTGCCATTGCCCATCCACAGTCAACCCCCTAAGTATCATTCGCCAATCTATCCTAGCCAATTCACGCCTCATACCTTCAAAGTTACCCTTCTTTAAGTTCTGGACCATGGTCTCTGAAATTACTGTTTCATTCTCCATCCTAATGCAGAATTCCACCATATTATGGTCACTCTTCCCCAAGGGGCCTCGCACAATGAGATTGCTAATTAATCCTCTCTCATTACACAACACCCAGTCTAAGATGGCCTCCCCCCTAGTTGGTTCCTCAACATATTGGTCTAGAAAACCATCCCTTATGCACTCCAGGAAATCCTCCTCCACTGTATTGCTTCCAGTTTGGCTAGCCCAATCTATGTGCATATTAAAGTCACCCATTATAACTGCTACACCTTTATTGCATGCACCCCTAATTTCCTGTTTGATGCCCTCCCCAACATCCCTATTACTGTTTGGAGGTCTGTACACAACTCCTACTAACGTTTTTTGCCCTTTGGTGTTCTGCAGCTCTACCCATATAGATTCCACATCATCCAAGCTAATGTCTTTCCTAACTATTGCATTAATCTCCTCTTTAACCAGCAATGCTACCCCACCTCCTTTTCCTTTTATTCTATCCTTCCTGAATGTTGAATACCCCTGAATGTTGAGTTCCCAGCCCTGATCATCCTGGAGCCACGTCTCCGTAATCCCAATCACATCATATTTGTTAACATCTATTTGCACAATTAATTCATCCACCTTATTGCGGATACTCCTTGCATTAAGACACAAAGCCTTCAGGCTTGTTTTATTAACACCCTTTGTCCTTTTAGAATTTTGCTGTACAGTGGCCCTTTTTGTTTTTTGCCTTGGGTTTCTCTGCCCTCCACTTTTCCTCATCTCCTTTCTGTCTTTTGCTTTTGTCTCCTTTTTGTTTCCCTCTGTCTCCCTGCATTGGTTCCCATCCCCCTGCCATATTAGTTTAAATCCTCCCCAACAGCACTAGCAAACACTCCCCCTAGGACATTGGTTCCAGTCCTGCCCAGGTGCAGACCGTCCGGTTTGTACTGGTCCCACCTCCCCCAGAACCGGTCCCAATGCCCCAGGAATTTGAATCCCTCCCTGCTGCACCACTGCTCAAGCCACGTATTCATCTGCGCTATCCTGCGATTCCTACTCTGACTATCACGTGGCACTGGTAGCAATCCCGAGATTACTACTTTTGAGGTCCTACTTTTTAATTTAGCTCCTAGCTCCTTAAATTCGTTTCGTAGGATCTCATCCCTTTTTTTGCCTATGTCGTTGGTACCAATGTGCACCACGACAACTGGCTGTTCTCCCTCCCATTTCAGAATGTCCTGCACCCGCTCCGAGACATCCTTGACCCTTGCACCAGGGAGGCAACATACCATCCTGGAGTCTCGGTTGCGGCCGCAGAAACGCCTATCTATTCCCCTCACAATTGAATCCCCTATCACTATCGCTCTCCCACTCTTTTTCTTGCCCTCCTGTGCAGCAGAGCCAGCTGTCGGGCCAAACTTCTGCTGCCGGACCGGGTGCATTGGCCCTGGTTCCGGCCCTTGTATAGGCTCGCCTTCTTCCCCCTGCTGCCAAGCCGAGTTAAAACTCGGGGCTGCCGGTGTTGGTAGTTCGCAATCCTTGCCTGCCCCGCACTCTGGCTGACACCCCTGCTGCTCCGGGCCATTCCCGGGAGCTACAGGCGGTGACTGTGGGGTTTCTCCTTGCCCAACCAGGTGTTCCTGGGCTAAACCCGGGTTTAACAGGCACACCATGCCTTTAGTCTGGGATAGAGCAAGGTTCAAGCTTTGGATCTGCTGCTGGCAGGGGCCGTGGTCTCCTGCCTCAAATTCCCTGGTACTGGCTACCTTATAGGCTACCTGAATGTCTCCCACCCTCTCCCCGTACTCTTTAACTTGCTTGGCGAGGCAGGAACTCTCTTCCCGCAATGCCCGTTCGCTCTTCTTGGCTTCAATAATCTGACACTGTAAAAGGTCCAGTTGGGTTTTGTACCTTTCTTTAGTGAGCTCTCTACTTTCCTTTAACTGTCCCACCTCTGTCCACAACCTTTCCCCGACTGTGGCCCTTGCGCTGGACCTCTCTTCGGCCTGTCTCAATACTTCCTTTAATTTCTCATTCTCCTCATCTAGAAGCCGGATCTGTTGCTGAAGGCAAATTAGCCAAATGGCCTTCTCTATCGACCTTTTATGGTCCTTGCTCTCGGTCCATTGAGCTGCAGCATCTTCTGGACGCTCAGCATACAATAGATCGAGTACCCACTCCTTAGCCACATTTACCCTCTTAAACACATACGAGGAAATCCCCTCTTCCATTTTGCTTCGTTTCCTGAAACCAGTCTCTCTCTTATCACGTCCCTTGTACCAGTGTCCCATCTGGGTCGCCATTATGTAAGGGGTGGTTTGCAGGGGGTCAGCTTTCCCTTCTGACCTTATATGAGCGGTTCCGAATCGCTCCCACACCCTTGGTTCTCGACACTGGAATTATGAAGGGACTGTGACAGACTTGGACAGACAATCAGTTTCAAGGTAGGAAGCAGGTATGGCTTTATTGTGTTTAAGAAAAAGAAGTAAAAGGCACACCTTTAATAACACACACAGACCAATACACACTGAGGGGTACAACACTTGAATAAATTGTCCAATTACAGTCTGTGGGGAAAATAATACAGCTTAAACTCTAAATGGGGTAAAGAGGCGAATTCAGATACATTTACACAAGTTATCCCAGCCTCCCCCCTCCCAATTCCCCTAACTAACGAAGTTATAGCTCTGAGGGTTCAGGGGCTATGCTCACCAATCAATGGGGTAAAGAGGCGAATTCAGATACATTTACACAAGTTATCCCAGCCTCCCCCCTCCCAATTCCCCTAACTAACGAAGTTATAGCTCTGAGGGTTCAGGGGCTATGCTCACCAATCCCTTTAGAAAAAGCTTTTGAAGGTGGTGAAAGATGTAGCATGGGGCAAGAATTAGTGTGAGTTTCTGGTTGTGGAGGCAAGATGGCTGAAAATTTAGACACTGATGGCAGTGTGAAGAGAGGGGAAAAGCACAGCAAACCAGAATTGAAAAAGACAGAATTTGCATTTATATAATGGATATGCTTATTTGTACTGCAAAAATGGCCACCATGCTCCACCCTTAGTCTATGATTGGTCCCCTTGGAGGATAAGCCACACCCTGAAGTTTCACAGGAATGTGTAACTGGAACCGCCCATCCCAAGGTGTCTCTGACTTTGCAAATTGTAACTCGATCTACTTTGACTTTCTGAAGTGACAGAGGTCAGAGCTCCCCAGAAGACAGCAAGGGCCAGCCAAAGTGAATGTCTCCCCCACCCCCCACCCCACCATTGATGGGGCAGGCATGGTGTATGGATTGTTAACAGGTTTATTGGGTATGAAGTGAATAGTGACCGTGTCGTGACTTCTGGATATCATCCACTCCAACGATGTCCCTTATAGGGAATTGGAAGAACGTGATCCATCTTCCCTGAGTTCCCCGCCCCCCCCCCCTCCCCAAAACCAGTGTTTCTTCCCCCACCCGTTTTTCTTTAACAGTTACTGGAACAGGCAGATAGGATCTTGGTTACAGATCTCTATTTTAAAAATGTGCCTTTGACAATGTAGCACTCCCTGCCATAAAGTACCAGCTTAGGATTAAGTATTTGAGATGGGCTTGAATCCAACTCTCTCTGACTCGAAGGCAAGTGCTACTAACTGGACCATGCTGACCATTTAGAAACCTGGAGGGAACAAATGGGTGCAAGCAGAAATACAAGGCTGGAGGAGATTGAAGTAGTGAGGTCAATGTAGGATGTGTAGACAAAGATCTTGAAGATAATTCGCAGAGAAATGAGGAGCCAGTGCAGGTTGGTAAAGCAATGATAGGTGAGTGGGGATTTGTGTGAGATAGGATGCAGATGACTGTAATGAGACAAGTCCTGTCAGTCACCAGTGATAGCCTGTGACTGTGACCGTGGTGTATTACAGCTGTAGGAGTTCTGAGTTGAGTGCTTGCTTTGAGAGTCTTGTGTCAGGCATGCGAACAATGTGGCCTATGGGGTGGGCAGAGGAAACGTTTCAAGGACACCCTCAAAGCTTCCTTGATAAAATGCAACATCCCCCCTGATACCTGCGAGTCCCTGGCCAAAGACTGCCCTAGGTGGAGGAGGTGCATCCAGGAGGGCGTTGAGCACCTCGAGTCTCATCGCCGAGAGAACGCAGAAAATGGGCGCAGGCAGTGAAAGGAGCGTGCGGCAAACCAGTCCCACCCACCCATTCCTTCAACAACTGTCTGTCCCACCTGTGACAGAGACTGTGGTTCCCATATTGGACTGTTCCGTCACCTAAGAGCTCACTTTTAGAGTGGAAACAAGTCTTCCTCGATTTCGAGGGACTGCCTATGATGATTACAGCTCGACTTCTCCCTGACATTCGATTCAAGTTGGAATTTATGTGGTCAATTAAATTGTGTACTTTAAATTGTCTAGAATAATCCAGTAACAATCATTAGTCATGCTCGCGTGGCATTGCACATGGGGTTCAGATCAAGTGTAATCTTCAGGTGAGAGACTGGAGAAATTGGTGGTGTTCTCCTCCATGGAGCAGTGAAGGATAACAGGAGATTTGATAGAGGTGTTCAAAATCATGAAGAGTTCATGAATAAATAAAGAGAAACTTTCCGGTGGCAAACGGGTCAGTAAATAGAGGACAGATTTAAAGCAGTTGGCAAAAGTACCAGAGGCAGCATGAGGGGAATTTTTTTAGTGAGTTATGATCTGAAATTCACTGCTTTAAAGGGCAGTGGAAGCAGATTCAATAATAACTTTCAAAAGGCAATTGGATAAATACTCGAAGGGGGAAGATTTGCAAGGTTCTGGGGGAAAAAGCAGGGGCGTGGGACTAATTGGCTGGCTCTTTCAAACGGAGGGCCAAATGACTTCCTTCTGTGCTATATCATTCTATGATTGTATTCTATGAAGCCAAGGTAGAGGCCATGGGATAATTGTATCCGGGTACACAGATGTAATTCAGGCCCCATTTTAAAGTCAGGCATTCTGTTCTTGTTTTTATAATTCCATTATAAATTTCTATGTCCACATTTACAATAGAAATTGTATGTAAATGTAACATGCTATCCTCCTGTCATTGCTGCTCCTGTGGTATCTCCAGTAGGATGGGTATAATTATAGCGTGACTAGTTTATATAGATAGTTTTCACTGTAGATGTGAACAATTTATAATGGAAAAAGTCGAGGAAATCCGTGCATGCATAAGATTTTTAAATAAAATTATAGATGTCTTCAGACAATGAAGTGTTAAAGCAGCTAATATTTCAGACAATATGTGTTAATCTTCTGCACTACTGTCGCACGTCAAAACAATATTGTTACTTTGATCATGATTGACTATCCTACCCTTCCAAGGAATTGGAAGTTTAGACTAGAGAGGACCGTTAAACGTTGGGATTTTTGGATGATTGCCTGTACACAAGAACTGTAAGCATTTCTATATTTTCCGCATAAGTCTGGAGATGAGACTAAATCATAAAGGGAGACTGGAAGGACACTATTGGAGGAAATAATTTCTGTTTTTTTTCTTAAACTGAAGAAGGCTGAAACTTGTAAAGAGTAAATGATCATCTTGCAGACTTTTTTTTTAGATCTTTTCATTTTATATTGTGCTACATACTATTTGTCTCGTGAATTCAGAGCTCTAAATTAATTTTAAACCTCTGACGACTTTTGAATTCTATCCGTCTGCTTTCCACAAAGCCACTGTATTGAGACCAGCCCTGTCAAATTCACTAGCAATATCTTCTGCCTGTGACCACGGTGCATTATGATTCCTTGACTTCTACCCGACATTCGATTTAAAGTCAATCACACCATCCATGGGACTCCCCTTATGTAGTCCCACTCTTAGCTGTGCAGATCGCTAGCAATGGCTTCTCCTTCCACCTCCGCAGGCAAACAGAAAGCAGGAAATTATAGACCAGTTAGCCTTGCATCTGTCGTTGGGGAAAATGCTGGAGTCCATTAATAGGGAAGCAGTAGCAGGACATTTGGAAAAGCATAATACAGTTAAGCAAAGTCGGCATGGTTTTATGAAAGGGAAATAATGTTTGACAAATTTGTTGGAATTCTTTTGAGAATGTAACGAGCAGGGTGGATAAGGGGGAACGAGTGGATGTGGTGTATTTGGATTTCCAGAAGACATTCGATAACGTGCCACATAAAAGGTTATTGTACAAGATAAAAGCTCACCGGGTTGGTGGAAATTTATTAGCATAGATAGCGGATTGGCTAACTAACAGAAAACGGAGAGCCGGGATAAATGGGTCATTTTCCAGTTGGCAAACAGTAACTAGTGGGGTACCACAGGGATTGGTGCTGGGGCCTCCACTATTTACAATCTATATTAATGATTTGGATGAAGGGACCGAGTGTAAT
This sequence comes from Pristiophorus japonicus, assembly GCF_044704955.1. Lineage (NCBI taxonomy): Eukaryota > Metazoa > Chordata > Chondrichthyes > Pristiophoridae > Pristiophorus > Pristiophorus japonicus. The sequence continues at coordinate 128,254,616 of NC_091987.1, forward strand.
ATAGCCAAGTTTGCTGATGATACAAAGATGGGAGGGCAAGCAAATTGTGAGGAGGACGCAAGATCTGCAAAGGGATATAGACAGGCTAAGTGAGTGGACAAACATTTGGCAGATGGAGTATAATGTGAGAGGTTATCCACTTTGGCAGGAAGAATAAAAAAGCAAATTATTATTTAAATTCAGAGAAATTGCAAAATGCTGCAGTACAGAGGGACCTGGGGGTCCTTGTGCATGAAACACAGTGAGTATGCAGGTACAGCAAGTAATCAGGAAGACAAATGGAATGTTGGCCTTTATTGCAAGAGGGATAGAATATAAAAGGGCAGTCCTGCTATAACTGTACAGGGTATTGGTGAGGCCACACCTAAAATACTGTGTACAGTTTTGGTCTCTTTATTTAAGGAGGTGATATACTTGCATTGGAGGCAGTTCAGAGAAGATTTTACTAGGTTGATTCCTGAGATGAAGGGCTTGACTTATGAAGAAAGGTTGGGCCTGTACTCATTGGAGTTTAGAAGAATGAGGTGATTTTATTGAAACATCTAAGATACTGAGGGGGCTCGACAAGGTAGATCTTCTTCTTAGGCAGTCCCTCGAATCGAGGATGACTTGCTTCCATGCCAAAAAAAGATGAGTTCAATGAAGGCCCTAATATTCTAGGTCTGAGAACTGCCTGTGCATGGATTTTTTTAACGTGTGGTGGCCGTTGCCCACCAGCCATCACACGGACTTGACAAAGCTAGGTCTTGGTCCAGTGGCAAGGGTTAACCAAGACGACTGGAGACCAGCTCTGCTGCACGAACCTAGTGTGCACACATATCGCAATGTGGGCTGGCCCGTGCTGCCCCTGGACTTGCGCCTCTTCTGGGCCCCGATTACATCGCTCTGCAGTCTCTCGCCGTTCCTTCACCCCGACCTTGCCGCCCCTGCTGCACCTGCCCACACTCCAATCACCAACCTGGGTTATGGTGACGTCCAATCCAGTCACCCTCTTCACAGCCATCTCCCTCCCGGACCGGCTCGCGCTGTACCCTGCAGTGGTATGCCGCCACGCTGCTCCCAGACTGCCGCTCGCTGGTAGATGCAGAGAAGATATTCCCCCTCATGGAGGAATCTAGAACTAGGGGGCATAATTTCAGAATAAGGGGTCGCCCATTTAGAACTGAAATGAGGAAGAATTTATTCTGAGGATTGTAAATCTGTGGAATTCTCTGCCCCAGAGAGCTGTGGAGGCTGGGTCATTGAATATATTTAAGGGGAGTGGGCAGGGAAGTGGAGCTGAGCCCAAGATCCGATCAGTTATGATCTTATTAAATGGCGGAGCAGGCTCGAGGGGCCAAATGGCCTACTCCTGCTCCTATATGTTTTACCCCCTTTTCCTCACTCAAATGTTGCTCTTTGCTGACATCATCTATAGGCATGGGTCAGTTTCCATATGTATGTTGACACCCAGCATTACCTCTCCACCACTTCCCTCAAGTTCATAACCACCTTTGTGACTACTCCTTTGTAGTCAAGTTGGGGATGAGCCAGAATTTTTCCTCCAAATGAACACTGGAAAGACTGAAGCCTACCCCTGCTGAAAACACCAAATCTTTGCCATCTCCCTCCCCACTGCTTTCTCAGGTTGCACTAGATGTTTTTGTCCTGTATGATGCAAAGATGAGTTTCAAACCCCATATCTTCCCATCACCAAAACTACTTACTTCTACCACTGCAGCTTCGTCTATTTATGCCTGTACCTCATTCACACTATAGTTGAAACTGTAATCCCACTTTTGTCACTAAGACATAATGGCCTCAATTTTAATCCTCATCACAACCCCCCCCCCCCCCCCCCCCCCCAGACTCGTCGGAAAGGGTCGGGTAAAGGATTTGAAATCCTAAAAAAAGTCTCCAACACGCTGCGTTCCCAACCGCCATAATATTTATGGTGAATTGGGCCCTGGGCAAGACTCCCGCTAAAAACAGGCGGGGGCCTACTTTAAGATTCAAAAGTCTCAGCCGATGATGTCGTCAGCCCCACAATGTCCTGCGCTGGCTGCTCCCTGGTAGAGGCCGTGGTAAGCTTTAAAACTTTTCATGTCTTTGAACTCCTTGTGGACCAGGAGTGCTTCCCCCAACCCCCTCGAGGAATCTTTGGGACTCCCCAGTCCCAGCATTTCCCTGATCTTCATCAGCCATGGTATCCCCCGATCACAGCATGAAAAGGAGATTCCCCAGCCCTCCCAACCTCAATGTGAAAAGGGAATCACCAGATCTCTCTCCATTCCCACCGTGATTGCACTGCAATCCCTTAACCCACTGACGGCCGTGCGCTGTTCCCATGGGTTCCTGGCTATGGCCAATAGGCGGCGCTCCTGCCCGCTGACCAGGTAGTGAATCTGGCCGGCAGTCCAGGATGTTTTATTCAAATGAGGCCCTGCCAGTAGATTGGCCTTCTCGAGTGCTATCAGTTCAACCATATCATCCCTCCCAACCATCATATAGAAACCGCTGTGAAGCTCCTTGAGAATACATTTGATTAGATGTTTTATAGTATATGACTGTATGTGTGAAATTTTCTGTCGTTTTACGAGATGTAGTTGGAAGCCTAACTTCCGGTAAATAACTTGCTGCAATCAAGATTCATTGCTATACCTGAAATACGTCGATTTTGGCTGGAGTATCAAGAGAAAGGTGCAGTTTAGAGATGATAAAGGACATTGAACCACTTACAAAAGGTGGTATTTGAAGAGCCTTAATTGTATTGTGAACCAAGCACCATTCTGTTTAATTGTTACTCAGTGTAAGTGGTGATATTTCCCTTCGTTCATATATTCAACATACATACATACTGCCTATGAAAAGACTTGAGAAGTCCAACCATTGGACCTATAGATGCTCTCCCTAACCGTTACTTGTGCACCACCCTCTCCATCACTTAATGCTAACTACTGGGGAAGGGGAAAAAACTGGTCAATTTCAGGAAAAATGTTGGGAAATTCTCCGTTTGTCTTATGGCAATTAAACAAGCTACAGGGAACTGTGGTTACCCATGATGCATTTAGCCTACCACACCTCTCTTCGCCATTACCAATCTATTTTGTCATAATCTGACAAGCATAGAACCGTGTAGTCTTGGAAAAGATCGCTTCTGTCCATCGGAGTGGTTCAAAAGTCAGACTTCTTACCAACTTTAGCCCTGTCTGCCAAAAGCGTATATATCGCTCTCTTGAAATCTAGAACTTCCTCCACTCAATGACTCCGTGGTTATGCTATTCCACCTTAAATCTGTGCCCTCTGGTTCACCCTTTATGAGAGCATGTTAGTTATATCTTAACTTTGTATTTGCATTTTATCATCATGACATGCATTCATGTCATAGAATCATCGAATGGTTACAGCATGGAAGAAGACCATTCGGCCCATCGAGCCCATGCCAACTCTCGGCTCGTCCCTCTCCCCTGCCCTTTCCCTGTAGCCCTGCAATTTTTTTTCCTTCAGATACTTATCCAGCTGCCTTTTGAAAGATGATAATTGAATCTGCCTCCACCACCCTTCCAGGCAGTGCATTTCAGATCTTAACCACTCGCTGCATAAAACAGTTTTTCCTCACGTCGCCTTTGGTTCTTTTGCCAATCACCTTAAATCTGTGTCCTCTGGTTCTCGACCCTTCTGCCAATGGGAACAGTTTCTCTCTCTCTCTACTCTGTCCAGACCCCTCATGATTTTGAACACCTCTATCAAATCTCCTCTCAATCTTCTCTGCTCCAAGGAGAACAACCCCAGCTTCTCCAGTCTATCAACGTAACTCAAGTCCCTCATCCCTGGAATAATTCTCGTAAATCTTTTCTGCACCTTCTCTAAGGCCTTCATATCCTTCCTAAAGTGTGGTGCCCAGAATTGGACACACTGCTCCAGTTGGGGCAAAACCAGTGTTTTATATAGGTTCATCATAATTTCCACACTTCTGTACTCTATACCTCTATTTATGAAGCCTAGGATCCCATATGCCTTTTTAACTGCTTTCTCAACCTGTCCTGCCACCTTCAACGATTTATGCACACATATCTCCAGGTCTCTGTTCGGGCACGCCCTTTAGGATTGTGCCCTTTAGTTTATATGTCCTCTCCTCATTCTTTCTACCAAAATGCATCACTTCACACTTTTCTGCATTAAATTTCATCTGCCACGTGTCAGCCCATTTCACCAACCTATCTGTCTTCCTGAAATCTATCACTCTCCTCCTCCTGTTCACTATGCTTCCAAGTTTTGTGTCATCTGCAAATTTTGAAATTGTGCCCTGTTCACCCAGGTCCAAGTCATTAATAAATCAAGAAAAGCAGTGGTCCTAGAACTGACCCCGGGGGAACACCACTGTGTACCTTCCTCCAATCCAAAAACAACCGTTCACCACTACTCTGTTTCCTGTCACTTGGCCAATTTCGTATCCATGCTGTAATTGTCCCTTTTATTCCATGGGCTTCAATTTTGCTGGCAAGCCTATTATGTAGCACTTTGTTGAACACCTTTTGGAAATCCATATACCTTACGACAACCACATTACCCTCATCAACCCTCTCTCTGACTTCATCAAAAAACTAAGTCAAGTTGGTTAAACACGATTTGCCTTTAACAAATCCGTGCTGGCTTTCCTTAATTAATCCACCTCTATCCAAGTGACAATTTTGTCCCTGATTACTGTTTCTAAAAGCTTCCCCACTACCGAGGTTAAACTGACTGGCCTGTATTTGCCGGGTTTATCTTTGCTCCCTTTTTTTGAACAATGATGTAACACTTGCAATTCTCCATGCATAGGTCTCCTTTTTGGTCCCTAATCGGCCCCTCCCCTCCTCTTACTACCCGTTTACTATTTATAGGCCTATAGAAGACTTTTGGATTACCTTTTATGTTGGCTGCCATTCTATTCTCAGACCCTCTCTCTGCCCCTCTTATTTTCTTTTTCACTTCTCCTCTGACCTTTCTATATATAGTCTGATTCTCAGATGTATTTGCAACCTGACATCTATCATACGCACTCTTTTTCTGCTTCATCATATTCTCTATCTGTTTCGTCATCCAGGGTGCTCTGACTTTAGTTGCCCTACCCTTCCTCCTCGTGGGAATGTACCTCGACTGTATCTGAATTGTAAGCACATCCCTGTAATTGTTAAAATTATTTTCTCATAGCACAGGTAACCAATCCCAGTCATAAACTTTGTTGCACTTCTCCATATTCACTCCAAGGCCAAGAAGCCCCCCTGTACACCCCTATGATATGGTGCCCAGAACTGTACACAGCAGTCAAGGGGGCAGACAAGTGCTTTGTACAAATTTATCACATGCTGGGACGCTTGTCTGTTTTTTTTTACCTCTACTATCACCATTAGTCCAGTTTGTCCTGAACTATTGTTAGTGATGTGTTTTATTGGGAGGAGTGGTGTGAGAAAATTAAATTATAGATCAATTAACTTGTGAATTTGTGTTGAATGGAAGATATTGTGCTGTGTATGGTATTTTGACATTTGGTCTATCTGTTTCTTGTCAAGCTTATAGGAGAGCTGCTTTTGGACAGACACAATTTTACAGTTATGACGAGGTACATCAGTAAACCTGAAAATCTCAAGCTCATGATGAATCTCTTAAGGGACCAAAGTAGGAATATCCAGTTTGAGGCATTTCATGTATTCAAGGTGAGTGGCTATATTTTTTTTAAAAAGACAAGCTGACCCACAATAGATGTAATTTAATCTACTGATTTTTTAAATTGATCGCATCAAAAGCACACTCACTTTGGACAGATTCACCCCTTTCAGTCCAGATTGGGTGTGACTTTATATCTTCATGACTATGATGGAGGTGGTTTACAAGAGAAATAAATAACCTAATCGCTGTGTTTTTTAAAAAAAATATCGGAGACTGTTTCAATTTTGTTACTTGAATGCATCCTATTGAGTTCATACAGGTGAGATGTACCAAGCATCCAATTATCCAGGCACTCTAGGTTTGAAACATTCCTGCTGCTGCAGAGGATTACTAGTTACAGAATACTGTGGTTTTGCCACCAGTAAATTTGTAATGATTCCAGCTAATTGCTTTTTAGCTATCGAGGCCCAAAGTTCAGAAATTCCCCCCATTAAACCTCCCCACCCCTCTCTCCTCCTCCTTTTATGAGCAGGGGAGTTAATCCCTAGTGTCTTATCCAATATTTATCTCAATCAACATAACAAAAAAACAGATTATCTGGTCATTATCATATTGCTGTTTGTGGGAGCTTGCTGAGCGCTAATTGGCTGCCCCGTTTCCTACATTACAACAGTGACTACACGTCAAAATTGTATCCGATGGTCGTGAAAGGCACTATATAAATCTTCTTTCCTTCTTTCTTACCTCCTACCTACTTCTACCTAAGTATACTGGTAATAGTCGATCACTGGGGTATTCTGATGGCCTAATGGATAAAGCATTTGTCTGCTGTAGCACTCTGCCATACAGACCAGAAAGTCAGGGAGTTGTTTCACAGTCCGTGCTGAGCTTGGTGAGGACGTTGGCAATTGTCCGTGTACCCTTGAATGGGGGGGAAGGGGGAAATCAGAGTTCACTGATTATGAAGCTGACAATGCAGGTGCAGACATTGTGTGAGATCAAGGTTGGGCTTGGCTATGATGGGTGTGCCCTCCCTTCCAGTCAAGTAACCTGCTGACACTCACTGCCTATGGAAAATGATCCTTTGGGTGAAAAAGTGGAACGATGCATTAGAGCCACACCTCCGCAATAGTCAGCACCTTCATCGAAACTTTTTTTTTAAAGAACTATCGAAAGTTTTGCCCAGCTCTGCTCTTCCAAATATGAAGCAAATGTATAATTAGGTCTCTTGTGTTCCATAAGAAATGGGGTTTGATTTTTACACTTGATCAATTCCTCTGGCCAGCACAGGCTTATTCCACCACTTATCGGACAATGAATTGAGCGTGTTTGTCCCTGTCCTTTCATTTGTGTTACTGACTCTGATGACTTCTCTTTAAAGCGACTTCCAGTTATACAGTGCTTTAACATTAAAAATCACCTCCAAGTGCTTCACCAATGCACCAAAGGAAACGGACAGTAAACCAGGAGAGCAGGAAAGGTGACCAAAGGTTTGCTAAAAAATATGGGTCCCAAGGAGGTTTTTATAAAGGAAGAGGGAATGTGGGGAGATGAGAGGGATTTAGGGAGCGGCTTCCAGAAATTAGGAGACAGATAACTGAAGGCCTTGCTGCCATTGGGGGGTGAGATGCACAAGAGGCATCTTCTGGAATGGAATGGAGAGTTAGGGCCAGGTTCTAGAGCTGGAACATGGCTGTGGTGGTTGGAGGGATTTAAACATGCACTGGGTGCAGGGGAGCCATTGTAGATCAGCATGGATGAAGAATAGAACCATAGAAGCATATAGCACAGAAGGAGGCCATTTGGCCCATTGTGTTTGTGCTGGCTTTTTGAAAGAGCTATTCAATTAGTCCCCATTCCCATGCTCTTTTCCCCTTAGTTCTGCAAATTTTTCCTTTTCAAGTATATATCCAATTCCACTTTGAAAGTTATTACTTGAATGTGTTTCTACCACTCTTTCAGGCATTGCATTCCAGATCATCATAACTTGCTGAGTAAAAATTGTTTCATAATTTCCCCCTGGATTTTTAGCCAATTATCTTAAATCTGTCCCCTCTGGCTACTGGCATTCCTGCTGGTGGAAAGCGTTTCTCCCCATCTACTCTATCAAAACCCACCCAAATGATGGACTAACAGAACTGAGTGCTGACAAGATACGTGCAGTAGGGCTTACCCAGTGTCTACAGCATTGACTTAACCTCTGCAATACTACTAATAATTTGTGTCATCGGAGTGTGATTGGGCTGCTGGTGTTGCTAATGAGACAACCTATCCTGCATTTGCACATCAAAATACTTAAAAGTTTACTGGAATATGCCTGATGTGATCTGGTCCTAGATTGCCTGAAGAACAGGATCTCTGCTAATCAGAGGCCAGTTTTTCTAATGCAGATCTTTCCCTCCATTTTATGAAAGAACTGGTGTATAGAATAGGGTATAGTAAAATCAAAGGAGAGAGGGAAAGGGATAAAGAAAAGAGAAAAATAAAGGGGAGATGTGGTGAGAAGTGAAGTGTTTGAAATTTGTAAATTTTGTGTTGAATTGTCTTGGTGCTTATTTTATTTCAGTTGGTATCAATGTAGCTTTTATACCTGCAATAGGGTTTATTTCAATGTTTGTTGAAATTCTCTTTTTTGTTTAAAGGCTTGGGAGCCTAGAAATAACAACTTGTATTTGTATAAAAAAGCAAAATACTGCTGATGCTGGAAATCTGGAATAAAAATGGAAAATGCTGGAAATACTCTGCAGGTTGGGCAGCATCTGTGGAGAGAGAGGAACAGAGTTAACGTCTCAGGTCGATGACCTTTCATCAGAACTGTTCTGACAAAAGATCTTCGACCTGAAAGGTTAACTCTTGTTTCTCCAACTTATAGTTCCAGTTTGTATTTATATAGCGCCTTTAAAGTAATAACACGTCTCGAGGTGTTTCACAGGAGTGTTTTTGAACAAAATTTGATACTGAGCCACAGAAATATTGGGGCTGGAGGCGGTTAGAGAGATGGAGAATGGCGAGGCCGTGGATGAGAATTGTAATATCGAGGCACTGTTTAATTGGGGAGTCAATGTAGATCAGCGAGCACAGGGGTGATGGGTGAACGGGACTTGGTGCGAGTTAGGAAACAAATTCCCTGGACCTGCTGACACTCGTGGGGAGGGGGGGTTATTAAAATCCAGTTGACTTTTGTATAGAATAAAATTATTTGAGCTGTAACCCATCTCCAGCTATAATTGTTATTTCTAAATAATGTTTCACACTCTGCTTAATGTTGAGTTCCCCAGTGTATTAAATGCTTGCAGCAAACAATGGTTGGTTGTGTGTTGCCTATATACTGAGGGTGAAGTTACCACATTGTGTTCATTTTACATTAAACAGCATGTAAAGATCCTTCAATTGGTGTTTTTCCCAAATCTTTATTTAGCTTTGATGCAGGAGCTGATTTGTTGGGGCTATATTTAGAAGTATTTTGTTTTGAAACCCCCAAGGTTTTTTGAGAAAACCAGAGTTGTAAAATTAAAACCAAAGCATTGGTAAAGCAAGCAACAAAATCCTCTTCAACCATGCTCCTTAGCAGAGATTAAAATCTCTCTGAGCATGTGACCCTTTCAGAAGTTTCTCATTTTGTTCTGTTTTTATGTAATGCAAGTCTGCATAGCTTTTATTCAATTGAGGCTGGGTCAATTCAGTCAAATTGTTGCTCATATTAAATAGGGCAGTGCACCCAAAATCCACCTAATGTAGGAGCAGTTAGTGCAAAAAAAAAAAGTAGATCACTTGTTTTGTAACTACTTCTAAAAATGGCTTCATGAATGTTTGTTTCACAGACATAAAACTGGACTGTATTGGAGTAGATTCTGCTTCCTGTTGCTGTATTAGCCTGCATTGCCCTGGAAAGAGACATTTCTTCTACCTTGCAATTAGTGAAAGTGCAAAGCACTTTTTACATCCATTGTCATAACCAGCGATGGGAGTGAGTTACACAGAATCTAGTGGGAATGATGAAAAAGACAGGGTGCATCAGAAACATCCAGTGGGCTGAGGCAAGAACTTTTGTTTGTCACTAGCCACTAGCCACAAACCACAGTCTGATTTTTATCTTCATGGGCTAAGGCATAGAGTTTCTGATTTTTATTTATATCTTTCCACGGTCGAGACATTTGCAAGTCCCAGTGTCCTTAAGTTCTGTCAAGTAAAACTGATCTAGTAGGTTCCTTGAAACTGAAGAGGATGCGTAGATACTTGAGGGTTTTACAATTACAGTTTGGTGGAATCTATTAAGCTATTAAAGTGATTTGGTGAGTATGTTATGTGCCCACAGCAGTCACATTGCTGCAGTTTTATCTGAAAGTGTAGTCATTCCTCAAACATGCTGAATCATCAGTCCAGTGATGGAAGTAAATTGTAGGAGGAAGTCATGACATCTTGGTAGTTCTTGAAATTGTTCTAAAATCAGCAAAATGCAAAACTACGCCCTGCTAAAGGATTCAAGGACATTTATCGTGGTGTTCTATGGTACTGAACTCTCAGTCCAGGGATCACAAGTTGAGATCCTACCATGGCAAGTTGTGAAATTGAAATAAATAAATTTGGCAATTTGTGGACGTGTACCAGAAAAAAACCGTGGCCTATAAAGGAGGCAACCTGCCATCCCTACTCCGTCTGGCCTACACATGACTCGCCCACAGTATGTGGTTGATTCTAAATGTCCTCTGAAGGTAGGCCAGCGATTACCAGTTTTAAAGCAATTGCTTTGCCCACTGCCACCTTCTCAGGGCAACTGGGGATGGGCAGTGTATTCGGCCGCGACAGTGTCGCCCACATCCTGAGAAGTTTTTTTTATAAGTTCATTAAAAAGAAGTACAAGAGCATCTGTTTAATTTTCTTTTCCTGTTTTTGAATTTTTAAAATGAAACTCTTTTTGGATGAGGTGTTCCATCAAGGTCGTGTCTGCCTGCTTATGATGTACAAGCTCCCATGGCGCAACTTGAACAGGGAATTCCCTCTTTCCCCACCCACCGTTTCCAGGCCAGTGATCCTCAATCAATGCCACCAAAATAGATGATCTGCGTAGAATTTACAGCACAAAAACAGGCTATTCAGCCCAACAAGTCCATGCCAGCGGTTATGTTCCACATGAGCCTCTTCCCATCCCCACCCTACTTCATCCAACCCTATCACTATATCCTATTCCTTTCTCCCTTGTGTACTTATCTAGCTTCCTAGTAAATGCATCTGTGCTATTCATCTCAGCTACTCCATGTGAACCCCAGTGCTTTGTTTGCATTGTTTATGGTCTTATTAACCTGGCCACTCGTCGGACATTCATTTGCTGTTTGTAGGACCTTGTGTGCAAATTGGCTGCTGTACTAGCTGACATGTAGCTGCCAGCCATCTGTTTCTGCACGGATAGTCCGTGTTTCAAATCTGTTTGCCCTGAGCAAGAGGGGGCCGTGACACTAGCAGTTTTCTGGGTGGGGGGGGGGGATGAAATTAAGCACGTCACTACAGCCCTATTCACTCCGGCCAGAGAGAATTGTGAGCGCAGCAAACCTGAGATTGTTTTGGATCAAGGATATTGGCAGGTATCATTGTATGCAAATCCCTCCCCATCTCTGGAACCTCCTCCAGCTCCACAACCCCGAGATCACTACATACATCCAATTCTGGCCTCTTGTGCATCCCCTATTTCCATAGTCCATCGTTGCTGCCAAGGCCCTAAACTCTGAATTCCCCTCCCTAAACTGCTCTACCCTTGCTATCTCTATCGCTCATTTAAAAACTACCTCTTTAACCAAGCTTTTGGCCACCTGTCCTAATATCTATTTGTGTCTCCATGTCAAATTGGGATGTTTTTACTACATCCCAAAGCGCTTTAGAAATGCATGTTGTTGTATGTAACCAGGCTGTAAATGGTAGCAGAAAGCTCCAGGAAGAGGACAACATAATGGGCCCAAGTTTCCACATGATTTGCGCCTGATTTTTAGGAGCAACTGGTGGAGAACGGACTATCTTAGAAATCGCAATTCTCCACTTTTTTTTCTGCAGTTCTAGTCAGGTAGAACAGTTCTACTTTGGAACAGAATTTTTTCTTCAAAAGGCGGCGTGTCCGGCCACTGACACCTGATTTGAAAGTTTCCACAGTGAAAACGTACTCCAAACTAAAGTAGAATGGAGCAAGTGAAGATTTTTGTAGAACTGAAAAAACCTGTTCTACACATTAAAAAATCAGGCGCAGGTTACAAATTAGGCGTCCAGAACGAGGTGGGGGGGGGGTGGGGAAGGGAAGTCATTAAATTCTATAATAAATCCTTATTTATACTTATACAAATATTATACAAATAAATCCAACCTGAATAAACATTTATAAGCAAAGAAAAGATTAAATAAACCATCTTCCTACCTGTGTGAAAGTGCTTCAGGCAGGCCTTTCGGGACAGAAGGCTGAACGGGCCGGCCCGAGACTTCGGGCAGGGCCCATCCCCAGCACCAGATTTACAGGTAGGTGGCGTCGGGTTGGGGAGGGGAGAGGGGAAAAGGGAAAAGGGAGAGGTCGTCAGGTCGGATCCAGTCCGGGAGTCGGGTCGGGGCGGGGGGCGGGAGCGTGGGTCGGGTTGGGTCCAGTCGGGGGGGGGGGGGGCAGGGAGCGGGAACAGGAGCGCGGGTCGGGTTCAGTCGGGGAGCGGGAACAGGAGCGCGGGTCGGGTCCAGTCGGGGGAGCGGGAACAGGAGCGCGGGTCGGGTCAGTCGCGGGGTGGGGGGGGGGGGCGCGGGTGTCGGGTCTGGTCTGAAGGCGGGGGGGGGGCGGGGAACGGGTGTCGGGTCTGGTCCAGAGGCAGGGGGTGGGGAGCGGGTGTCGGGTCTGGTCCGGAGGCAGGGGGGAGCGGGGAGCGAGTGTCGGGTCTGGTCCGGAGGCAGGGGGGAGCGGGGAGCGAGTGTCGGGTCTGGTCCGGAGGCAGCGGGGAGCGAGTGTCGGGGGGGAGGGGGGAGCAGGAGCTGACCGTGGGAGGAGCCTTATTCACGCAGCCCCAGTGAGGCCATTCAGCCAGGGCTAGGGGCTGCGTGCTTCGGGCCCCTCCCACACAGTTCGGTGCCTGGAGCTACTGCACTTGCGTGCCCACTGTAGCGCGCATGTGCAGAGGTCCCGGCACTGTTTTCAGCGCAGGGACCTGGCTCCGCCCCCTACAGCTCGTGCCGAGGGCCAGAGGACCTGCAGGTAGGTGGAGAATACGGAGGATTTTTTTAGGCGCACTCTGTGGCGCGAAAAACGGGCGTCCAGGTCGGGACTGCGCCGTTCTAGGCGCGTGTGGAAACTTGGGCCCAAAATGTGCGCACTCAATAAAAATTCAATTAAAATACAGCATGGGGATGCATCAAATTTTCATAACTTCTCCTTTGGGTGAGAGGCAAGACCTCCAAGGCTGTTCTGCCAAAGCCATGCTGTAGTCCCCTAAATAACACAAGTTGCATTTTTGTGTGTCTCTGCAGTAAAGCGGAACAATAAAACACATTGCCCAGTGCCCGGCAAGAACTGACTAAGCTGATGCCTGGCTGGCAAGTCAGGTCATTCTCGTGGCTAAGCTAATTTAATGTATATTTTAATATACACATTTACATTATTGCACAGTTACTGGATTAAAAATTTAGAAATGAAAGTGTAGGATCTGAAATGTGTCTGTACTTCAGAGGATAGTGTTTATTTCTGCTAATGTTTAAAATTCAAATAAGAGACTCCGACTTGGAAACATAGAAAATAGGTGCAGGAGCAGGCCATTCAGCCCTTCTAGCCTGCACCGCCATTCAATGAGTTCATGGCTGAACATGAAACTTCAGTACCCCCTTCCTGCTTTCTCGTCATAACCCTTGATCCCCCGAGTAATAAGGACTTCATCTAACTCCCTTTTGAATATATTTAGTGAATTGGCCTCAACTACTTTCTGTGGTAGAGAATTCCACAGGTTCACCACTCTCTGGGTGAAGAAGTTTCTCCTCATCTCGGTCCTAAATGGCTTACCCCTTATCCTCAGACTGTGACCCCTGGTTCTGGACTTCCCCAACATTGGGAACATTCTTCCTGCATCTAACCTGTCTAAACCCGTCAGAATTTTAAACGTTTCTATGAGGTCCCCTCTCATTCTTCTGAACTCCAGTGAATACAAGCCCAGTTGATCCAGTCTTTCTTGATAGGTCAGTCCCGCCATCCCGGGAATCAGTCTGGTGAATCTTCGCTGCACTCCCTCAATAGCAAGAATGTCCTTCCTCAAGTTAGGAGATCAAAACTGTACACAATACTCCAGGTGTGGCCTCACCAAGGCCCTGTACAACTGTAGCAACACCTCCCTGCCCCTGTATTCAAATCCCCTCGCTATGAAGGCCAACATGCCATTTGCTTTCTTAACCGCCTGCTGTACCTGCATGCTAACCTTCAATGACTGATGTACCATGACACCCAGGTCTCGTTGCACCTTCCCTTTTCCTAATCTGTCACCATTCAGATAATAGTCTGTCTCTCTGTTTTTACCACCAAAGTGGATAACCTCACATTTATCCACATTATACTTCATCTGCCATGCATTTGCCCACTCACATAGCCTATCCAAGTCACTCTGCAGCCTAATAGCATCCTCCTCGCAGCTCACACTGCCACCCAACTTAGTGTCATCTGCAAATTTGGAGATACTGCATTTAATCCCCTCGTCTAAATCATTAATGTACAATGTAAACAGCTGGGGCCCCAGCACAGAACCTTGCGGCACCCCACTAGTCACTGCCTGCCATTCTGAAAAGTACCCGTTTACTCCTACTCTTTGCTTCCTGTCTGACAACCAGTTCTCAATCCACGTCAGCACACTACCCCCAATCCCATGTGCTTTAACTTTGCACATTAATCTCTTGTGTGGGACCTTGTCGAAAGCCTTCTGAAAGTCCAAATATACCACATCAACTGGTTCTCCTTTGTCCACTTTACTGGAAACATCCTCAAAAAATTCCAGAAGATTTGTCAAGCATGATTTCCCTTTCACAAATCCATGCTGACTTGGACCTTATTGTCACCATTTTCCAGATGCACTGCTATGACATCCTTAATAATTGATTCCATCATTTTACCCACTACTGAGGTCAGACTGACCGGTCTATAATTCCCTGTTTTCTCTCTCCCTCCTTTTTTAAAAAGTGGGGTTACATTGGCTACCCTCCACTCCATAGGAACTGATCCAGAGTCAATGGAATGTTGGAAAATGACTGTCAATGCATCCGCTATTTCCAAGGCCACCTCCTTAAGTACTCTGGGATGCAGTCCATCAGGCCCTGGGGATTTATCGGCCTTCAATCCCATCAATTTCCCCAACACAATTTCCCGACTAATAAAGATTTCCCTCAGTTTCCCCTCCTTACTAGACCCTCTGACCCCTTTTATATCCGGAAGGTTGTTTGTATCCTCCTTAGTGAATACCGAACCAAAGTACTTGTTCAATTGGTCTGCCATTTCTTTGTTCTTCGTTATGACTTCCCCTGATTCTGACTGCAGGGGACCTACGTTTGTCTTTACTAACCTACTAATCTTACTTAGCAGCAGAGTACAATTAACTCCGCACCGTTTATACTGACCATAACATTTTAATACCAGTCCGCTTCTCATTCATTCCTTTTTCTACGAATAACCCTTGTGCATATAATACTGCTCCTGATAGAAAATGCTACCAATTAATTGTTCACTGCAGTTAATATAGGTTGGTGTCTTTTTTGACTGACTTGTAGAAGTCATTGTGCAATACATTTCTAGCTTTGTACTGCATTGGCTGTAAAGTGCTTTTTGGCATCTTGAGGTTGTGAAATGGTGCTTGTAGAAATGCAAGTTCTTTCGGGATTGAGGCACAAAACAAAAATTTGTAGAAATCCCAATTGCACACTCATTAAAGTATGACTCTTCCGAGCAAATTAATTGCATATTTATCAGGATTTGGCTGCATACTGCCTGACAGTTCAAGGCACTTTGTTCTGCTTAAAACGGTTGTAGTTGATTGGAAATCTTTTGCCCTTTAGTTCAAATTAATAGTTTGGTGCGTTACTTCAAAAGTATTTTTGTAATACCCTCTAATTAGTTAATGAGATAATCACTTGTAGCTCACTCAAAAAAGCGCTTTTCCTCCCAGTTTTGTCACCAATTGCCACAGTTTGACAACAACAACTTGCATGTTTACATTTTACGAAAGGGGCAGGGGAGCGGGTGTCTGGGCTGCTGTCATCTTTGCAGCGTCCTCTAAGGCACTGATGGAAGGTGCATTCCTTCAGAGCAATGCTCTATCTGGCAGTTTTGCTTCCCTCAGAGAGGAAGTATGAATGGGGACTGGCCCACATCATTGGTATAGTGTCTCGGGCCAACTGAACTCTTTGTGTTTAGAATATATTTAATCGAAATCTAACTATCTTGTGAAAGGATAATGCATTCACGATCCTAATATTTCAGTCATTGAGAACCACCAGTTAATGTCAACATAAGTGTTTTTTGAAACTCTCTGTTGCTTCATTTTCTATTCTGAAAACTGCTGTATGTCTTTAAAATAACTTTAGCAGAAAACCGGAGAAAATTGTCTTCCTTTCATTAGACTTGACCAGAGTCCCACATAAATACCACCGCAAATCTGCCATAACAAAGCAGGAAACCGTCTTGGTCACCAGACAGCTGAAAGTAATTTTATTCTAACTGGAACTTTATTCTGCAGCCCCAAAGTGTTGTAGAGTGTGGTGTGAGGGTTTGATTTCCTGTGCTGCTGGACCACTGGTTAAATTGTTGGTGTAAAGTTGCTTGCTGTACGGTTTATGTCCATTGCCCAGTGTTCTAGCAGAAGAAATGAAACCCCTTTGTCTTCCTGTAGCTTCGAGTTTCACTGTATTGCCATCCTCACCCAAAGTTATAAAATAAAGAAGGAAATTAACCGAGTGCACAAAGAGTTTGCGCTAAACCACACGAGAACTAAGGTGTGTGATGAGTTAAGCAAGCAGCAAGACAAATAAGTCCCTGTGATTAGTTTGTTAAATTTCCAGTTAGTGCAACAAATCCAGTTTTGGTGAGAATTTTTTTTAAATGAGAAGTGAATGAGTGAGGAGGGTATGGATTTGATGTCACAGTAGGAGGAAGAATAAAATAGTATACATGAGATCTGCACATCATAGGTTAAGCTGAATTTGCCTAATTTATGAATAACTTGCATGTTTATCTCTCTCTCTGCCCCCTCTAGGTTTTTGTGGCAAATCCCAATAAAACACAACCCATCTTGGACATCCTGTTGAAAAACCAGACCAAACTGATAGAGTTCCTCAGTCAGTTCCAGGCAGACCGAACGGATGACGACCAGTTTAATGACGAGAAGTCCTATTTGATCAAACAGATCAGGGATTTGAAAAGACCAGCGCCTCAACAGTCCTAACACATTTGGTTAGAAGCAGCGTCTGGATGGAGCTTTAACTATTTGCCTTGCCTGTATACAATTTGATTACATTTCTTTGTAGGGAAGGGATTGTGTAGTAACAGTAACTCACTTCTAATATTTATATATAATAAAACTAATTTTATTCATGCATATTGTCTTTCAGAGTGCCTGTATATTAGGTTTTTTTTCCTCCTACATCTATGGTTGTATGTGGATTTAGGAGTTTACATATTTATATAGTAGCAGTGATTCTTTGCCCTGCTAGTTGTTTTAAATTTTCAGGTAACCATGGCTGGGTTGGCATGCTGTTGGTGAGTTGGCTATGGCCTCACTGGCTTTGATCTCACTTGCTACTGTATTACTATGTAAATTAGGTTATTTTTTATTTTGAGTAAGTTTATCACCATGGATTAGGGAAAGTCTGCAATACTACCTGTTCACAATGGTATGTGCGCAGAGCTTGCTTCTTTTGAGATGATCTCTGATTAGCTTTAAGAATGGGCTTCCTAAATATCCCTGATGTGATCCCAAGGAAAAGCACCCACCATATTAGCCCTACATTAGATTAACTAGAGACTAAGGTATTTAACCTAGCTAAACTTCAAGAGCAGACACCCTATGTCTATCCATCGAAACCTACTCATTTATATTGGTACACTTTTTATTGTGAACAGGTCAGCATAAAGCAGATAAAGAATAATTGGTGAATATTTTCTTTAAGTATATAAATGAAACCATGTCCCAATCATTTTTTTTATTTACTTGGAAGGGTTCGAGCTGTAATTTAATTTTGTGGTTGCACATATCGTTTTTCTTTCCAAATGTGTAATTGTACATACATGGTCGCATTCAATGAATACTTATTACACTGTACGGCTACAGTTAGAAGTAACTGATCTGGTCGACTTTTCACAAAATCACATGCAGCCTAATTTGAGTACTTTTTAAAATAAAAGTTATTAAACTTATGAAAAACGTAATTTGTATTTTGTTTTAAATGACTTATGCTGTATGTTTGCCAAAACTGTTTCATCTGTTTCATTTAAAAGATGTAACATGGATTCTGTATTATTTAGAGAGGTCATTAATTCTATAAATTGCTAATCGTGTTTTTTTTACACTTCAAAATCAGATGGTTTGGGGACATTCTTTCTGTACTGCTACTATGAAGTTGTGAAACATTGTACCAGCCTTACTAAGGCAGTTATTACTGAAGAAAATTATATAGAGAATACTTCAGATTAAATTGATAAATTGTTTATTCCACTGGCGAATAACTATACAATATTTGTGTGGACATAGTTGAAAAATTAAAAAAAACTTGCCTATTAAGGTCCGTTATGGTGCTTTTATATTGTATCAGGGATGTGTAGTACTGTAAGCAAACAGTGTAGTATAGCTACACCAAAGGAAACATTGGTACAACGATAGATAAGTTTTAGTGACTGACACTGCAAAGTCCTTAAGGAGAGTTGCTGTAAAGGTGGTGTCTTGTTAACAGCTGACCCCAATGAATTACACAGCTATTCATTTTCTTAATCAGCCTGTGAACTTTCTGCAGCATCTATTTTGATGCCACAAAGTTTTTTAAATCTGAGTATTTTGCTATCTACCAAATCCCAGGAAATGCAGAGATTGCAGCAAGAAGATATGTGCAAATCTTTCCAACAGCAATATATAGACATATTCTGAGAAAATAACAAACATACATAAAACAGGAAATGCTGGCAATACTCAGGTCAAGCAGCATCTGCAGAGTGAGAAACAGAATTAACTTTTCAGGTCAATGACCTTTTGAAAAGTTATCGACCTGAAACGTTAACTCTGTTTCTCTCGCCACAGCTGCTGCCTGACCTGAGTATTTCCAGCATTTTCTGGGTTTTTTCAGATTACCAGCATCAGTACTTTGCTTTTATACTAGTTGTGAAGTTCAGCTGAAGTCCTATTGCATCCAAATATGCATATGCTAGTTTGTCAATAACGTGCGTTATAAACTGAAAGTGTTCAGACTGGATTTTGCTGTAGATTAGAGCCCCTTCACCTTTTGGAGCCAAAGTTTAAACTTCGTCTACCTTGAAGGGTTGATTGTGTCCTTCGTGCAGCTCCATGTGGAATGAGATTATTTGCCTCAATTCAGTTCCCAGGAGCCTGTAAACTCAAACCTGTCCTTCTGAAAACACCGAATTGCCAGACTGACTTTGAGAAGGTATGAATATGCAGTGATATGGGAAAAATCAAACTTCTTTGAACTTTGTGAGGAATAGGCTCTGGTGTTGCATATTGGGTGAAAGGTTTCTCTGCCCCTGAAGATAGTGATTGTGCTTGCCTCACTTTAATTAGCCATTCTTAAGATGGGAGACTGGGAAATGCTTTTTTTGGCAGCCTAATCAACAAGAGGAGGCATTCTATCCCATCCATGCCTCCGGGCCTGTCCCACCTGCGCCTCCACATTCCAGCAGCAACCACTGGATGGCAATCAGCAGTAGGAGCCCTGTCTGCTTTACCCAATTTCCCAATTTATTCTCCAATCTCTGACTCCCTCCCCACTATTCCAGAGCCGTGCATTTACCAACTGAGCCACCCTGATTGACGTGTGCCAATTTGTTTTTCAGTAAATGTTTAACATCATGAAAGCGAGGGAATTCAAATGCTAATTGTTGAAGCTTTTATTCCAAGGGGCTTCCTCCTGCACACACCATTGGTGTGAGCCAGCAGTGGGTTCTGTTCCTGTTTCTGGGAGGGTGGAGGAAACAATGACATGAGTCATAACCTCACCTATAAGAAATGGCACGGTGACTGCAGATGGGGCCTCATGTGCCCTCTTCCTGCTCACACTCCATAGATGGCAAACCTGTCCCTGAGGCTTCAGTTCAGTGCCAGACAAGAAGGAATAGAAGACACTGGCTTGAGGAAGGTTTAGAGGAAATGCAATGCGTGCATAATGCTTCCTTACAAGAAAGATGATGACTATTAGAGGTAGGTAATCTTGCAGGCAGGAAGAGAAATACGTTTCTTAACAAAAGATCTAGCATTCCCAGCAAAGTCTAAACGGCAGTGTTTGGTACTGTTGCTAATGGTGACTTGCTTGAGTAAGGTCTATGCCCATGAAGTACCTTCACTGCCCTTGAGGTCCTTGCCTTTTTAAGGTGGTACAGTAGTAAAGGATGCATTTAACTATTCAATGGGGAAGATACAATTTGGCCACTACTTGCCCAAAGGTGTAGGACAGTAAAACAGAAAAAGTTAATACTGTCAGAGAGACCTCTACATAGCGTGATGGAGAGTGGTGAACATTAATGAAGTGGACAGGCTCTTCAAGTTGTGAGGGAGTAAACATTTTGAATGGCTATCACATGACTTGGATGAAATGGTGATATTCCTACAGACAGCAACCTCGAATGGGTTCAAACAATTAAACGAGATACTGGAGGGATGGTTTAGTCTTCGTCACTGATTTCAGACCATCTGGTCAGCTGTCTCTGCCACATTTCTCCTTCCCCTCCCCCACCCCTCCCAACTTTCCTTTCCTTTTCCCACCAACGCAAACTTCCACTTTGTCCAAGCACTGAACCCTTGCCTCCCTAATTACTCTCTGGCATGCTGCCCATATCCTAACTCTCACCAAGTCCCGTTCGTCCATCACCTCTGTGCTCGATGACCTACATTGGCTCCTGGTGCAGCAATGCCTTGATTTTAAAATTCTCATCCTTGTTTTCAAATTCTTCTGTGGCCTTGCCCCTCCCTATCTCTGTAACCTCCTCCAGCCCTACAACCTTCCAAGATCTCTGCACTCCTCCAATTCTGGCTTCTTGTGCATCCCTGATTTTCATCTCTATCACTGGCGGCCATGCCTTCAGCTGCCTAGGCTCTAAGCACTCGAATTCTCTCCCTCAACCTTTTTGCGTTTATACCTCTTATCTCCTTCTTTAAGATGCTCCTTAAAGCCTATCTCTCTGACCAAGCTGTCCTGATATCTCCTTACATTGCCCGGGGTCGAATTGTGTTTGATAACACTCCTGTGAAGTGCCTTGGGATGTTTTACTACGTTAAAGGTGCTATATAAATGTAGGTTAGCGAGCACACGGGTGATGGGTGAACAGGACTTGGTGTGTTAGGATAAGGGTAGCAGAATTTTGGCTAAGTGCATACTCTGTAAACTTGAAATGTGGGAGGCCAGCCAAGAGAAAACTACTAATTTTGTACCAATAGTTTTCTTCAAGCTGGACATGCTGGACTTCCGTAGTATTAAGTAATCCTGTTTCAAATCCATCCATTGTTTCTTGGATCATCATAGGCAGTCCCTCGAAGTGAGGATGACTTGCTTCCACGCCAAAAAGGGATGAGTTCACAGGTGTTTCAATGAAGGATCTAATATTCCAGATCCCGAACTACATGTTGAAGGGTGGAAGAAGCCTGTGCTTAGATTTTTTCAATGTGTAATGGCCGATGCACACCAGCCATCACACTGGCTTGACAGAGCTAAGACTTGGTCCAGTGGCAAGGATTACTCAAGACTAACTGGAGACCAGCTCTGCTGCACAGACTGAGCGCGCACACATATCGCAGTGTGGGCTGGCCCCTGCTGCCCCTGGGCCCTCGCCTCTTCTGGGCCCCAGATTCACGCCTCTTCTGGGCCCCGGTCACTTCCCTCTACAAACTCTTGCCACTCCTTTGCCCCTCCTGCTGTGCCTGCCAGCTTTCCAATCAAGACCTGGTTTTGTAGCCGTCTCCCTTCTGCTGCAGCACGCGCTGCTCCCTCCACTGGCCCCGGCCTGCTGATGGTCTTGCAGGCTGGGATTGTGAGGATTTCCGGGCAGGGCCGCACGCTGTTCTCGCCAATGGCCCATGGATAGTAATCTGAAGAATGATCTCCTCTTCCCCTTGTGCCTAGCTTTGTGGGGGGGGGTTCCAGTTTCTCTTGCTTTTTGAAATGATAAAGGCATGGTTTGTGACCTCTGGACTAGATTAGAATACTCTCTTCTAGATGGGACTATTTCTATTCTTGTCTAGTCTAGAGGTTGTCGAGTCTGGAGGTAACAAAGGCATTGAAGAAGGTTTCAGCAGCAGATGAGCTGAGGCGGGCAGAGATTGGCAATGTTCCGGAGGTGGAAGTAGGAGGTCTTGGTGATGGAGAGGATATGGGTCACATATGATGACATGGCTGCAAAAGGTCTGGTTCAAATAAAGAGTTCCACGTAGTTGTACAGGAGGACTATGTGGCACAATGGGTTGACACCTTTCCACTCTGGGACCTGAGTTTGAATCCAGCCCGGACTAATGGGATGGAAATCTCCTCTGTCGGCTGGTTTTCAATGCCTTGCGTGAAATGAGGTTGGCAATCCCAACTCAGTTTGTAGTGGGAGAGGGCCAACGGCACAAAAGTGTCTATGATTTGGCGTTAAAATGGCAATCTTGTTCATAGGCACCCACAAAAATGGCTGGTGTGGTAAATGGAAAGATTTGCACTAATGTGGTAGCCATGTTTTCTGAATCTTGTGCTTTAACCACCTTTATTAGATGCGAGTAATGGGAACTGACTGCTGCCTCTGGCTGTACTCTGGGAGTGGTCAGTACCTGTATTGACGCTGGGTGATCTCTTTCTCAGCTCGGACATCACTCTTCCTGGTGAATGCAAAATTTCACCAAGTGAGAAACAACAAAACAGGTACAAAAATGAATGAGGACTGGAGAGTTTTCTCTCTCAGCTGCTTTTCCGTTTCTGACTATCTCTGGAGCAGACCATGTGCTGTGGAATTCGTCCATAGTCTGGCGTCACAGAGCCATCCACTGTGGCTGCAGTATGTTACCCCAGTAGTTTCAAACTTTTTTGGTTGAAGGACCCCTTTTCAAATGGATTGGTAATCATAGATCCCCCATCTAAATTATGATACTCATAATATGAAAGTGCTGCATGTAAAGAGTGTTTTAAGGAGCTCTTTCATAGTGCTCAACAAAAATATATTCCAGTGAAAAAGAAGGGCGGTAAGAGAAGGGATAACCAGCTGTGGATAACCAAGGAAATAAAGGAGAGTATCAAATTAAAAACCAATGCATATAAGGTGGCCAAGGTTAGTGGGAAACTAGAAGATTGGGAAAATTTTAAATGACAGCAAAGAATGACTAAGAAAGCAATAAAGAAAGGAAAGATAGATTACGAAAGTAAACTTGCGCAGAACATAAAAACAGATAGTAAAAGCTTTTACCGATATATAAAACAGAAAAGAGTGACTAAAGTAAATGTTGGTCCCTTAGAAGATGAGAAGGGGGATTTAATAATGGGAAATGTGGAAATGGCTGAGACCTTAAACAATTATTTTGCTTCGGTCTTCACAGTGGAAGACACAAAAACCATGCCAAAAATTGCTGGTCACGTGAATGTGGGAAGGGAGGACCTTGAAACAATCACTATCACTAGTGGGGTAGTGCTGGACAGGCTAATGGATTTCAAGGTAGACAAGTCCCCTGGTCCTGATGAAATGCATCCCAGGGTATTAGAAGAGATGGCAGAAGTTATAGCAGATGCATTCGTTATAATCTACCAAAATTCTCTGGACTCTGGGGAGGTACCATCGGATTGGAATGCAGCTAATGTAATGCCTCTGTTTAAAAAAGGGGGCAGACAAAAGGCAGGTAACTATAGGCTGGTTAGTTTAACATCTGTAGTGGGGAAAATGCTTGAAGCTATCATTAAGGAAGAAATAGCGGGACATCTAGATAGGAATAGTGCAATCAAGCAGATGCAACATGGATTCATGAAGGGGAAATCATGTTTAACTAATTTACTGGAATTCTTTAAGGATATAACGAGCATGGTGGATAGAGGTGTACCAATGGGTGTGGTGTATTTGGATTTCCAAAAGGCATTCGATAAGGTGCCACACAAAAGGTTACTGCAGAAGATAAAGGTACGCGGAGTCAGAGGAAATGTATTAGCATGGATCGAGAATTGGCTGGCTAACAGAAAACAGAGAGTCGGGATAAATGGGTCCTTTTCGGGTTGGAAATCGGTGGTTAGTGGTGTGCCACAGGGATCGGTGCTGGGACCACAACTGTTTACAATATACATAGATGACCTGGAAGAGGGGACAGAGTGTAGTGTAATAAAATTTGCAGATGACACAAAGATTAGTGGGAAAGCGGGTTGTGTAGAGGACACAGAGAGGCTGCAAAGAGATTGAGATAGGTTAAGCGAATGGGCTAAGGTTTGGTAGATGAAATAAAATGTCGGAAAATGTGAGGTCATCCACCTTGGGAAAAAAAAACAGTAAAAGGGAATATTATTTGAATGGGGAGAAATTACAACATGCTGAGGTGCAGAGGGACCTGGGGGTCCTTGTGCATGAATCCCAAAAAGTTAGTTTGTAGCTGCAGCAGGTAATCAGGAAGGTGAATGGAATGTTGGCCTTCATTGCGAGAGGGATGGAGTACAAAAGCAGGGAGGTCCTGCTGCAACTGTACAGGGTATTGGTGAGGCCGCACCTGGAGTACTGCGTGCAGTTTTGGTCACCTTACTTAAGGAAGGATATACTAGCTTTGGAGGGGGTACAGAGACGATTCACTATGCTGATTCCGGAGATGAGAGGGTTACCTTATGATGATAGATTGAGTAGACTGGGTCTTTACTCATTGGAGTTCAGAAGGATGAGGGGTGATCTTATAGAAACATTTAAAATAATGAAAGGGATAGACAAGATAGAGGCGGAGAGGTTGTTTCCACTGGTCGGGGAGACTAGAACTAGGGGGCACAGCCTCAAAATATGGGGGAGTCAATTTAAAACCGAGTTGAGAAGGAATTTCTTCTCCCAGAGGGTTGTGAATCTGTGGAATTCTCTGCCCAGGGAAGCAGTTGAGGCTAGCTCATTGAATGTATTCAAATCACAGATAGATAGATTTTTAATTAATAAGGAAATTAAGGGTTATGGGGAGCGGGCGGGTAAGTGGAGCTGAGTCCACGGCCAGATCAGCCATGATCTTGTTGAGTGGCGGAGCAGGCTCGAGGGGCTAGATGGCCTACTCCTGTTCCTAATTCTTATGTTCTTAATGGCATCATTAGAACATAAGAACTTAAGAAAACAGGTATTTATTTACTTACAGCTATCAGTGAGATGGTTGTGCCTGCTTCCCACACCAATTCTGGGTACTCTGCAGCAACATATAGCCACTATTAGCCACTTAGTGCAGGACAATTGTTAAAGCAGTCTGCAGGCTGGCGAAGGTGAGTGAGGGCACGAACACCCGTGCACCTGCTGGGATGCTGCTGGAAGCAAGACTCACCGCCAGACTGTCCCACTGGCAATGTTCTGTGACAGTGGCACTATGGGATTGTATGTGTTTGCATGAACAGGTTCAGGTACGTGTTTGAAGGGTCCCGCAGGTGCTTCGATCACTGTCTGGAGGATGGCACGGGGTCGCGGTGCCCGGAGAGGAATCAGCTTGACCGGCAGGGGTGCTCGGAGCAAAGTGAGTGAGAGCTGTGGGCCTCTGTGAGGACGCGGGCCCAGCCATAGGGAATAATTCGCAAGAACTGAATCAGTGTCAGTTTTATAAAGAGGAGCAGGCTTGAAATTAACTTCCTTGTCGCAGACCCCAGTTTGAGAAACACGCCAGACTAGTAATCACTAATAATCTGGAACATTTGAGTTCTCATCCTATCGTGGCAGTTAGAGAAATTGAATTCAGTTTTTAAGATTGGTAAATAAAAAGCTGGTGTCAGTAAAAGTGACCATGCGGCTGTTGGATTGTCGTAAAAACCCGACTGGCTCACTGATGTCCTTTAGGGTAGGAAACCTTCCGTCCTTACCCGGTCTGGTCTATATGTGATTCCAGTCCCACACCAATGTGGTTTGTCTCTTAACTGCCCTCTGAAGGGGCCGAGCAAGCCCCTCAGTTGTGGGAATGAATGGGTAATAATGGGCACTCATAGTGCCCAAAGCTTGACTGTGATATTTTTTAAACTGAAGAGAGTTGGAGAAAGGAACCACACGCCCTGCAGTAAATGTGCTGGCCAGGAGAGATCTTTAAAAGAGATAGCAACCTTCCAGGAGTTACCAATAATTTTTGAATTGTTTGGTATTTTTATATGAGAAAACCATGGTAGTTAAATGGGATATTGTCAGTGACATCAGGTTAAGACTCGTCTTGTGGGAGTACATCCAAGTTTTGATTTGAATCTGTCATGTATGTAACCTTTATGTAACAACACTGCAATACTGTATATACGTAAGAAATGCACACCTTGACCACAGGGGGTGAACATGTGGGAAACACTCCTCACCTGGTCATCCAGGTATATAAAGGGAGGTCCCATGCAGGGTCATCACTTCTTGGTCCTGTGAATAAAGGTTCAAGTCATGGAGTGACCTTGTCCATAGAATGTGCCTTGTGTGGATTTGTGGTATTGTGTAAGGACTTTACATTGGCGACGAGAAATGGGAATCAAGGACCCACGAGAATAGCCACCGGCAGCACAGATGAACGGTACTGTGTTGGTGAGGACTGGGATGATTTCATTGAGAGGCTCCAGCAGAGTTTTGTCACGAAGGACTGGCTGGGAGACGCAGCGGCCGACAAGCGAAGGGCTCATCTGCTGACCAGCTGCGGACCTAAGACGTACGCGCTCATGAAGGACCTGCTAGCACCTGAGAAGCCAGCGGACAAAACGTTTGAAGAGCTCAGCAAACTAATCGGTGAGCACCTCAAATCAGTGAGCAGCGTACACCAGGCCCGACACAGATTCTATACCCACCGACGTCGGGAAGGACAGAGCATACTGGATTTCGTTGCGGACCTCTGGCGCTTGGCCAGCCTCTGTAAGTTCACGGACGCCTGCAGGGGGGAGATGCTAAGGGATTTCTTTATTGAGGGCATCGGTCATGCTGGGATTTTCAGAAAGCTAATTGAGACCAAGGACTTGACCTTGGAAGCGGCGGCGTTGATGGCTCAGACTTTTATGGCGGGGGAGGAGGAAACCAAGATAATATACGCGCGCAATTCTGCCTCCAACTTGGCGATAGATCAGGGAGTCAATATCATAAACGCGACACAGAGCCCCGAAGGCAGGCAAGGGCAGTTCGACACACCCCAGGCAGCAATAGACCCAAGAGTAAGTCTCCAACAGAGACAATGGCAGGCTGAACGGACATTTACGCCCCCCCCAGTGGACAATGCAGCCCGGGATGGGGCCATTGACACCCACTAACAGGGTGCTCAAGGGCAGTCAAAGGGACAATCAGCGAGGAATGCCTCTTTTGCTCACAACAATGGGAATCTCAGTTCATGCTGGAGGTGTGGGGGCAGACATGCTGCCAGGACTTGCAGGTTTCAACAGTTCATCTGCATAAATTGTAACCTCAGTGGCCATTTAGCCAGAATGTGCAGAAAGCCTGTAACCAGGCTAATATACGAGGTGGATGAACCAGATGAGGGGTCTGCGAGGCAGGATGATGCTTGGGGCAAATCAATGGATGCTGATGTTCAGCGGGTTCATGTGGCAAACATTCACAGCTCATATACCAAAACGCCACCCATGATGATGAAAGTCCTATTAAACGGCATCTCTGTATGCATGGAGCTGGACACGGGGGTCAGCCAGTCACTCATGAATGTTCAACAATTCGAAAAGCTGTGGCCACTCAAAGCCAGCAGACCCAAACTAGAGCGCACTGAGACGCAATTACGGACGTACACCAAAGAAATCATTCCAGTGCTAGGCAGTACAATGTTGGCGGTCATACACAATGGATCGGTGAATCGGCTGCTGCTCTGGATTGTCCCGGGCAATGGTCACGCACTGTTGGGGAGGAGCTGGTTAGCTGAGATGAACTGGAAATGGGGGGATGTGCACGCCGTGTCATCTGTGGAGTGAAGTTCATGCTCACAGGTCCTACAGCAATTTGAATCACTATTTCAACCTGGCATCGGGATGTTCAAAGGTACCAAAGTAGCGATACGCATCACCCCGGACGCCAGACCAGTGCACCATAAAGCCAGAGCTGTGCCGTATGTGATGCGGGAGAAAATTGAAAGTGAGCTGGACTGGTTGCTGAGAGAGGGCATCATCTCGCCCGTTGAATTCAGCGACTGGGCGAGCCCAATCGTTCCCGTCCTAAAAGCGGATGGCTCGGTCAGGATCTGTGGCGACTACAAGGCCACTATCAACCGGGTGTCACTACAAGACCAATACCTGCTCCCGAGAGCGGAAGACCTTTTTGCCACGCTGGCAGGCAGCAAGCTGTTCACCAAGTTGGACCTCATTTCAGCCTACATGACATCTGTTTTTCTAGTCGTATGTGATACTGCAATTCATTTGGTTGGATAATACTTTTCCAGTTCTTTAAATTGACAGGCCTATAGTGATGTACTCTTAACCGATTATTAGTTTGGGCTTTTTCCAAGCAATTTTTTTCATGTTTACGGAGCAGGGGGCAGGGGGGCAACAGTTTCCAAAAGCAGGTTGATTTTTTTATTAGCTGAAACCTATGTATATTCTTCACTGTATAAGGGTTAGCGAAGGCCAGGTCTAACTGAGAGTCTTGATAAGTTGGTTTCTCACCAATTCTTCTGTCAGTTCAGAAGGTGGAAAATTCGACACCTCTGGAGTCTGGACCAAGCTGCACACAGGCCAAATCTACTTGATCAGAATTTATTTACAGATAGTACAATACACAAAAGCAGCAATATACTAACAGGGCAATACTAAAACTGGACTGACTGCTTTAAAAACGATCGTGTCCAAGTCCTTACAGCTCCTCTCCGCAAGCTTTTAGAGACAAAGTGGTATTTTATTTTATCTCTTGCAAAGCTGCTGGGAGCACAAATCACGAATTCAGGCTCATGACTAAATCCAGGCCTGTGATTTTTCCCTCCATTCAATTTAAGGTCTGTGTAGGACGCACTAATGGCTAAAATATACTCCATACAATCTAATGGTAACTACGTAAAACTATTTCACACAGAGTACCTATTGCTGTCCTTCATATATTGGCTGGTAGAAAATTGAGCTAGGCCGAACTCACTAGATTTCCTGAGGTTGGATTTATTTATTTAATCATAGTCCATATCGGACCTGACCCATATCCGACATGACTGATATTAGCCCTGATGCATATGGGCTTTGATCTATATCTGTCCTCATCTTGGGTAATCCTTGCCACTGGATCAAGACCTAGCTCTGTCAAGCCCATGTGGTGGCTGGTATGCAACGGCCACCAAACGTTAAAAAGAATCCAAGCATAGGCATCTTCCACCCCCTAAGATATAGTTCTGGATCTGGAATATTAGGTCCTTCATTGAAACACCTGTGAACTCATCCCTTTTTGGTGTGGAAGCAAGTCATCCTCGCTTCGAAGGACTGCCTATGATGATGATATCTGCCTTGTCCCATGTCGGATATGGGTCATATCCGACATGACTGACTATTGGCCCTGATGCACATTGGCCCTGACCCATATCTGCTCTGTCCCATATCAGACATGACCCATATCTGCCCTTTTCCATATCAAACATGACCCATATCTGCCCTGACCCATATCCAACATGACCGATATTGGCCCTGATGCATATTGGCTCTGATCTATATGAGCCCTGACCCAAATCAGACATGACCCATATCTGAAATAAAAACCAAAATGTTGGAAATCAAACAGAGTTAACGTTTCAGGTCTGTGACCCTTCGTCAGAACTGGAAAAGTTCAAGATATAACAGATTCTTGAGGCAGGAGCAGTGAAAGGGGGAGGGGAGGAAAGAACAAAAGGAAAGGTCTGTGATAGGGTGGAAAGCAGAAGAGATTTAAGAAACAAAAGGGCAAAAATGAGATGGTAATGGCACAAATTAACAAAAGATGAGTCTAGATGGGGTGTGAATGGTGGAATGATCACCAGCTGCCATGGGAAAGAGATAAAAAGGGGGGGTTTGTAAATAAAAAAGGAGGAAAGGGAAAAAAAAATGTGGGCCGAAGTTATGGTCTGAAATTCCTGAACTTTATGTTGAGTCTAGAAGGATGTAAAGTGCCTAAACGAAAGATGAGGTGTTCTTCCTCGAGCTTGTGTTGAGCTTCATTGGAACAGTGCAGGAGGCCGAGGATGGAGAGATCAGAGTGGGAGTGGAGCGGAGAATTAAAGCGACAGGCGACTGGAGGCTCAGGGTCACGCTTACAGACTGAATGAAGGTATTCTGCAAAACGGTCACCCAATCTGCATTTGGTCACCCCATTGCAGAGGAAAGCAAATCGTGAGCAGTGAATACAAATTGAAAGAAGTACAAGTAAATCGCTGTTTCACCTGGAAGGAGTGTTTGGGGCCCTGAACAGTGGGAAGGGAGGAGGTAAAAGGGCAGGTGTTGTATCTCCTGCGCTTGCATGGGAAGGTGCCGCGGGAAGGGGATGAGTTGCTGGGGGTGACTGAGGAGTGGACCAGCATATCGTGGAGGGAGCGGTCCCCTCGGAATGCTGAGAGGGGAGGAGAGGGGAAGATATGATTACGGGTGAGATCATGCTGGAGGTGGCGGAAATGGCGGAGGATGGTGGGGTGAAAAGTGTGGACAAGAGGAACACTGTCGTGGTTTTGGGAGGGAGCGGATCTGGTGAGAGCAGAGGTGCGGGAAATAGAACGGACACGGTCGAGGGCCATGTTAACCATGTTGGAGGGGAATCCTCGGTTGAAGAAAAAGGAAAACATATCAGAGGCACTAGTGTGGAAGGTGACGTCGTCAGAACAAATGTAATGGAGATGGAGAAATTTGGAGAATAGAATGGAGTCCTTACAAGATGTGGAGTGGAAGGAAATGTAGTCCAGGTAGCTGTGGGAGTCAGTGGGCTTATCGTGGATGTTTGTCAATAGACTATCCACAGAAATGAAGAAATAGAAGTCGAGGAAGGGAATGGCAGAGTGCCTGCCCTGACCCATATCAGACATGACGCATATCAGCCCTGACCCATATCAGACATGACCAATATGAGCCCTGACCCAAATTGGACTTGACCCTGAGTAAGTTAGCTGTGGCTCAGCGGTAACACTCTTGCCTTTGAGTCACAAGGTTGTAGGTTCATAGTCCCACTCCAGAGACTTGAGTACAAAAGTACTGTCTTTTGGATGAGATGTTAAACCAAGGTCCCATTTGCCCTCTCAGGTGGATGTAAAATATCCCATGGTACTATTTCGAAGAGCAGGGGAGTTCTCCCCTATGTCCTGACCCATATTTATCCCTCAACCAACATCTAAAAACAGATTATATGGTCATAATCACATTGCTATTTGTATGACCTTGCTGTACACAAATTGGCTGCCATGTTTCCTACATTATAACAGTGACTACACTTCAAAAAGTACTTCATTGGCTTTGGGATGTCCTGAGGCGGTGTAAGGCATAATATAAATGCAAGTTTTAATTTTTTTCTTTTTGAATTGTCCCTGAGCCATTTGATCCTGCCCCCTATTTTACTTGACCTTTATTGGCCCTGACCCATATAGCTCTGCTACATATTTTACCTGACCCATATTGACCCTGACCCAAATTGGCTCTGTCCCATGACAGATCAAACCCATATTGGCCATGATCCATATTGGACCAAACCTATATGGGCCGTGACCCATATCAGACCCGACCCATATCAGACCAGACTCGTAGTGGTAAATTCTGGCAGTGCAAGAGGGACTTGATCACACCGCCATGGTTTCGTCTTACTGAGTGGCTTTAATGCCAATGTGTACGGTAAACACTGGCACGGATGAGTTGGGCTGAATTACCTGTTGTGACGTGTGTATTTCCATATTCATTCCTTGTCTTTGTTCCATGTATTTCCTCGCCTTTATTCCATGTATTCCCAATGAGTGACGATGGGAAGTGCGACACGTAATGTCACTCTGATGTTAACAGCATCTTTCATCACTCCTGTCCCATTTTGGATTGGGCACTTCGGGGCAGAAATAACGCCAGATTTTCCATCCTCCCCATCCCGCCCCACCTGAGGTACACCAGGAAACTTGTGTACTTTCAAAGGAAAATCTTCCCTGCTGTGTCCAGTTCTTACCCAAAAAGCAATAGCCTCACACACGAGGTGTGCCTGCCTTATTTCCAGGTGATGCTCTATTTTCTGGGGGTTATGTAATGCATTACTACTTACTTTCTGTCACTGCGATGGAACATTGCTGCTGCAGGAGCCCCCTCCAGTGGCTCGTGTAACAACTTGGAACATTGCTGCTGCAGGAGCCCCCTCCAGTGGCTCGTGTATGAACTAGAAACAGTTCTGCATTGAATGCTGAATTATGAAAGAATGACTGATTATACAAAGATGTTCTTTTAATTTACCCTAGTAAAAAATTTGCACCTTTCACTTCCTCAGGATGTCCCATAGCATTTCACAACCAATGAAGTACTTTTTGAAGTGCAGCCACTGTCGTAATGTAGGAAACATAACAGCCAAGTTGGACACAGCAAGGCCTCACAAACAGTCATGAGATAAAACGATTATCTGTTTTTAGTGATGTTGGTTGAGAGATCAATATTGGCCAGGACACCGGGAAACTTCTCTTGCTCTTCTTCAACATAGTGCTGAGGGACCTTTAACGTCCACCTGAGAGGGGCCGGCCTCGGTTTAACATCTCAACTGAAAGATGGCACCTTTGACAATCAGTACTCCCTCAGTACTGCACTGAAGTGGCAACCTAGCCTATGTGCTCAAGTCTCTGGAATGGAACTTGAACCCACAATCTTCTGATTCAGAGGGAAGAGTGCTATCACTGATCCGTGGCTGATACAATATATTGGGAAATATGACACGTTTTGTAATGGTAGCTTTTTACAAAGTTTTTGAGTCATTCCCCAGTTGACTTATATAATTACACAGGGAAATATACAGCCATTGATGATAATTGTTTGAATAATGATACAACTATTACTTTTAGTAATCTCACCCACACCACCATTACTATGATGCGATTGTACTGTAGTTACATGACTTTTACATCCCAATTTCCTCCCCTCCTTCCCTGAAGGCGATGCTTCATGCTGAATATTGTTCATCAGCAGCCCTCAGACCTTGCCAAAATGGTCATTCCTTAGGAAGGTTAGACAGTGAATGCTATCAAGAATTTTAAGGGGAAGCACTACCAAGCTTGACCCTGGCCTCACTTGACATCCACCTGCACATGGTTCACCAGGAAGTGGACAGTTTTGATGCACTGATGCAAATTGTACTGTTTTGCTACACTCTCTCCCCTTCGCTGAGATCAGCTAAATCACTAAAGGCTCAGGATAAAGACAGATTTGCATTTATAGAGTGCCTTTCGCAACTTCAGGACATCCCAAAGCACTTTACAGCAAATGAAGTACTTTTGAAGTGTAATCACTGTTATATTGCGTGAGATGCAGCAGCCAATTTATGCACATTAAGTTCCTACAACAGTAATAAGATCATGACAAAACACAAATTGGCTACCACATTTCCTACAATGCAACAGTGCAGTTGCTTCATTGGTGAGATTAGCTAAGGTAATACTTGCATAATTATTCAAACAATTATTGCAAATGGCTCCATATACTTCCTTTTTACAACCAATGGCTCTTTTGTCCTGGTGAGTCCCTTAGTGTGTCTTTTGCTGCTCTAACCTTAATCTGGCTTTGGTCTCCACCTCCGGTGAGTTCCCTCTTTCTCCGCACTCGGGACTGAAGAGATTGCTGGAAATCCTCTCTGCACAAGGGTCTATTCATGAGCTGTGGCTGGTCACTTTTAATCTGATTTAATACAGGCCTGGTTTTTCCGGGTTGTGGTCGAATCCACTTTCTGTAGGTGTAGCTTGACATTGCATTGTGGGCAGGCCAGTTATATAGATGACTTGGCTATAAATTGGAGACATGTAAATAGTTGGTTTGAATATGTTATTACCTTCCAATGGCAAATTCATCAGCGCCGACTCACCAGAAACACTTCCTGATAACGATGTGTTGTTCCGCCTACTGTACTATGAAATTATTAATTACATTGCTTGCCACTTCTCCCTTTAATTCACTGACTTCTACTGCAGTATTTATTTATTAATCTGATGATGCTTTATGAATCTTTTGTTTCTGTAGTGCCTGCTGCTCCATTTATTTATTAACTCACTGTTGCCTATTCATCAGTGCAACAGTGTTCATCAGTATCCTTTTGCTGTCGTCACTCAATCATGGTGTGTGGTTTGCATTGGTTTCTGTGGGTGTAAGTTTCCCGTCGTATAGCATCCAAAAAAACTGAAGAACGCATTTTAATTTAAACTCTCCAGTTTATTAATTTTTAAAATCTTCATAATATTGTTGCCTGCTATTTTAAAGTGTACTGTCGTCACATTCTTTGGGAATATCGACACATATCTTTTGTTCAAGTGTTGACTCCCTTCCCCCCGTACAATGTCACGCAAGATCAATGAGTGTTATAGATAGTGGACACTTTGGTATGTTATGACAACAGACATCAAAGAAACTTCGGCAGAACAGAAAGCATGCTGCAGGAGAAAAGGTGACTCAATCAATGCTTCAAAGAGCACATCAAGGAAATTAAAGCAGAGCTTGAAAGTACAGCCCAATTTATTCTTTCCTTGTGGAGAACATAACATTATTTAAGGAACATTGCACGGATCCAGAAATTGAAACGAAGATAAGCCACAGTTCTACAAAAATCAGATATGTTGCTGGAGATTTTCTAGGTCCAAAATATCATTCTGACAATGAGAAAGGTCTTGAGGTGCATTCTGTATCGACATGGACCAATGCACAGACCCTGAAGTGAAACTGCTAGTAATCTTAGGAACATAGGAACTGGAGGAGGCCATTCAGTCCCTTGAGCCTGTTCCACCATTCAATTAGATTATGGCTGATCTGTACCTTAACTCCATTTACTCGCCTTGGTTCCATATCCTTGCCTAACAAAAATATATCAATCTCAGTTTAGACATTTTCAGAATATCCCTCCTTGTTCTGGAACCCCTCCCCCCACCCACACACAGGAAATTATTTCTTTCCATCTACCCTATTAATTACCTTAATCATCTTAAACACCTCAATTAGATCATCCCTTAATATTCTATACTCCAGGGAATGCAAACCTGATAGGATGTTTTAAA
Source organism: Pristiophorus japonicus (assembly GCF_044704955.1). Lineage (NCBI taxonomy): Eukaryota > Metazoa > Chordata > Chondrichthyes > Pristiophoridae > Pristiophorus > Pristiophorus japonicus. The sequence continues at coordinate 128,289,763 of NC_091987.1, forward strand.
TGGAAGCCATGAGAGAATGCGATATCAGCAAGACCACCCATTTGTTTGCTGGCTAACCAACCAATGCAGTAAACTACTGAAGCGCAGAAATAATATTAGAGATACCAGATAATCTTCTTTAGCCCTAAATAAAATTAGTCAGAAGTGGAAGACTCATGAACATCAATCCCCAGTGGTTGTCCTTCAGTTGAAACAAACATTTAAAAAAAAAGACTTGGATTTATATAGCACCTTTCACAGCCACCGGACGTCTCAAAGTGGTTTACAGCCAATGAAGTACTTTTGGAGTGTAGTCACTGTTGTAATGTGGGAAATGCGGCAGCCAATTTGTGCACAAGCAAGCTCCCACAAACAGCAATGTGATAATGACCAGATAATGTTTATTTGTTATGTTGGTTGAGGGATAAATATTGGCCAGGACACCAGGAAGAACTTCCCTGCTCATCTTCAAAATAGTGCCATGGGATCATTTACGTCCATTTGAGAGAGCAGACAGGGCTTTGGTTTAACATCTCTTCCTAAAGACGGCACCTCTGACAGTGCAGCATTCCCTCAGCACTACACTGGATTGTCAGCCTCGATTTTTTTGTTCAAGTCCTTGAATGAGCCACAGCTGACACTGCACTGTAAACGACAATTATTTTCTTGAACTCCTCTACAAAGCTTCAAACTGTCTACCAGGCTGTGGTTGATCTGCTTGGAGATTATCAGTACAGGTGAAGCAGCCAATAGGCAGTTTACAGGTACCGATGATCCCATTCAAGACCCATCAGCAACATCCAGGTACTGAAGCGCTGCAGCAAAGAATATGTAGATCTTGTGGACAGCCATGATTGCTATGAAGGCTTATAACGAGTGGCTTGAGTCTGGCAGAGTAAAATGCCAAGCCTGAACATGCTTTTAAATTGACGAACTGTGAAAAGGTCTGGACATGGGAATGGCCGCTTGCCCTAAAGATGAAAGAGGACAGTGAAGGCTCTGAGATACAGCAGTGAGAAGTAGCACTGCAGTCTGCCAGGAAAGCTACTGTAATGTAAAAGGAGCGGCAGGAAACTACAGTGGGAGCTTAGTCAATGATTTGAACAGAATTAAACCATTATGCATGCCGGATCAATGATACCCTGTATAACTAGTGTGTGACCTATACCAGAGTTGGGTGGTTGAGAGGTATGTCGCAATCACTTCCTTAATCAGCAATACATGTCCAATGCCTCTTTTACCCATGTTATTTAGTTCAATAGAAAATGCTGGGAAACTCAGCGGATCAGGCAGCATCTGTGGAGAGAGGAAAAGAGTTAACATTTCAGGTCGATGAACCTTCGTCAGCACTGGTGAATGTTCAAAATGAACAGATTCTTAAGGAGCACTGAAAGGGGGAGGGGCCCCAAATACTCATTCCAGGTGAAACAGCGATTTACTTGTACTTCTCTCAATTTAGTATACTGCATCCGTTGCTCATGTTGTGGTCTCCTCTACATTGGGGAGACCAAATACAGATTGGGTGACTGCTTTGCGGAGCACCTCCGTTCAGTCCGCAAGTGTGACCCTGAGCTTCCGGTCGCCTGTCACTTTAATTTCCCGCTCCACTCCAACTCCAACACTGTTCCAATGAAGCTCAATGCAAGCTCGAGGAACAGCACCTCATCTTTCGTTTATGTTTAGTCCAGAAGGCTGTAAAGTGCCTAGAGTTCAACAATTTCAGACCATAACCTCTGGCCATATTTTGCTCCCTTTCTCTTTTAAATCCCACCCCAGATCTTATGTATTTTTTCTCTGTTTCCCATGACAGTTGGTAATTATACCACCATTCACACCCTATCTTGACTAATCATTTTCTAACTTCTGCCATTACCATCTCAAGTTGGCCCATCATCCCTTTTGTCTCTCAAATCTCTCCTGTCTTCCACCCTATCACAGACCTTCCCGTTTGTTCTTTCCTCCCCTCCCCCTTTCAGTGCTCCTTAAGAATCTGTTCATTTCGAACATTCGCCAGTTCTGACGAAGGGTCATCGACCCGAAACGTTAACCCTGTTTTTCTCTCTCCACAGATGCTGCCTGACCATCTGAATTTTTCAGCATTTTCTGTTTGTATTTCAAATTCCAGCATCCGCAGTATTTTGCTTTTGTTATTTAGTTCTTGGGTAGCCTTCTTGGGTAGTTTATTTCACACCCCAATTTTACCTCATGTAAAGGTCTTTCCGACTTCCCTCCTTCCCTCCTCAGATTTTTGTGCTCCTGGTATTTGAGTTGCCACAGAGGGATTTCTGCTTTCCAGTGGGGAACCAAGTGAAAGCTGGCTGGGGTGGCCGTCGTGAGATCCAAACTCTTGTGACGAGCTATTCAGGCCCCAGGTGGGCGAGATTCCTTCACATCTGCCACATAGGTTTCGGTGAGCAGAGGTATGTTCCTTTATCAGATCGGCAAAACCCTCCCTCATTGTTGACTGTATTTTTTTCCCAAGGCTTTCAAATCCCATCTGCAGGCCTTCTTGCACTTTGGAGCCCATGTCAGACACAGCAGCAGTCAGGGCATTTTGAAGTGATGCTCCTATGTTGCTCAGTCCCTGGGTAAAAGAGCTTTCCATCACAGATACTGCCTGTGATGACGCTCCCTCCCTACTAGTCTGCAATGCGGCCAATTGTTGGTCTAGCACATTGTGGATATCAGACATGGAGGTATTCAGCCTTGACATGGTCATCTCCATCCTACCCACCATATCATCCGTCACAGCATGCAATGAAGTTGCAAGACTCTGCAGACAGCACTGATGCTCCACCACCCTCCGTTTGATAGCTGGCTCATTGATCTCCTCAGTTTGGGGTTCAAACCTAGGAGCCTGCAGTGGCCTTTTCAAATCACCTTTGGCCAAGGGAGATTGGGGTCCCTCCATACTTGCCGAGCACCCCAATACCAATGACTCACAAGATGGCGCAGGTTCTATGCTGGAAATCATTGTGCACGTGGTGGAGGGTTTGGTTGGTCCTCTTTTTCCTGTGAAGAGAACACAAGTGAAGATATAGTCAGGGTGCTAGAAGTTATTGGGTGTAAGTTCACAGTATTGCTCCAAGTACTGTGAGGTAGATAAGTGTCTTCCATGGAGCAACCACTATCACTTTTATTGCAGGCACCACACCCTATTCATTGAGATAAATGTAAAACACAACATAACAAGCAAAGCACTTACTGGAGTCGTTGACAAAGCTGAGGGCTTGGCTTGTATTCCCTTGAGTTTATAAGGTTGAGGGGCGATCTGATCAAGTTATTTAAAAAGTTAAATGGATTCAATAGGGTGGATAGGGAGAAACTATTTCCTCTGATGGGGAAAATCAAGAACAAGGGGGAAGCATAATCTTAAAATTAGAGCTCGGCCATTTAGGAGTGAAATCAGGAAGCACTTCTTCACATAAAGGGTAGTGGAAATCTGGAACTTCCTCCATAAAAAGCTGCGGATGCAGGGTGTTAGTTGGAGCTTTCAAGTCTGAGATCGATAGTTTTTGTAGGCTAAGGGTATCAAGAGATATGGAGCAGAGAAAGTAAATGCAGTTGAGGTGATCAGCCATGATGTAATTGAATGGTGGAGCAGGTTCGAGAGGCTGAATGGCCTGCTCCTGTTCCTAATGTTCCTATGAGGGGTAGGGGCTCCTATGAGTAGGGGATTGTTGCTCTTGTTCAGTATCTCTGTCCTGTGCCCTTCCTGTAGAGTTCACAGTAATACCTCTGAGGAATCCGATTAGCACAGCTGTATTCCCAACATGAACCAAAAGATGATATTTTTAAGCTGTTGAGCGATGACAGCCACTAGCTTTCAGTGATTGTTAAAACTTTGCAAACACTGGCAACTGCAGCACTGTTGAGAAAACTACAGGGTTTGTAAATTCTTCATACATTTTGATAAATTGATCCAAGAGTGGGCTTAAATTGCCAACATACACTTCCCAGGAAGTCATCCCATAGACTTTTAAACCAAGAGGGCAGAGTTGGAATCCCAATTGTGGCAGGTGTACTTAACTTTCAACTATGTGGCTAGTTTACCCGACTCAGACAGATAGCTTGCTCTCTCTCTTCGGTCTCCCCATATCTACAGAAGCCAGAATCCATATCCTGCAGAGATCCTTTTCTCAGTCAGTGTTCTGTGGTCCCATGGAGAGATCAAATAAACAATCTGAGGATGGTGTACCAAGAGTGGCAGGGTACCACTATTCCGCAAACAGGATTATTTTGGAGCGATGTAAAAGTGTCTTTGGAACCTGCACACATGATCCACAACTGTTGTTCTGTTTGACAGTACAGTGTGCCCCCTTAAACCTTAACATTCTACCCAAACTACATGTTTATCCAATACATAAAGATTGTGGCTTGTATCAGTGAACAGACACTCACTGTGAACAGCTCGGACACTCGATGTTAAAATACTGATGGTTGGATTTTCCTGCCACTGTAAAAAAAAAATCAGAAGTTTATGTCAATGAATCTCCTCTAGTAGATATTTATCAGTCATTTGTTCATGTATCTCATCTCACAAAATGGCTTAGGACTTGGAGGTGGTCATTGTTATAAAAATGCTCATAGGCTTATTCTAAAATCTTAGTAACAGTGAACATTTAAATAATGGCATTTGTTTGAACTCATGAATTAGATTCTATAGGGGTCACTGTGATGCTCTGCTGCCAATGGGGAGCCTTACCAGTGGAATAAAAATTGCATTGAATATAATGTGACATTTTTATTTATATTGTAAGAATACTTGTTTTTATTTGACTTTACTTTTTTGGATGGGGGTGGGTGGGGAAAACAAGGTCTTAATGTTCTGGCAATAAGTGATTAGCGCTTCTAAATGAAAAGTAGGCTGGGTGTCATCACCAGTCCTACATAGATGGGATAATCATAGGCCACATGTTTTCCACACATTGAATTGGGAAAACAAACTCCCTCCACTTGTATGGTATCAATGGAAGATATTGGGTGTAGTGCAGTAGGATTGTGAATGTTTTGGCTTGATAACTACTGATTGGTGAATCTCCAATGAGTTGTAGGCTATACTAAGAGCGGAAGGATTTATAATGCACTCCCCCATACAATGCTTTATTTACACCAGGCACTTACTTTTATTTAACTAAAAATGTAGGGAAAAATTATACATTTTTATATAACTGGGGGGGAGGGGTATAGCTAACACAAAGGAAGAATGCAACATAATACAAGAAGACATTAGAAAACTTGCAGACTGGGCAGTTAAGTGGCAAATGAACTTTAAATGTGAGGTGATGCATTTTGGTCGGAAAAACAGAAACATCACCTGCACTGTAGAAAAGAAGAAAGTGAAGAGCTCAGGGATCTAGGGATACAGGTGAACAAATTGTTAAAAGCAGCATCGCAGGTCAGCAAAGCAATTGAAAATGCTAACAAAGCACGGGATTTACTTCTAGGGGTATAGAATTCAAAAGTAGTGAAGTTATGTTAAACTTGTTGGACCCTGTTCAGGCCGCACTTTAGTACTGCGCACAGTTCTGGTCTCCATTCTATAAAAAGGACATAGAAGCACTGAAGATGGTACCAGAACTGAGATATTACAGCTATCAGGAAAGACCGAACAGGTTGGGGTGTTTTTCTTTACTCAGTGGTTAGAATGTGGAACTCATTACTACAGGAAGTAATTGAGGCGAATAGCTCAGATGCTTTCAAAAGGAAACTGGACAAGTACATGAGAGAAAATGTAATAGAAAGATATGCTGAAAGGCTGAGATGAGGTAGATGGAATGAAAGTATAAACACCAGCACAGACTAGTTGGGCAGAGTGGCCTGTTTCTGTGCTGGGCAATCCATGCAATTCTATGTAATAATGGAGCCCATTATATTTAGTGAGCCAGCCACACCTATAGAAAGAAGATAGACAGACATTACATTTCACCACCTCAGAACACCCCAAAGCACTTTACAACAAATAAAGTACTTTTTGAAGTATAGCCACTATAGAAAACAAGTCAGACAATTTACGCTCAATAAGAATGCACAAACAGCCATGAGTTAAATTACTAGATCATTTGTTTTAGGTGTGGGTTGATGGATAAATGCTGGACAGGACTGTAGACAGGGGTAGGCCAAGAGAGGGAAGATCGTAATAATTCTAATAACTTAAACATTTCCCAATATTAAAGACATTTACACATAGTAAAACTAAGAATTTACAATAATGTAGGTTCGAAGAGGCCATGTTCAGGACAAGATTAGAACCAGTCAACAGACATTACTGAGGTCGGCGATTCGATAGGCCCCGAGGTCAGCGAGCAGGTAGGCCCCGAGGTCGGCGATTTGGTAGGCCCTGAGGTCGGCGAGTCGGGAGTTTGAGGCCAAGAGGTCGTTGAGGTGAGTTGGTAAGTAGCGCTCTTTTCTCTATTTCTTTTTAAGTAGGTCGGGAGTTCGGAGGCCGGGAGTTCGGAGGCCGGGAGACCACAGAGGTCGGTGAGGTGAGTTGGTGAGTTGCTCTCTTTTCTCTATTTCTTTTTAAGTAGATTTTAAACTAGATAAGTCTAACTAGAGAGATGGCAGCGCCGCTTAGCCCCGTGGAGTGCACATCATGTGGCATGTGGGAAGTCCTGGACGCTTTGCGCAGCCTAGACAACCATATGTGCAGGAGGTGTCTCCAGCTTCAACTGCACGAGCTCCGTGTTTCGGAGCTGGAGCAGCAGGGGGAGTCAATAAGGTGCATCCGCGAGGCTGAGAATTACATGGATAGCACATTTCAGGAGGTGGTTACCCCGCAGCTTGAAGGCGTGCAAGTGGAGGAGAAGTGGGTGACCACCAGATGTAGTAAGTGTGCTAGGCAGGTAGCGCAGGAGTCCCCCCGTGAATCCATCTCGTTTTCAAACCAATATTCAATTCTGAGTATCGGTAAGGATGATGGTGCCTCTGGGTAGTGCAGCCAGAGCCAATTCCAAGGCACCACAGGTGGCTCAGCTGCACAGGGGGGAGGGACGAAGAACAAAAAAGCCCTAGTGATAGGAGATTCTATAGTTAGGGGAACAGACAGGCGGCCATAGATGTGACTCCTGAATGGTTTTGTGCCTCCCTGGTGCCAGGGTCAAGGATGTCACAGAGCGGACGCAGGACATCCTGGGTGAGGGTGGGTAAACAGCTAGAGGTCGTGGTCCATATCGGTACCAATGACTTAGGTAAAATGAGGGATGAGGTCCGACAGGAAGAATTTAGGGAGCTAGGAAGAAAATTAAAGGGCCTCAAAGGTAGTAATCTCCGGGTTACTACCGGTGCCACGTGCTAATGATTATAAGAATAGAAGGATAGCGAGGATGAACACGTGGCTGGAAAATTGGTGTAGGAGGGAGGGCTTTAAATTCTCGAGGCATTGGGACCGCTTCTGGGAGAGATGGGACCTGTACAAATCGGACGGGTTGCACCTCAACAGCGCTGGGGCCAATATCCTCGTGGGGAGTTTTGCTAGTGCTGTTGGGGAGAGTTTAAAATAGCTTGGTAGGGGGAAGGGAACCTGAGAACAAGTTCAAAAGGGACGGAAGTAAAGCAGAAGTTGGATAGCAAGAAGCTAGAAAGCGAATCTGTAAGACAGAAGAAACAGGGCTTGGTATGTAGTAAGCAAGGAGATCTTCCTGTGCTGAATAGTATATACTTTAATGCAAGGAGTATAGCGAATAAGGCGGATGAGCTAAGAGCACAAGTAGACATTTGGGAGTATGACATTATAGCCATTACAGAAACATGGCTGAAAGAGGGGCAGGTTTGGCAGCTCAATATTCCTGGCTACAGGATTTTTAGATAAGATAGAGAGGGGGGTAAAAAGAGAGGGGGGGGGGGTTGCGGTACTGATTAAAGAAACTATTACAGCGGTGAGGAGGGATGATATGTTAGAGGGATCATCAACTGAGGCCATATGGGTCGAATTGAAAAATAAAAAAGGGGCGATCACACTGCTGGGAGTGTATTATAGACCCCCGAACAGTGGGAGGGAGAGAGAGGAGCAAATATGGAGGCAAATTGCTGTGGTCTAAAAACTATACGGTAGTAATAGTAGGGGATTTTAACTATCCAAATATTGATTGGGACAAATTTAGTGTGAAGTGTATAGAGGGTGCAGAATTCTTGAAATACATTCAAGAGAACTTTTTTAGTCAGTATGTAGCAAGCCCAACACGATTGGGTTTAGTTTTGGGGAATGAAGCTGGGCAGGTTGAAGGGGTATTAGTCGGTGAGCATTTGGGTGCCAGTGACCATAATTCAGTCAGATTCAAGTTGGTTATGGATAAGGACAAGAATTAGCCCGGAATAAAAGTTCCGAATTGAGGAAAAGCTAATTTTGCTAAGTTAAGGAGTGATTTGGCCATAGTGGACTGGAAACAGCTACTTGTGGGTAAATCAGTGGGAGGCATTCAAGGAGATCTGAAAGGTTCAGGCCAAACATGTGTCCTTAAAGAAAAGGGCTGGGAAAAATAATTCTAGAGCCCCTTGGATGTCAAGGGACTTACAGGGGAGGATCAAGAAAAAAAAGGGAAGCTTATGTCACATATCAACGGCTAAATATTTTAGAGGAATATAGAAAGTTAAGAGGCAAAATTAAAAAGGATATTTGGAATGCTAAGAGACAGCACAAGAAATTCTTGCCCAGTAAAATTAAGGAAAACCCCAAGATGTTCTATAAATATATTAAGAGTAAGAGGGTAACTAAGGAAAGGCTAGGGCCTTTTAGAGACCATGAAGGTAATCTTTGTGTGGAGGCAGAAGATGTTGCTAGGGTTTTTAACGAATACTTTGCATCTGTTTTCACAAAGGAAAGAGGTAATGCAGATACTGCTATAGAGGAGGAGTGTGATATTCTGGATGAAATAAATATAGTAAGAGAGGAAGTATTAAGGGGTTTAGCAGCTTTGAAAGTAGATAAATCCCCAGGCCCGGATGAAATGCATCCCAGGTTGTTGAGCGAAGTAAGAGAGGTAATAGTAGAGGCCTTGACCATCATTTTCCAGTCTTCTTTGGATATGGGCATGGTGCCAGAGGATTGGAGGACTGCTAATGTGGTACCCTTGTTTAAGAAGGGAAAAAGGGATAGGCCGAGTAATTGCAGGCTGGTCAACCTAACGTCAGTGGTGAGAAAACTATTGGAAAAAATCCTGAAAGACAGGATAAATCTGCATTTGGATAGGCAAGGATTAATTAGGGACAGTCAGCACGGATCTGTTAAGGGAAGATCGTGTTTGATTAACCTGATTGAATTTTTTTGAGGAGGTAACCAAGAGGGTCGATAAGGGTAGTGCATACGATGTAGTATATATGGACATTAGCAAGGCTTTTGATAAGGTCCTGCATGGTAAAAACAGAGAGACAGACTATTATTTGAATGGTGACAGATTAGGAAAAGGGAAGGTGCAACGAGACCTGGGTGCCATGGTACATCAGTCATTGAAGGTTGGCATGCAGGTACAGCAGGCGGTTAAGAAAGCAAATGACATGTTGGCCTTCATAGCGAGGGGATTTGAGTACAGGGGCAGGGAGGTGTTGCTACAGTTGTACAAGGCCTTGGTGAGGCCACACCTGGAGTATTGTGTACAGTTTTGGTCTCCTAACTTGAGGAAGGACATACTTGCTATTGAGGGAGTGCAGCGAAGATTCACCAGACTGATTCCCGGGATGGTGGGACTGACCTATCAAGAAAGACTGGATCAACTGGGCTTGTATTCACTGGAGTTCAGAAGAATGAGAGGGGACCTCATAGAAACGTTTAAAATTCTGACGGGTTTAGGCAGGTTAGATGCAGGAAAAATGTTCCCAATGTTGGGGAAGTCCAGAACCGGGGTCACAATCTAAGGATAAGGGGTAAGCCATTTAGGACCGAGATGAGGAGAAACTTCTTCACCCAGAGAGTGGTGAACCTGTGGAATTCTCTACCACAGAAAGTAGTTGAGGCCAATTCACTAAATATATTCAAAAGGGAGTTAGATGAAGTCCTTACTACTCGGGGGATCAAGGGGTATGGCGAGAAAGCAGGAAGAGGGTACTGAAGTTGCATGTTCAGCCATGAACTCATTGAATGGCGGTGCAGGCTAGAAGGGCTGAATGGCCTGCTCCTGCACCTATTTTCTATGTTTTCTATGGTAGACTGGTCATGAAGGCCCAACAGTTTGAGGAGAGCGGCGGCAGTTCGTGAGGTGAGCGGCCTATAAAGGCCCAACAGTTCGAGGAGAGCGGCGGGAGGCGGGAGTTCGTGAGGCGAGCTGGTGCAGCTGCAGCTGGGAGAGAAGGCAAAAAAGTAGAAAGAAATCGAAAGGTGACGTCACAGCCAAGGGGGTAAGTGATTGGTGAGTAGTTTTTCTTTTCTTTATCAGTAAGTAACCTTTCGCATTATTATTGCCAAATTAAGAAAATATAAGGGTTAAGTCATGGCAGGAGAGCTCGGACACGTGTTATGCTCCTCCTGTGCTATGTGGGAAGTCAGGGACGCTTCCAGTGTCCCTGACGACTACGCGTGCAGGAAGTGCATCCGGCTGCAGCTCCTGACAGACCGCATTGCGGCACTGGAGCCGCGGGTGGATTTACTCTGGAGCATCCACAATGACGAGGAGGATGTGAACAGCATGTTTAGTGAGTTGGTCTTACTGCAGGTAAAGGGTACACAGCCAGATAGGGAATGGGTGACCAACAGGAAGAGCAGTGCAGGGGTCCCCTGCAGTCATCTCCCTGAAAAACAGATACACCGCTTTGGGTACTGTTGAGGGGACATGGGAGAACCAGTGGATGTGGTGTATTTGGACTTTCAAAAGGCTTTTGACAAGGTCGCACACAAGAGATTGGTGTGCAGTCCGTGTGGTGAAGGTACTCCCACCGTGCTGTTACGGAGGGAGTTCCAATATTTTGACCCAGTGACTATGAAGGAATGGTGATATACTTCCAAATTAGGATGGTGTGTAACTTGGAGGGGAACTTGCAGGTGACGGTGTTCCCATGTGCCTACTGCCCTTGTCATTCTAGGTGGTAGGGGTCGCAGGTTTAGGAGATGCTGCCGAAGAAGCCTTGGTGAGTTGCTGCAGTACATCTTGTAGACACAATGGTACACACTGCAGCCACGGTGCGGCGGTGGTGGAGGGAGTGAATGTTTAAGGTGGTGGATGGGATGCCTATCAAGAGGGCTGCTTTGTCCTGGATGGTGTCGAGCTTCTTGAGTGTTGTTGGCGCTGTACTCATCCAGACAAGTGGAGAATATTCCATCACACTCCTGACTTGTGCCTTGCAGATGGTGGAAAGGCTTTGGGGAGTCAGGAGGTGAGATACTCGCCGCAGAATACCCAGCCACTTACATGCTCTTGTTGCAACAGTATTTTTGTGGCTGGTCCAGTTAAGTTTCTGGTCAATGGTGACCCCCAGGATGTTGATGGTGGGGGATTCGGCAATGGTAATGCCATTGAATGTAAAGGAGCAGTGGTTAGACTCTCGCTTGTTGGAGATAGTCATTGCCTGGCACGAATGCTACTTGCCACTTATCGGCCCAAGCCTGAATGTTGTCCAGGTCTTGCTGCATGAGGGCATGGACTGGACCATTATCTGAGGAGTTCGAAAGGCACTGAATACTGTGCAGTGAACATCCCCACTTCTGAAGTTATGATGGAGGGAAGGTCATTGATGAAGCAGCTGAAGATGGTTGGGACGACGACACTACCCCGAAGAACTTCTGCAGCGATGTTCTGGGGCTGGACCTCCAACAACCACAACCATCTTACTTTGTGCTAGGTATGGCTCCAGCCAGTGCAGAGTTTTCCCCTTGAATTCAGTTTTACTAGGGCTCCTTGATGCCACACTCGGTCAAATGCAGCCTTGATGTCAAGGGCAGACACTCTCACCTCACCTCTAGAATTCAGCTCTTTGTCCATGTTTGGACCAAGACTGTAATGAGGTCTGGAGCCAAGTGGTCCTGGTGGAATCTAAACTGAGCGTCAGTGAGCAAGTTATTGATGAGTAAGTGCCACTTGATAGCACTGTCAACGACACCTTCCATCACTTTGCTGACGATTGAGAGTAGACTGATGGGGTGGTAATTGGCCGGATTGGATTTGTCCTGCTTTTTGTGGACAGGACATACCTGGACAGATAGATGCCAATGTTTTAGCTGTACTGTAAAAGCTTGGCTAGAGGCGCACATACTTCTGGAGCACAAGTCTTCAGCACGACAGCCAGGATGTTGACAAATCTTCTAGAATTTTTTGAGGATGTAACTGGTAGAGTGGACACAGGAGAACCAGTGGATGTGGTGTATTTGGGCTTTCAAAAGGCTTCTGACAAGGTCCCACACAAGAGATTGGTGTGCAAAATTAAAGCACATGGTATTGGGGGTAATGTACTGACGTGGATAGAGAACTGGTTGGCAGACAGGAAGCAGAGAGTCGGGATAAACGGGTCCTTTTCAGAATGGCAGACAGTGATTAGTGGGGTGCCGCAAGGCTCAATGCTGGGACCCCAGCTATTTACAATATACATTAATGATTTAAATGAAGGAATTGAGTGTAATATCTCAAAGTTTGCAAATGGGTGGCAGTGTGAGCTGTGAGGAGGACGCTAAGAGGCTGCAGGGTGACTTGGACAGGTTAGGTGAGTGGGCAAACGCATGACAGATGCCGTATAATGTGGATAAATGTGAGGTTATCCACTTTGGTGGCAAAAACACGAAGGCAGATTATTATCTGAATGGTGACAGATTAGGAAAAGAGGAGGTGCAACAGGACCCGGGTGTCATGATACATCAGTCATTGAAAGTTGGCATGCAGGTACAGCAGGCGGTGAAGAAGGCAAATGTCATGTTGGCCTTCGTAGCTAGGGGATTTGAGTATAGGAGCAGGAAGGTCTTGCTGCAATTGTACAGGGCCTTAGTGAGGCCTCACCTGGAATTTTGTGTTCAGTTTTGGTCTCCTAACTTGAGGAAGGGAATTCTTGCTATTGAGGGAGTGCAGCGAAGGCTCACCAGATTGATTCCCGGGATGGCAGGACTGACATATGAGGAGAGACTGGATCAACTGGGCGAGTATTCACTGGAGTTCAGAAGAATGAGAGGGGATCTCATAGAACCATTTAAAATTCTGACGGGTTTAGACAGGTTAGATGCAGGAAGAATGTTTCCAATGTTGGGGAAGTCCAGAACCAGGGGTCACAGTCTAAGGATAAGGGGTAAGCCATTTAGGACCGAGATGAGGAGAAACTTCTTCACCCGGAGAGTGGTGAACCTGTGGAATTCTCTACCACAGAAAGTTGTTGAGGCCAATTCACTAAATATATTCAAAAAGGAGTTAGATGTAGTCCTTATTACTAGGGGGATCAAGGGGTATGGTGAGAAAGCAGGAATGGGGTACTGAAGTTGCATGTCCAGCCATGAACTCATTGAATGGCGGTGCAGGCTCGAAGGGCCGAATGGCCTACTCCTGCACCTATTTTCTATGTTTCTATGTACTCACTGGAGTTTAGAAGGATGAGAGGGGATCTCATAAAACATATAAAATTCTGACGGGACTGGACAGGTTAGATGCAGGAAGAATGTTCCCGATGTTGGGGAAGTTCAGAACCAGGGGACATAGCCTAAGCATAAGGGGTAAGCCATTTAGGATTGAGATGAGGAGAAACTTCTTCACTCAGAGTTGTTAACCTGTGGAATTCCCTACCGCAGAGAGTTGTTGATGTCAGTTTATTGGATATATTCAAGAGGGAGTTAGATATGGCTCTTACGGCTAAAGAGATCAAGGGCTATGGAGAGAAAGCAGGAAAGGGGTACTGAGGTGAATGATCAGCCATGATCTTATTGAATGGTGGTGCAGGCTCAAAGGGCCGAATGCCCTACTCCTGCACCTATTGTCTATGTTTCTATGTTGTCGGGGTTCATAGCTTTTGCTGTGTCCAGTGCGCTCAGCCATTTCTCAATCTCATGTGGAGTGAATTAAATTGGCTGAAGACTGGCTTCTGTGATGGTGAGGACCTCAGGAGTTGACTGATATAAATGCTGCAGCCTTGTGTTTTGCACTCACGTGCTGGGCTCCTCCATCATTGAGGATGGGGATGTTCATGGAGCCTTCTCCTCCAGTTAGTTGTTTAATGGTTCGCCACCATTCATGACTGGATGTGGCAGGACTGCAGAGCTTTGATCTGATCTGTTGATTGTGGGATCGCTTAAGCTTTGTTTATAGCATGCTGCTTCCGCTGCTTAGCATGCACGTAGTCCTGTGTTGCAGCTTCCCCAGGTTGGCATTTCATTTTTATGTACGCCTGGTGCTACTCCTAGCAAGCTCTTGTACACTCATTGAACCAGGGTTGGTCCCCTGGTTTGATGGTAATGGTAGAATGAGGGATATGCTGGGCCATGAGTTAACAGATTGTGGTGGAATACAATTCTGCTGCAGCTGATGGCCCACAGCGCCTCAGGGATACCCAGTTTTGAACTGCTAATCTATCCTATTTAGCAGTGGTAGTGTCACACAACACGATAGAGGGGGTCCTCAGCGTGAAGATGGGACTTAGTCTCCAGTGATTGTGTGGTGATCACTGCTACCAATGCAGTCATGGACTGATGCAACTGCGACAGGTAGATTGGTGAGACGAGGGGTCAAGTAGGTTTTTCCCCTCATGTTGGTTCTCACTACCTGCCATAGGCTCAGTCTGGCAGCTACGTCCTTCAGGACTCGGCCAGCTTGATCAGTAGTGGCTTTACCCAGCCATTCTGGGTGATGGACACTGAAGTCCCCCACTTAGAGTACAGTCTGTGCCCTTGCTACTCTCAGGAGGAGTACTGATTCATCAGCTGAGGGAGGGCAGTAGGTGGTAATCAGCAGGAGGTTTCCTTGTTCATGCTTAACCTGAAACCATGAGACTTCATGAGGTCCGGAGTCAATATTGAGGATGCCCAGGGCCACTCCCTCCCGACTGTATACCACTGTGCTGCCACCTCTGCTGGGTCTGTCCTTCCGGTGGGACAGAACATACCCAGGAATGGTGATGGAGGAGTCTGGGACAATGCCTGAAAGGTATGATTCTGTTAGTATGACTATGTCAGGCTGTTGCTTGACGTGCTGGTGGGACAGCTCTCCCAATTTTGGCACATCCCCAGGTGTTCGTGAGGAGGACCTTTCAGGGTCGACTGGGCTGGGTGTGCCATTGCCATGTCTGTAGCCGGTGCCGAGGTCGATGCCGGGTAGTCCATCTGGTTTTCTTATTGTTTTTTTGTAACGGTTTGTTACAACTGTGTGGTTTGCTATGCCATTTCAGAGGGCAGTTAAAAGTCAACCATTTTTCTATGGGTCTGGAGTCACATATAGGCCAGACCAGGTAAGGACGGCAGATTTCCTTCCCTAAAGCACATTGAAGTACCAAATGGGTTTTTAACGACAGTCCAGTAGTTTCATGGCCACCATTACTGATACGAGCTTTTCATTCCAGATTTATTTGATTAACTGAAATTAAATTCCCCAGCTATTGTGGTGCAATTTGAACTCATGGTAGCTGGAGAGAAACTATTTCTGCTGATTGGGGTGGGGAGTCGAGGACTAGAGGGCATAGTCTAAAAATTAGAACCAGACCTTTCAGGAATGAAATTAAGAAACACTTCTACAGACAAAAAGGGCTAGAAATTGACCAGCCTTGCGTCCGTTTTTTCAGTGATTTTTTTGTCTTTTTTGATGGAAAAAGATGTTCACCAAACATCACCATAAATTGGCCAAAGTTGTGCGCCAACGGTTTTGACATACCGCTGAAAAGCGGACCGCCGTCGTGCAAGAAGAAAAAAAAGCGATATCGCTTTAAATTAACCATTCGGTGCACCCGTATGCTGGGTGAAAAAAAACACCCGAGAAAAGCCTGCGTTGCAGCCCCAGAAACAGCAGTAAGTATGAAGACCTGCAAAAAAGGTAAGCTAAAGTTTTTATTTTTAAATTCTTTTCCAGCAATTCGCTAGATAAGTGTCTTGTGAATGTTTTGTGATTTTATATTTTTTGTTTGTTGCAATTTTTTTTTGTTGGTATTTTCCCCCCTCCCAGGGCTTGACTTTTTAGCGGTAATCGGCCTTGGACTAAAGTTGTTGAGGACCACGGTTTCCAACGTGAATCCTCATGCAACGCCGATTTTTACCGTCGGGCACATTTTTTTGTGCCAATTTTAGGCCTTTTAAAAAAAAAGCGGTATTTTTGGAAAAAAATGCCGAAAAAATACCACTATCACCAAAAGATCAATTTTTAGCCCAAAGGGTGGTAGAAGTTTGGAACTCTTCCGCAAACAGCAATTGATGCTTCATTAATTGTTCATTTTAAATCAGAGATTGATAGCTTTCTGTTAACCAAAGATATTAAAGGATATGGGCCAAAGACAGGTATATGGAGTTAGATTGCAGATCAGCCATGATCTCACTGAATGGTGGAACAGGCTTGAGGGGCTGAATGGCCTGATCCTATTCCTATGTCCCTAGGCTAGTAGAAAAAAAGATATGAAAAGATGAGATAGTAAGGTACAAGCCAAAGTAAAAGCAATGATAGTGTCACGCAGGTGCACTAAAAATAATCGGAACGTGTAGACATATTACCACGTTAGCAAGATGCTACAACACACAAAAGTTCAGAGAGAATTGAATATCTACTTTCGACCAGTGTAAGCAGATTAGAATTAAGTGCTTACAGTTCTTCCTGACGGGTCCCCCCAGTGAGTATCTCTCTGTACCCTAATCTCATGGTCACTATATGTAGTAGGTTGTATAATATGATTAAAAAGGATTAAACCATGTCTTATTGTTTCCAAGTTTTTCAGCCTGTTTAATGGGATCTGGATATGGATTATCCTGTAAAGCCCAATGTCTGTTTAGCCTATTTGGGGGCAAAAACCATTGGAAGAACTTCCCTGCTCTTCTTCCAATAGTGCCATGGTATCTTTTACATCCTCCCAAGAGACGGGTTTAACATCTCATCCGAAAGAAAGTGCAGCACTCCCTCAGTACTGCATAGATGTCTCAGCCTAGATTATATGCTTAAGTCTCTGGAGTGGGACTTGAACCCACACTGTCTGACTTGGAGGCTACCACTGACCCAGGGTTGACATCTATCTTAAGAGGAGGCTGGCTAGCATGTTTAATCTTTCCTTACTGGGAAGTTGCTTTATCCATTCTCATAATATGGACATCAGTGGCACAGTTGACATTTATTGTGCATCCTTAACAACTGAGTGGCTTGCTAGGCCACTTCAGAGGGCAGGCAAGAGTCAAACGTATTGTTGTGGGACTGCCGTCACATATAGGGCAGACCGGGTAAGGACGGCAGGGTTCCTTCCCTAAAGGACATTAGTGAACCAGTTGGGTTTTTAAGACAATCCAACAGCTTCAATGGTCAGAAAGCAGATTTTTATTTTCAGATTTTTTTATTTTAAAACCAAATTCAAATTTTCAAATTGCTATGGTGGGATTTGAAGTCACGATCTCTGGATTACTAGTCCAGTAACAATCATTACACTACTGTACCCACTTAAGTACAACACAGTTCACTCATCTGCAGCAGAACTGGTTAAAGTGTGAAGTTCTATGAATCGTTCAAGAACTTGGAAAACACAAGGAAAACAAAGGTTCCAAGCTCATGATCACGCTGTGCCAATTCAGCGTCTCTGCAGTTGAAATGAAGACTGAGAAACATCATGGTTACTCAAACTAGGATTAGATGCTATGATGTGAGAGTTTACAAATCATAAGGATAACACAAGATGTTATGAGGTACTTACTGTAAACTTCCTCACTCCTTGTAGACCAGGGAATTTCTGATAGGATATATCTGCCTTTACTTTGCCAGCATCGAGGTCACCTGTGTATATCTGTTTGATACCGGCACTGTTTATTAAAGGTACGCATTCATCACAAGGGCATTTGGTAACAAATATCATTGTTTTTTCATCATCTTTAATATCCTGACACCTACAGAAGGAACACATTGCACACTTAATAACCGGAGGTTGAACAATGGAATACCCAGTCTATCACCTGATAATTAACCTATTGGCAAGGATATCCTCAAGTCTTAATTAAATTGTGCACATCAGTATTCCCCACTGTGTGTTCTATTTGTACAGATCATGAGAATATTTAAAAAAGATAGTTTTTTTTTTCAAATTTTGCATCTGGATCAGAGGAACTGATCACTCTGGGTTTCAAGTTCCCCAGATAAGGTTGTATGATGCCATCATCTCATGAATTTTGCATGACAGCAAAGAAGCATTAAAGCAGCATAAACAGAAAATTCCGGAAACACTCAACAAGTCAGCCTCAGTTTTTCTTGAAATGATGACTTATTGCTTCTCTTCACAGATGATGGCACTCACTTCTGAGGACAAGTAAACGTGTCACATGATGTAAAGCATCCTCTTGGCTTGTGCCAGTTTTCAATTTGCTATAGGGTTTATCTATTTTCACTGGGCTTAACTTAATGACGTAGCCGTTATTATTTCACATTGAGATAATTTGGAAATTGGAAGTTTTAGTGGAAACACATGGAAGTTTTACCTTCATAATTGATGGAATGTTACTTATAAAAATTAGGAATTAGATTAGCCACACTCTCGATAGCTAGCGAACCCTTTAAGGGTTGCTTCCAACTGTCAGAAACATTTTGATAGTGGGGAAATTTGTAGTCAGTCAGAAATGAAGCCATTATGATGGCCTAGTTAGGGAGTAGTACGATCACACAATAGACAGATTATGTATAGTGTAAAACACTTAGAACTGCAACAATATTCTTCAAATCCATACAAACCTCTTACTTCAGATCATATTTCACTGTACAGCATTTGTCTCCAAAAATGCAAATTTTAAAAGCCAGAGGTTTAAAAGAAAAACACACACAAATATTTAGGACCAATTCTCTCTGTTTATGTTTGAGTCAATGACAGCTAGATGGCACTTTTAAGACTCTGATGAACCAACACTGGTAGTCAAAGTGATGGCTAAATTATGGTTTGTCTTTGATGCCAACAACTTACTTTGTTTGGACATTCACCATCTAAGATGCAGAGTATTAAGCGGTTACCTAATCACCATCCAGAGACTCGAGCACATAATCCAGGCTGGCATTCCAGTGCAGTACTGAGGGAGTGCATTGTCAGAGGTGCCGTCTTTCAGATAAGATATTAAACAGAGTCTGTCCTCTCAGGTGGATGCAAAAGGTCCCATGGCACTATTTGGAAGAGGAACAGGAGAGTTCTCCTTGTGTCCTGGCCAATATTGATCCCTCAACCAACATCACTAAAACAGATTATCTAGTCATTATGGCATTGCTTGCGAGACCTTGCTGTGTGCAAATTGGCTGCCACATTTCCTATGTTACAACAGTAACATAGGAAACTACTTCATTGGCTGTATAACACTTTGGGATGTCTGGAGATTGTGCAAGGCGCTATAAAAATGCATGTATTTCTTTCTTCTTTTATGCATTGGTAATCTCAGAGGGTTAAAATAAATTGTTCCCAAGTGCTTTGAGTACTTACCGGAAGGTTAAAGCATTCTGCTCGGCATGTATAATGTACCGAAACTTCCTGGCTTCTCGGTCTTTCTGCTGCTTCTCATCCATCTGAGGGTAATCTGCATATTCGGACCCCATTGGGTAGGCGTTATAACCGCATCCAATCAGGTACCTGGCTCCTGTTCCATCACAGTTACTCTACAAATAAACAATCAATCAATCATTTGGACAGAAGTAAAAAAAAATGATAACATCCATCAGGACTCCTGCAGGCAGTGCCTGCTCCAATAGCTCATGGTAAACAAAGTGCTGAATGAATTCAGGCAGGTGTCCCGAGACTTGGCTTCATGATCAATTCTGCTTTAATACATATTAAAATAAATCAGCTGGAGATGAATAGAATGGTCCATTATGCCAGTTTCAGCCAATTAGAGAGGGGTTAATCTCTTGTACGATGGGAATTCAGAATGTTCACACTTTCAAAATATTTTTCAGATGAAACGTCAAACAAAATTTTAGAATGTGATCTCATCTCCGTGAAATGTAATGTTACGGAAATAATAGCATCACACGTGGTGGTAGAGGATACACATGGTGAGGTGACACCATACAGATGGTCGACCTGCCTAAAAGTAAACCAATGAGCGGCTCAATTACAAACCCATTAAATCAAAGGGAGCTAAACAGTCAGACATTTAAGGGCCATATTCTCTGCTCTGTATAAAGCTCATGGAAAAAAATAAATGTGAGTTAACAGTTGTGCAAGACCTCCAAGTCCTTGACTCCATCCCGTAGCATGCTACCCGCCACCATCTCAGCACAAACCCAGCCGGGCACGAGGTAGAAAAGGCCATCCATTAGCTGAAGAATAACAAGGCAACAGGAGCAGATGGAATTCCCACCGAAGCACTAAAGCATGGCGGAGAAACACTTTTGGCACGAATACATGACCTAATTTCTCTTATCTGGAAGGAGAGCATGCCAGGGGATCTTATGAACGGTGTAATCGTGACCATCTTCAAAAAAGGGGACAAGTCCGATTGCGGTAACTGCAGAGAAATTTCTCTGCTGTCGGCCACAGGGAAAATTATTGACAGAATCCTCCTCAATTGTCTTCTCCCTATGGCTAAAGAGCTCCTCCAAGAGTCGCAATGCGGATTCCGTCCACTGAGGGGTACAACGAACATGAACTTCGCTGCACGACAACTACAAGAGAAATGCAGTGAACAGCATCAACCCTTGTACAAGGCCTTCTTTGACCTCACAAAGGCCTTTGACACTGTCAACCGTGAGGGATTATGGAGCGTCCTCCTCCGTTTCGGCTGCCCTTAAAAGTTTGTCACCATCCTCCGTCTGCTCAACGACGACATGCAAGCCGTGATCCTGACCAATGGATCAACCACAGACTCAAGCAGGGCCGCGTCATCGCACCAACGCTCTTCTCAATCTTCCTTGCTGCAATGTTACATCTCAACCTTAGCAAGCTTCCAGCCGGAGTGGAGCTAAATTATAGAACAGATAGGAATCTGTTCAACCTCCACTGCCTCCAGGCCAGGTCCAAGGTCGTCCCATCCTCTGTCATTGAACTGCAGTACGCAGACGATGCTTGCATCTGAGCACACTCGGAGGCCGAACTCCAGGCCATCGTCAACACCTTCATCGTGGCGTACGAGAGCATAGGTCTTACGCTAAACATCCGTAAGACATGGGTCCTCTACTAACCTGATCCCGCCACACAGCACTGCCCCCCGATTATCAAAATCCACGATGAGGCCTTGGACAACGTGGACCATTTTCCACACCTCGGGAGCCTACTATCAGCAAGAGCAGACATTGACGACAAGATCCAACACCTCCTTCATTGCGCCAGCGCAGCCTTCAGTTGCCTGAGGAAGAGTGTGTTTGAAGACCAGGACCTCAAATCCGGCACCAAGCTCATTATCTACAGGGCAGTAGTGATACCCGCCCTCCTATATGGGCTCAGGGACGTGGACTATATACAGCAGACACCTCAAAGCGCTGGAGAAGTACCACCAATACTGCCTCCGCAAGATCTGCAAATCCAGTCGCACCAATGTCAGTGTTCTCGCTCAGGCCAACATCCCCAGCATCGAAGCATTGACCATGCTCGATCAGCTCCGTTGAGCGGGCCACATTGGCCGCATATCAGACACGAGACTCCCAAGGCAAGCGCGCTACGCGGAGCTTCGACACGACAAGCGAGTCCCAGGTGGGCAGAGGAAATACTTCAAGGACACCCTCAAAGCCTCCTTGACATAGTGCAACATCCCCATTGATTCCTGGGAATCCCTGGCCCAAGACCGCCCAAAGTGGAGGAAGAGCATCATGGAGGGCGCTGAGCACCTCAAGTCCCATCACCGAGAATAAGCAGAAACCAAGTGAAGACAGCAGAAGGAGCGTGCGTCAACCCAGGCTTCCCGACCACTCTTTCCTTCAACCACTGTCTGCCCCACCTGTGACAGAGACTGTAGGTCCTGCATTGGGCTCCTCAGTCACCTGAAAACTCACTTTTAGAGTGGAAGCAAGTTATCCTTGACTCCGAGGGACTGCTTATGATGATAATGAAGCCCTCTAGAAAGTAGTGAGTGGACTGATTTAGCTTTTTCTGTTCTCAGACTAAAATGTTTGGATAGATATACATATTTTTTTTTTTTTAATTCTTATCCTATACAAAATATCTATATATAAAATATTAGTTGACCTTCTGTAGCATTGCTCACTGGTAGCCCATGACATGGAGTACTCTTTGAGGTTTACCACACTTTATCCATTGCTGTAATACAGCAAATTTACTGGAAGCTATTGCACTATTTCGAAGATGGGCAGGGGAGTTCGTTCCGCTGTCCTGGACCAATATTTATCCCTCAACCATCATCACAAACAGATTATCTGGTCATTATCACATTGCGGTTTGTTGGACTTTGCTGTACGCAAATTACTGTTTTCTACATTACAACAGTAACGACACTTCAAAAGTACTTCATTGGCTGTAAATCCTGAGGTCATGAAAGGCTCTGTATAAATTGAAGTTTTTATTTCTTTTTCTTTTTTTCTTCTTACAGCCCTCCATTAAGATATGTACAGCAGGCACCACCAATGCTGCCTCCTCAGGATCCTGCAAATCCATTGGCAGGATAGGTGCAACAATGCCAGTGTTCTCGCTCAGGCCAACATCCCCAGCATTGACCACGCTCGATCAGCTCCGATGGACGGGCCACATCGTCCGCATGACCAATACTAGACTCCCAAAACAAGCACTCTACTCGGAGCTCCGACATGGTAAGCGAGCCCCAGGTGGGCAGAGGAAACACTTCAAGGACACCCTCAAAGCCTCCTTGAAGAAGTGCAACATTCCCACCAACACCTGGGAATCCCTGGCCCAAGACCGCTCAAAATGGAGAAGCAGCATCCGGGAAGGCGACAAACACCCGAGTCTCTTTGCCGGGAGCAAATAGTGGAAGGAGCGCATGACAACCCAAGCACCCCACCCGTCCCTCCAACCACCGTCTGATCCACCTGTGACAGAGACTGTAGATGCTGCATTGGCCTCCTCAGTTATCCGAGAACTCATTAGTGTGGAAGCAAGTCATCCTAGACTCCGAGAGACGACCTAAGATGATATTTATCCAACCCTTATTTAAAGGAGTTAATTAATCACATCAAATGCTTTTGTTGCATTCACTACTGTGTGAGAACAAATATTTCATCTGGAGGATTCAATTTTGGGTCACACTATAACTAATTTAAATTCCTATATGTTAATAGTTTTAAACTAAACTATAAAATTATCTTCATCCAATAGCTTCCTCGGTTTATACACAGCTACATGAGTGAGTTGAAATTCTTCCATGCACAGCTTTCAATGTTTGATTTTATCGAATTCCCATATGCACTATTTTATCAAAGCCACTAATCCCTTTTCTTCCCGATTTGAGGGGGGGTGGGGTGTTGGAGAAGGATAAGGGTGCTACAATTGGCTGAAGGAAGAAGGGTGGGGGAAATCAAAGTTGCCATGATTTCCTGCCTAAAGTTGCCATTGGTCAAGGGCAGAATTGATCTCAGCTCGGATGCCCTGCACACTTGAATACCTTGCTGGTGTTCACTGTTTAGACTTGCCTATGGAGGGTAGCCATCGAGTGAAATGGTGACGGTGACTGTGATGTCACAGCCAAGCAAAGGGTCAAATGACTTCAGCAGAAAACCAGTAAAATTCCCTTTTTAAAATATACAATGCAAAAAGATAGAACTTACCCACTTTCCTTCTGCCCAGATCACTGCCCCAACTCCAATCTTTTGATCCTCTGAAATATATTAATGCAGGAGGATATTAATGCAAAATCAATTATACAAGTGTTTCAAAAGAACTTACTGTAGCCATGTATTAATTCTAAAAATCAAATATATAGGACACAGGATAGCTATAATTAAAAACCCGAGTATGGCACATCAAATGAAAGGTAGCGAGGGGTGCACGTTAGATATGTCTGTAGCAGAAAAAAAGTCAAGTGCCATAATCTTCCCAGATAATGAACCTTGCCAAATATAGATCAGGATAGATCTCTCAGGTAAGCAATCAATTTAAATGCTCCAACTTGAATTAAGCACAATTTTAAAAAGTGATTCCAGCAACCATCTGGATTGTTACTGTATAAATACACTACAACTTGTATTTTTATATCACCTTTAAACATCCCAAGGTGCTTCACAGAGGTATAATCAAATGAATGACAAAACAAGGAGATATTAGGAGGGGTGACTAAAAGCTTGGTCAAAAAAGTAGGTTTAAGGAGGGTCTTAAAGGAGGTTGAAGGTAACATAGGCATGGTTGAGAGTTTCAGCAGATGTGCTGAGGCAGGTGATGTTACATAGGTGGAAGGGGCGATCTTTGTGTTGGAGAGGATATGGAGTCAGAAGGTTAACTCAGGGTTGAATAGGGCAAGGGGGGGAATTTTGTGGGGGGTCAGTGGCAGATTGTGTAGGAAAAATTTTTTTTGACAGTGGGTCAGGACCCCGTTGCCATGAGCCTGTCCCAAATGTTGGATCTGTCAGCGCTGAGTAGTCCCGACACGCAGCGGCGGGGGAGGCAATTCAGATTATTATAACCTTGTTAACAGACTATTAAGAACTATTTTGAGCTCACCTTCACAATTTACCAGGTCGTCCACAGAGTCCACGCTGCTCGGGTTCACAGGTAAGGAGTTGAATGGCCAAGGAATCATCTCATTACTTGACAGCTGCAAATGTGCTATAAAAGCTCCCATCTCACAGCTCTTCACTTTCCAAGCTCAGAAGCTGTTGCTTACGGCATATGGAAGACAGATTGAACTTTATGCAGGTGGCAAGTGTTTGGAGTAAACTCTCTATCCAGTGTCACCTCATTGGAACAACCCCTCTCACCACTGACAGATTGTTTCTGTCATCTCAAGTTCTCCTGTCATCTATTACATCAGCATCAGTGCCCTTGAAACTATCTTACCTTGGTCCTCAGAATTCCACCACAATCAGTCCCAACACCAGCAACACCATTAACCTTCTCTGCAATCAACTAATGCTGCACAGGACAGAAGGCATCAGCACCCGACCATATCGCTGCCCAGGACCCCAGGGATGGCCTCACCATTGCTAGATTTACTTCACTTGACGTTGTACACCCTGGCTGTCACATTGGGGGGGGGGGGGGGGGGGGGGGAGGAAGGGAGCCAACGATTGGCAGTGGTTACGCTCTGAAATTGTTGAACTCGATGAGTCCAGAAGGCTGTAAAGTGCCTAAACGAAAGATGAGGTGCTGTTCCTTGTGTTATGTCTCAAATAAAGCAATGTGACTGAGTAGTGCAGACTTGAGTAAGTGTGACCTTAGTCTCTTTATTCTGACTCGAGCGCCGGCACAGCATCAGAGGCCTGCTTATATGCAGTGTACAAGGGATGCTGGGATCCCTTGGGACTCCAACAGATGCACCCTCTGGTGGCGGTAGAATGCTAGTTACAAGGTGTTGCATACATAACATCACTCTCCGCCTCCCCCCACCTCCCACGCGGCCAAAGTCAATAGTACACATATTTACAGGGTGAGACGATCTGGGGTTTCCGCTCCCTAGTCGATCGTCTCGGTATAAACACAGGTGCAGATGAGGTCGTTGGGCCTTGCTGGGCTGCTGGGGATGATGAGTTCAGCTTCGTGGTCAACCGTGATGTCGGTTGCCACTTGTGTGTGTATCGGAGGGTCATAGTTGGTGTTGTCCTCTTCAGGTTGCTCATGACTGTGAATCGTAGTTTAGTTTGGTCCAAATGCTTTCTGCAAGTTAGTCCATTTGCAAGTTTGACCTCAAACACCCTTCTCCCTTCTTTGGCTACGACAGTGCCAGCAAGCCATTTGGGACCATGTCCATAGTTGAGTACAAATACAGGGTCATTGACTTTAATATCACGTGACAAATTTGCGCGATCATGGTACATGCTTTGTTGATGCCGCTTGCCCTCAACATGATCATGGGGATTAGGGTGGACTAGAGAGAGCCTGGTTTTGATCGCCCTTTTCATGAGCAGTTCGGCAGGGTTGATCCCGGTGAGCGAGTGGGGTCTTGTGCGGTAGCTGAACAGGACTCTGGACAGGCGGGTATGCAGGGAGCCTTCCGACACACGTTTCAAGCTTTGCTTGATGGTTTGGACTGCCCGTTCTGCCTGGCCGTTGAATGCGGGCTTGAATGGGGCAGATGTGACGTGCTTGATTCCATTGTGGGTCATGAATTCCTTGAATTCAGCGCTGGTGAAGCACGGCCCATTGTCGCTGACAAGGACATCAGGCAGGCTGTGCGTGGCAAACATGGCTCGTAGGCTTTTGATGGTGGCAGTGGACATGCTTACGGACATTATTACACACTCAATCAATTTTGAATAAGCATCCACAACAACCAAAAACATTTTGCTAGAAACGGGCCAGCGAAGTCAACGTGGATCCTAGACCACGGTTTGGAGGGCCATGACCACAAACTTAGCGGTGCCTCCCTGGGTGCATTGTTCAGTTGAGAGCAAGTGTTGCATTGGCACACGCAAGACGCCAAATCTGAATCGATGCTGGGCCACATGGGATCTGGCTATAGCTTTCATCATTACTATGCCTGGGTGGGTACTGTTTAGGTTGCGTATGAACGTTTCACTGTCTTTCTTAGGCAAAACCATGCGATTACCCCACAAAAGACAGTCCGCCTGTATGGACATTTCGTCTTTGCGCCACTGGAATGGCTTGATCACTTCATGCATCTCCGCTGGAATGCTGGACCAGCTCCCATGGAGGACACAGTTTTTTTTTTTTTTTTTACAAGGGCCAGCAAAGAATCCTGGCTGGTCCAGATCCTGATCTGGCGGGCCGTAACGGGTGATTTTTCATTTTCAAATGCATCCATCACCAAGAGCAAGTCTGCAGGCTGTGCCATTTCCACCCCAGTGGTGGGCAATGGTAGCCGACTGAGAACATCAGCGCAATTCTCTGTGCCTGGCCTGTGGCGAATTACATAGTTATATGCAAACAGCATGAGCGCCCATCTTTGGATGCAAGTAGAGGCATTGGTATTAATATCTTTGCTCTCTGAGAATAGTGATATGAGCGGCTTATGGTCAATTTCTAACTCGAACTTAAGCCCAAACAGATACTGGTGCATTTTTTTTTTTACCCCGTAAACGCATGCCAGAGCTTCTTGTTCAATCATGCTGTAGGCCCTTTTGGCCTTGGACAAACTCCTGGACGCATAAGTGACTGGTTGCAATGTTCCCGATTTTTTTGCTTGTTGTAACACACACCTGACCCCGTATGAAGACGCATCGCAAGCTAGCACTGAACGTTTACATGGGTCATACAGAATAAGCAGTTCGTTGGAACATAACAGATTTCTGGCTTTCTCAAAAGCAGTCTCTTGTGATTTCCCCCATACCCAGTCATCTCCCATGCGTAGCAACACATGTAGAGGTTCTAGCAAGGTGCTTAAGCCAGGTAGGAAATTACCAAAATAATTGAGGAACCCCAGGAACGACCACAGCTCCGGCACATTCTGTGGTCTCGGCACGTTCTTGATGGCCTCCATCTTGGCGTCGGTAGGTCCGATGCCATCTGCCGCGAATCTTCTCCTGAAGAACTCGACCTATGGCGCCAGGAAAACACACTTCGAGCGTTTCAACCAGAGTCCCACACCATCTAGCCGACTTAGAACCTCTTCCAGGTTCTGCAAGTGTTCGATGGTGTCCCGACCTGTGATCAATATGTCGTCCTGGAAAACCACGGTGCGTGGAACCGACTTTAGCAGACTCTCCATGTTCCTTTGAAAAATAGCCGCGGCCGATCGAATCCCAAACGGGCATCTATTGTAGATGAACAGACCTTTGTGCGTGTTGATGCAGGTGAGGCCTTTCGAAGATTCCGCCAGGTCCTGCATCATGTAGGCCGAGGTCAGGTCCAACTTGGTGAACATCTTCCCTCCTGCCAACGTCACAAATAGGTCGTCTGCCTTGGGTAGCGGGTACTGTTCTGCAGCGAAAAATGGTTAATCGTTACTTTATAGTCCCTACAAATTCTGACCTTGCCATCGCCCTTGAGAACCGGAACAATCGGACTTGGCCCACTCGTTGAACTCAATCGGCGCGATGATGCCCTGTCGTTACAGCCTGTCCAGCTCGATCTCCACTTTCTCTTGCATCATGTATGGCACCGCACATGCCTTGTGGTAGATGGGTCGTGTACCGGGAACCAAGTGGATCTGCATCTTCGCCCCAGAGAAATTTCTGATGCCTGGCTCAAACAACGACGGGAACTTGCTCAAAACCTGGGCACATGAGGCGTCGTCGACAGACGAAAGTGCTTGGATGTCGTCCCGGTTCCAGCGGATTGTTCCCAGCCAGCTTCTGCTGAACAGTGTGGGGCCATCTCCTGGTACAATCAATTGTGGTAGTTCATGCACCGCTCCATCATAGGAGATTTTGACTGCTGCACTGCCAATTACAGGGATCTGCAACTTTAATGTAAGTTCTCAGCTTGGGCCTTTGTGCCTTGTTGCACCACAGCCTCTCAAAGGCCTTTTTGCCCATGTTAGACTGACTCGCACCTGTGTCCAATTCCATGGATACAGGACTTCCGTTCAGTTCAACTTTTAACATGATCAATGTACATTTCGTGGTGAAAGTGTGTACCCCGTACATTTCTGCCTCTTCGGTTCGAGTCTCTAGTTCAATTTGATCCGCCATGGATTGGTCTTCCTCTGCAATGTGATGGTTTGCAGGGTTTGCAGCTCGTCTGCACATTCGCTGGAGGTGTCCCATTGTTCCATAGCCTTTGCACGCATAGTGTTTGAAGCGGCACTGATGGGCTCAATGATCACCTCGCAGCGCCAACAAGGTGTTAATTGCCTCGCAGTCACACTTGATGGCGGACTCGGAGTCATCTGAGGTCGTGCAGCTGCAGGTGTGTATGTTCTGCCATACGCATTCTTGCCTGAAAACGACGTTACTTTGTGTACAGTACTTGCCGATGCATCTTTATGCTGCAAAATTTGTTTGGTGTTATCACTGGTGGACATAAATGCCTGGGCTATTGTTATGGCTTTGCTCAGGTTCGGTGTTTCAACAGTCAATAGTTTGCAAAGGAGTACCTCATGGCCAATGCCAAGTACAAAAAAGTCTCTTAGCATTTGCTCCAGGAATCCACCGAATTCGCAATGTCCTGCAAGGCGCCTTAGTTCGGCGACGTAGCTCACCACTTCCTGGCCTTCAGACCGTTGACGTGTATAAAATCGATACCTTGCCATTAGAACGCTCTCCTTCGGATTTAGGTGCTCCCGGACCAGCGTACACAGTTCTTCATACGATTTGGTTGTTGGTTTCACTGGAGCAAGAAGATTCTTCATGAGGCCATAGGTTGTTGCCCTGCAGACGGTGAGGAGGATCACCCTTCGTTTGGCAGCGTTCTCATTCCCTTCCAGCTCATTGGCCACGAAGTATTGGTCGAGTCGCTCCACGAAGACTTCCCAATCGTCACCTTCTGAGAATTTCTCCAGGATACCAACAGTTCTCTGCATTTTCGCGTGATGGTTCTTTATCTATTACTCGTCGACAGCTGTTATATCTCAAATAAAGCAATGTGACTGAGTACTGTAGACTTGAATAAGTGTGACCTTAATCTCTTTATTCTGACTCCAGAGTGCCGGCACAGCATGGGAGGCCTGCTCATATGCAGTGTTCCCAAGGGATGCTGGGATTCCTTGGGACTCCAACAGATGCACCCTCTGGTGGCGGTAGAATGCTGGTTACAAGGTGTTGCATACATAACACCTTGAGCTTGCGTTGAGCTTAGTTGGAACAGTGTGGGAGACCGAGGATGGAGAGGTCAGAGTAGGAATGGAGTGGAGAATTAAAGTGACAGGTGACCGGAAGCTCAGGGTCACACTTGAGGACTAAACGCAAAGCAGTCACCCAGTATACGCTTGGTCTCCCCAATGTAGAGGAGACCACATCG
The DNA here is from genome assembly GCF_044704955.1 of Pristiophorus japonicus. Lineage (NCBI taxonomy): Eukaryota > Metazoa > Chordata > Chondrichthyes > Pristiophoridae > Pristiophorus > Pristiophorus japonicus. The sequence goes on from NC_091987.1 coordinate 128,319,748, forward strand.
TGAGCAGCGAATACAGTATACTAAATTGAAAGTAGTACAAGTAAATTGCTGTTTCACCTGGAAGGAGTATTTGGGGCCCTGGATAGTGGAGGAGGTAAAAGGGCAGTTGTTGCATCTCCTGCGCTTGAACGGGAAGGTGCCGTGGGAAGGAGAGGGGTTGCTGGGAGTGACTGTGGAATGGACCAAGGTGTCGCGGAGGGAGCAGTCCCTTCGGAATGCTGTGAGGGGAGGGGAAGATGTGATTGGTGGTGGAATCACACTGGAGGTGGTGGAAATGGCAGAGGATGATCCGTTGAACGTGGAGGCTGGTGGAGTGAAAGGTGAGACCAAGGGAACCCTCTCATGGTTCTGAGAGGTGCGGGAAATAGAACGGATACGGTCGAGGGCCCTGTTAACCACGGCGGAGGGGAATCCTCTGTTGAGGAAATTGGCAGTTATTTTCTGCTGTCAGCCTACAAATGAGCAGATTTATCGAATTCAATTTCATAACCTTCTACGGGTAAACTGTTGTAGGATTCAAACTCGTAACCTCTAGGATTATTTGCCCAGTACCATAATCATTACACTACCAAAACCCACATAGTTCCTGATGCTTACCATATTCTCACAATGGCCAGTATGTGACAGCAGTTTGCCCTGCACTACGATGGAGCAAACGTGCTGAAGCAATACAACAAATGACTGACACAAGGTAAAAATATTGCATGTTATTGATACTGAATGATACAGACTTCACAGCTATAATATTTAATAACATTAACCGGCACCTTAAAAATATCACTAACTTTGTTCTTCCCTTACCAAAACTTAGCGATAATATTTTTTGCCTGGACCACCAAAGTATTTACTTAAAGTGTAAGCACTTTTAGTTGATGCCTCCTTCCCCGGAATTATTCTCTAATTTATTTAAAGATATTTCCCCCTTCAGCTTTGCCTCTCACGATGGAGTTATAGCTCCTGCGGCGGCTGCGGTTGGTTAACAGTGCCCAGTGAGTGTTTGCCCACCATCAAGCTTACAATGTCCAGTGCCCCAAACATTTCTATCCATCCTGAGAGCAAAGATCAGGGGGAACGATAGCATATTGGCTATCTAGACGCGTGGACAAATGACCCCGCGACGCGAGTTCAAATCCCACCACAGTAGCTGGGAATTAAAACTCAGTTAATTAAATTTTTTAAAATCTGGAATAAAAAGCTGGTATCACTAATAGTAACCATGAAACCATCGGATTGTTGTAAAAACAAATCTGGCTCACTAATGCCTTTTAGGGAAGGAAATCTGCCGTCCTTACCTGGTCTGGCCGATATGAGACTCCAGACCCACAGCAATGTGGTTGACTCTGAAATGGCCCAGCAAGCCACTCAGTTGGAACAAACCGCTGTAAGAGAAGGGATAACCATCCGTGGCTAACTAAGGAAGTAAGGGATAGTATCAAATTGAAAACAAGGTGGCCAAGACTAGTGGGAGGCCAGAGGATTGGGAAACTTTATAAGTCAGCAAAGAATGACAAAAAAAATAATAGAGGGAAGATAGACTATGAAAGTAAACAAGCACAAAATATAAAAACAGATAGTAAGAGTTTCTGCAGGTACATAAAAAGGAAAAAAGAGTGGCTAAAGTAAATGTTGGTCCCCTAGCCGAGGAAACTGGGGAATTAATAATAGGGAACAGGGAAATGGCAGAGACTTTGAACAAATATTTTGTATCTGTCTTCACAGTAGAAGAAATTAAAAACATTCCAATAGGGGATAATCAAGGGGCCACAGGGAGGGAGGAACTTAATACAATCACGATCACTGAAGAAGTAGTACTCGGTAAAATAATAGGACTAAAGGTGGACAAGTCTCCTGGACCTGATGGCTTGCATCCTAGGGTCCTAAAAGAATTGGCTGCAAAGATAGTGGATGCATTGGTTGTAATCTACCAAAATTCCTTGAATTCTGGGGAGGACCTAGCGGATTGGAAAAACACAATTGAAACACCCCTATTTAAAAAAGGAGGCAGACAGAAAGCAGGAAACTATAGACCAGTTAGCCTAACATCTGTTGTTGGGAAAATGCTGGAGTCCATTATTAAGGGAAGCAGGACATTTGAAGAGGCATAATTCAATCAAGCAGAGTCAGCATGGTTTTATGAAAGGGAAATCATGTTTGACAAATTTACTGGAGTTCTTTGAGGATGTAACGAGCAGGGTGGATAAAGGGGCAACCAGTGGATGTGGTGTATTTGGATTTCCAGAAGGCATTCGATAAGGTGCCACATAAAAGGTTACTGCACAAGATAAATGTTCACAGGGTTGGGGGTAATATATTAGCATGGATTGAGGATTGGCTAACGAACAAAAAACAGAGAGTCGGGATAAACGGGTAATTTTCCGGATGGCAAACAGTAACTAGTGGGGTGCCGTAGGGATCGGTGCTGGGGCCTCAACTACATACAATCTATATTAATGACTTGGATGAAAGGATTGAGAGTAATTTAGTTAAGTTTGCTGATGATACAAAGATGGGTGGGAAAGCAAATTGTGAGGAGGACACAAAAAATCTGCAAAGGGACATTGACAGGCTAAGTGAGTGGGCAAAAATTTGGCAGATAGAGTATAATGTAGGAAAATGTGAGGTTATCCACCTTGGCAGAAAAAATAGAATAGCGAATTATAATTTAAATGGAGAAAAATTGCAAAGTTCTACAGTAGAGAGAGACCTGAGGTCCTTGTGCATGAAACACAAAAAGTTAGTATGCAGGTACAGCAAGTAATCAAGAAGGCAAATAGAACGTTGGCCTTTATTGCAAGGGGGAGAGAACATAAAAGCAGAGAAGTCCTGCTACAGGGTATTGGTGAGGCCACACCTGGAGTACTGCGTACAGTTTTGGTCTCCGTATTTAAGGAAGGATATACTTGCATTGGAGGATGTTCAGAGAAGATTCACTAGGTTGATTCCGGAGATGAGGGGTTTGACTTATGAAGATAGGTTGAGTAGGTTGGGACTATACTCATTGGAATTCAGAAGAATGAGAGGTGATCTCATCGAAACATATAAGATAATGAGAGGGCTCGACAAGGTGGATGCAGAGAGGATATTTCCACTCATAGGGGAATCTAAAACTAGGGGACATAGTCTCAGAATAAGGGGCCGCCCATTTAAAACTGAGATGAGGAGGAATTTCTTCTCTCTGTGGAATTCTCTGCCCCAGAGGAGGCTGGGTCATTGAATATATTTAAGGCGGAGATAGACAGATTTTTGAGCGATGAGGGAATAAAGGGATATGGGGAGTGGGCAGGAAAGTGGAACTGAGTCCATGATCACATCAGCCATGATCTTATTAAATGGCGGAGCAGGCTCGAGGGGTCAAATGGGCTACTCCTGCTCCTATTTCTTGTGTTCTTTAGTTCTTGAAAAGCAATAATAAGAATGTACCACCCGGCATCCATCTCAGCACTGGCTACGGACACGACAAAGGCACATGCAGTCCATTCGACTCCTGACTAACATCTGGGGACTTGAGCCAAAATTGGGAGAGCTGTCCCACAAACTGGTCAAGCAATGTCCCAGACTTCTCCATCACCATCCCTGGGTACGTCCTGTCTCACCGGCAGGACAGACCCACCCGAGGTGGCGGCACAGTGGTATACTGTCAGGAGGGAGTGGTCCTGGGAGCCCGCAGCATGGACTCAGGGACCCATGAAGTCTCGGCTTCAGGTCAAACATGGACGCTAGGCGTACCCAAAAATGAGGTGCCAACCTGGGGAAGTTGCAACACAGGACTACATGCATGATAAACAGCGAAAGCAGCACGCTATAGACAGAGCTAAGTCATCCACAATCAACGGATCAGATCAAAGCTCTGCAGTCCTGCCATATTCAGTCGTAAATGGTGATGAACAATTGAACAGCTAACGGGAGGAGGCTCCATGGCTATCCCATCTTCAATGATGGTGGAGCCCAGCACGTGTATGCAAAAGACAAGGCTGAAGCACTTGCAACCATCTTCAGCCAGAAATGCCGAGTGGATGATCCATATCAGCCTCCCAGAGGACCCCACCATCACAGAAACCAGTCTTCAGCCAATTCGATTCATTCCATGTGATATCAAGAAACGGCTGAGCACACTGGATACAGCAAAGACTATGGGCCCTGACAACATCCCGACTGTACTAGCCGCGTCTCTTGTACCTGTACTGGAACAGCTTGGCAACACTGGCATCTACCAGACAATGTGGAAAACTGTCTAGGTATGTCCTGTCACAAAAAGCAGGACAAATCCAATCCGACCAATTACTGCTCCATCAGTCTAGTCTCAATCATCAGCAAAATGATATCAAGTGTCACTTACGCATCAACAACCTTCTCACTGACGCTCAGTTTGGGTTCTACCAGGACCACTCGGTTCCAGACCTCATTACAGCCTTGATCCAAACATGGACAAAAGAGCAGAATTCCAGAGGTGAGGCAAGAGTGACTGCCCTTGACATCAAGCCAGCATTTGACAGAGTGTGGCATCAAGGAGCCAGAGTAAAATTGAAGTCAATGGGAATCAGGGAGAAAACTCTCCACTGGCTGGAGTCATACCTAGGACATTGTTGCAGGAGTTCCTCAGGGCAGTGTCCAAGGCCCAACCATCTTCAGCTGCTTCATCAATGACCTCCCTTCCATCATAGGGTGAGAAGTGGGGATATTTGCTGATCATTGCAGTGTTCAGTTCCATTCGCAATCCCTCAGATAATGAAGCAGTCCATGCCCACTTGCAACAAGATCTGGACGATAGCCAGGCTTAGGCTGATAAGTGGCGAGTAACATTCGCGCCACAGAAGTGTCAGGCAATGACTATCTCCAACAAGCGAGAGTCTAAACACTGCCCCCTTGACATTCGACAGCATTACCATCGCCGAATCCCCTACCATCAACATCTTGGGGGTAACCATTGACAGAAACTTAACTGGACCAGCCACATGCAAGAGGAAGGGATTCAAATTCCTGGGACATTGGAACTTCTGGGGGAGGTGGGACCAGTACAAACCAGACGATCTGCATCTGGGCAGGACCGGAACCGATGTCCTAGGAATTTGTGTTTGCTAGTGCTTTTGGGGAGGGTTTAAACTAATATGGCAGGGGGATGGGAACCTATGCAGGGAGACAGGGGGAAGTAAAATGAGGGCAGAAGCAAAAGGTAGAAAGGATATAAGTAAAAGTGGAGGGCAGAGAAATCAAAAGGCAAAAGTCAAAAAGGGCCACGTTACAACATAATTCTAAAAGGACAAATAGTGTTAAAAAAACAAGCCTGAAGGCTCTGTGTCTCAATGCGAGGAGCATTCGTAATAAGGTGGATGAATTAACTGCGCAAACAGCTGTTAACGGATATGATGCAATTGGGATTACGGAGACATGGCTCCAGGGTGACCAAGGCTGGGAGTATTCAATATTCAGGAAGGATAGACAGAAAGGAAAAGGAGGTGGGGTAGTGTTGCTGATTAAAGAGGAGATTAACGCAATAGTAAGGAAGGACATTAGCTTGGATGATGTGGAATCTGTATGGGTAGAGTTGCGGAACACCAAAGGGCAGAAAACTCTGGTGGGAGTTGTGTACAGACCACCACAGTAGTAGTGAGGTTGGGGATGGCATCAACAGGAAATTAGGGATGCTTGCAATAAAGGTACAGCAGTTATCATGAGTGACTTTAATCTACATATAGATTGGGCTAACCAAACCAGTAGCAATACGGTGGAGGAGGATTTCCTGGAGTGTATAAAGGATGGTTTTCTAGACCAATATGTCGAGGAACCAACCAGAGAGCTGGCCATCCTAGACTGGGTGTTGTGTAATGAGAGAGGATTAATTAGAAATTTTGTTGTGCGAGGCCCCTTCGGGAAGAGTGATCATAATATGGTAGAATTCTTTATTAAGATGGAGAGTGACACAGTTAAGTCAGAGACTAGGGTCCTGAACTTAAAGAAAGGTAGCTTTGATGGTATGAGACATGAATTGGCTAGGATAGACTGGCGAATGATACTTAAAGGGTTGACGGTGGATAGGCAATGGCAGATATTTAAAGATCACATGGATGAACTTCAACAATTGTACATCCTTGTCTGGCGTAAAAATAAAACCGTGGCTAACAAGGGAAATTAAGGATAGTGTTAAATCCAAGGAAGAGGCATCTAAATTGGCTAGAAAAAGCAGCAAACCTGAGGACTGGGAGAAATTTAGAATTCAGCAGAGGAGGACAAAGGGTTTAATTAAGCGGGGGAAAATAGAGTACGAGAAGAAACTTGCCGGGAACGTAAAAACTGACTGCAAAAGCTTCTATAGATATGTGAAGAAAAAAAGATTAGTGAAGACAAAGGTAGGTCCCTTGCAGTCAGAATCAGATGAATTTATAATGGGGAACAAAGAAATGGCAGACCAACTGAACAAATACTTTGGTTCTGTCTTCACTAAGGAAGACACAAATAACCTTCAGGAAATTCTAGGGGTCTAGCGAGAAGGAGGAACTGAAGGAAATCCTTATTAGTCAGGAAATTGTGTTAGGGAAATTGATGGGATTGAAGGCCGATAAATCCCCAGGGCCTGATAATCTGCATCCCAGAGTACTTAAGGAAGTGGCCCTAGAAATAGTGGATGCATTGGTGATCATTTTCCAACATTCTATAGACTCTGGATCAGTTCCTATGGATTGGAGGGTAGCTAATGTAACCTCGTTTTTTAAAAAAAGGAGGGAGAGAGAAAACAGGGGCTTATAGACCGGTTAGCCTGACATCGGTAGTAGGGAAAATGTTGAATCAATTATTAAAGATGTAACAGCAGTGTATTTGGAAAGCAGTGACAGGGTCGGTCCAAGTCAGCATGGATTTATGAAAGGGAAATCATGCTTGACAAATCTTCTAGAATTTTTTGAGGATGTAACTAGTAGAATGGACAAGGGAGAACCAATGGATGTGGTGTATTTGGACTTTCAAAAGGCTTTTGACAAGGTCCCACACAAGAGATTAGTGTGCAAAATTAAAACACATGGTATTGGGGGTAATGCATTGACGTGGATAGAGAACTGGTTGGCAGACAGGAAGCAAAGAGTAGGAAGAAATAGGTCCTTTTCAGAACTAGTGGGGTACTGCAAGGTTCAGTGCTGAGACCCCAGCTATTTACAATATACATTAATGATTTAGACGAAGGAATTGAATGTAATATCTCCAAGTTTGCAGATGACACTAAGCTGGGTGGCAATGCGAACTGTGAGGAGGATTCTAAGAGGCTACAGGGTGACTTGGGCAGGTTTGGTGAATGGGCAAATGCATGGCAGATGCAGTATAATGTAGATAAATATGAGGTTATCCATTTTGGTGGCAAAAACAGGAAGGCAGAATATTATCTGAATGGTGACAGATTAGGAAAAGGGGAGATGCAACGAGACCTGGGTGTCATGGTACATCAGTCATTGAAAGTTGGCATGTAGGTACAGTAGGCGTGAAGAAGGCAAATGGCATGTTGGCCTTCATAGAGAGAGGATTTGAGTATAGGAGCAGGGAGGTCTTACTGCAGTTGTACAGGGCCTTGGTGAGGCCACACCTGGAATATTGTGTACAGTTTTGGTCTCCTAATCTGAGGAAGGACATTCTTGCTATTGAGGGAGTGCAGCGAAGGTTCACAGACTGATTCCTGGGATGGCAGGACTGACATATGAAGAAAGACTGGATCGACTAGGCTTATAGGGCCCAAGTTTCCGATGCTGGAGAAAACAGCGCACCTCTAAGATTTACGTGACCTGTCTGGCATTAAAAAGCGCGCCAAAAAGCGCGGGGAATTCTCCGGTCGTCCTGGAGCGTGGCGTGACGCAGCGGAGTCTCCCTGGGGCGGAGCAAGTCGATCCCAGCCTGCAGGGGGCGGGGCTAAGGTCCTGCATGTTTTTCACAGTCGGCACCCTTGCGTGTGCGCGTTACAGTGTGCGCACTGGCTCAGCAGTGCGTTTTTCCATGGAAGTGTTTTTCTTTTGAAAATGATGGCTACTCCTTTTGTGGAAGTATCCTTTCACTGGTGAATGTATTTTCACTGGTTTCTGTGCATACAGTGTAGTATTGAGTTCTAGCAATCAGTTTTGCAGTATTGTTTTTCCCCCAGTCTGTCTTTGAATGGTGTGGGGACCGGGGAGGTGATCGGTGGGGGAAAAAACATGGGAAGAGATGGAGGAGCGTGGGTTGGGAGGGCACTCAAAATGATCAGAGGGCCGGAGGAGAGAGCAGGGGTGCCTATACCAATTGGGGGGGGGGGGGGGCAGAGGAGCGAGGTTCCGGGGTTACTGCATATTATAGTAATCATTTGTTCAGCCTCCGTCCCGCATTCAGCCTCCCCCCCACCTCCTGTTCAGCCCCTCCCCCCACTCTCTCCCCACCCCACCCTCTCTTCCCCCCCCTTCTCCACCCTCACTGTCAGAAACAGAGAGACAGAGAGAGAGACATGGAGAGAGGCGGACAGAAACACCTTCCCTTCACATAAAAGGGAGGAGTTCTATTTTTTTATTTGTTATTGATTGGTTGCTTATTATTTTGGTCTTGGTGCTTTAGATGCAGAGTTCCTTCTATGTTTTATTTGTTAATTACTTATTACTTTGTGTGTTTTGTTTAGTGTTTAGTGCTTTAAATGTACTTTGCTTCTTTAATGTTGTTGTGAAGGTGTTTAGTGCTTTGGAAAATCCTCTAACTTCCCCCCGCACCCCACCCCCCAACCTTTAGGAGTAAGTTTTCGCTGCCGAAACTTGCAAAACAGGCTGAAGTGGCTGGACACACCCCCGTTTGAAAAAAAATACCTGAACTAAAACGAACCTAAACTAACTCACTAGAACTGGAGCAAACTAAGTGCTGAGAATTGCAATTTCTAAGATACTCCAAACTAAACTAGTTGCTCCCAGAAAATTGGAGCAACTCCACCCGAAACTTAGGCCCAAAGTCACTGAAATTTAAAAGGATGAGAGGGGAACTCATAGAAACATAAAATTCTGACAGGACTGGACACGTTAGATGCAGGAAGAATGTTCCCAATGTTGGGGAAGTCCAGAACCAGGGGTCACAGTCTAAGGATAAGGGGTAAGCCATTTAGGACCGAGATGAGAAATTTCTTAGAAACATAGGCCCCAAGTTTCGGGCCGCGCCGAGCTGCACGCCTATTCTTCGCGCCTACAAGTGCGCAGGAAAAAAACTGTTTAATTCTCCGGCTCCTCAGAGCTCGAACTCAGCTTGGCGCAGCGCGCGAACTCAGCTTGGCGCAGCGCGCACATCATAGCGGGGGACGGAGCCAGACACTTGCGCCGATTCTCTAAGCAGTGGGGGGCGGGTCTAATTCAAATGAGCCAATGTCGTGCCGGCAACCCTTTGGAGCGTGCGCGCATGCGCAGTGTGAAACAAACATTGGCACTCGGCCATTTTTAAAGGGACTGGAGAAAAAGTGAAGATTTGTCTCTTGGACCCCTGGAAAGGCTTGTAATTTAATTTTTGTGATATTTGTGTGTGTGAGGGAGTGCTTTTAGCAGCACTGTTGAATAAATCACCTGCTGAAATCAGTGAGTTCAGCTTTTCACTGCTAAACTTGCAGAACCGGTGCTGCATTGGTGCATGCAAATTAAGGACTGTGTTTTGAGAAATAAGAGTGCCAATTCAACTTTGCAATGGATCAACGTCCACCAAGAACAAAGAATTTCTTGCATGAGGAAGTAGAGATATGAGTCAATGTAATTGAGCAGAGATGGCAGGAGCTAGATACCAGCAACAGAGGTCGCATAAAAATGCCACCAAAAGAAAAGAAGAAACGGTGGAACCAAGTTGCAGAAGATTACTGTGCAGTGGTGCATACCATGAGATCTGGAAGCCAGTGTAAAAAGAAATGGCACGACCTTGGTCAAGTAGTTAGTGTAAGTAATATTTCCCATTTTTAATTTAATCGTAATTGTAACCTGGCTATCTGTATGTCCCACCTTGCAGACTGACACATTCTCTGTAAAAAGTTATATTTTACTCTTTGCAGAAGAAATTGGCCCACAACAAAAGTGAGGCAACTCGGACAGGAGGAGGCATGCCCAATCTGCATCCACTGACACCACTGGAACAAAAGGTAGCTGCTATGATGAGTCGTACATGGAGAAAAGCAATCAGTACAGCACAAGTTGGGCCCGCTCGCGAGGAAGAGGGCATGTCCTGAAAATGCATCGTGGCCCTTTAAATCAACCTGCTATGTGTGAGAGTACTCATGTCACCCATCCGGCCCCCTCCCTTGCTGTTAAACATTTGACTGTTCTGATGTATTTTGCAGAACATGATGATGATGATGATGCTGCTGCTGCTGCTGCCAACCCTGAGGATCCTGAGGGTACAGAACAAGAACCAGTACAACCAGCTGCGGACGAACCAGACTGGATGATGGCAACGGTGACTGAAATTTCTGCAGGGGAGAGCTTCTAAATGAGTGTTTATAAGCCCCCATCAAGGGGCATCAGAGTTTCAACCCCTAGCATAGGTCTTGGTTCCACCTTCCATAGTTTGCTTCCGATGTTGCGGGTCCCAGTGGTGCTGCTGGTATAATGCAGCATTCTATAGTCAGTGCACTACCGTCCGAGCCGGCGCCTCCCTCTCGCATAGGTTCTGGTTCCACCTACTATGGTTTTGATTCCAACGCTGCGGGTCCCAGTGCTGCTGCTGCTATCATGGGCAGTTTACACCCATTTGTCCAACATCCCAGCCCATGGCTTGCACTCGAGTGCTGTCGTCTGGAACACCGAGTGCCCCACCATCCCAGCCCGAGCCTCTCTCTCTAGTACTGCCGTCTGCAACACAGCGCGTCCTACCGTTCTAGCCAGAGCCTCTCTCTCTAGATCTGCCGTCTGGAACACAGAGCGTCCCACAGTCCCAGCCCGCGCCTCCCTGTGTAGTGGTGCCGCTTGCAACACCGAGTGTCCCACTGTCCGTGCCCGCGCCGCCCAGTGTAGTGGTGCCACGAGGTAGACCCAGGCAGAGGAAAAGGAGATTGGAGACACGCTCTCCTGAGATGCAGTGTGCAACAGATGTGGATCAGGTTGTGGCTTTGGGTATGGAGATCAATGAGCTTACCCGATCACTCATCGGTGGTGGCAGTGCAGTGGGTGAAGAGAGTTTACGGTCCCGACGGGAGAAATAGCAGTAATGACACGGGAATTTAGGGAGGGAATATCCGAGGGAGTGCAATCGACGCACAGGCCATCAGGGAGGGCATGCAAATGACGGCACAGACCGTCAGGGAGGGCATGTAAGTGTCGGCACAGGCCGTCAGGGAGGGCCTGGTTGAGGTAGCTGCTGCAATAAGGGCACACAGCCCAGCCAATCAAATGACACCCCCATGATGAAGTGAACATTCATTGAGATATGGATGAGACATGGTTGCAGCCTTTCTTTGCTGCTTTTGTTCTTGTTCTTGATGTAGCTGTAGTAGCGTTTTTCAAATTGAAATTGTTTTGTAAATTTTGTAACTTTACAACTTATAAGTGATCTTATGGTTTTTAAGTGATCTTAGTGTAAATGCTCTCTCATTTTTTTGTATCTTAATTTTGCACCTAAAAAGTGATCCTGAAGTTTAAGTGTTCTTCAGAGTGTAAGATTTTTCACATTGAAACTGGTTTGTAAGTTTTGTAACTTTACAACTTATAAGTGATCTCAGGGTTTTCAAGTGATCTTATAGTGTAAATGCTCTCACATTCTGTAACTTATTTAATTTTGCATCTAAAAAGTGATCTTGAAGTTTAAGTGATCTTAGAGTGTAAAATTTTTCACACTGCAATTGTTTTGTAACTTTACAAGTTTATAAGTGATCTTCAAGAGTCATATTAAAAAGTATAGTTTGATACAACAAATATTTTATTACAGTGACGTTAACATTTCAATAAAATATTTTTTCATTAAAACTGTTTCATGTTCCATTAACACAACACAACGTAGGAACAACTGCAAAGAATAAACATGTCCATGTGCAAAAGTGGTCACAGAGCCCTCAGGCATCAGTAGTTGAAGTGTTCATGGATGAGCTGCTGGCGCAAGGCTCGAGCAATCGTTAAAGGGGCAAGATGGACGGCCCTCCTCCGACTTTGTGCTCCAGCATCAGGCACTTGCATGCTTTCCTGTTCGTCGTTATCATCCACATCCTGCTCTTCCGTAATACTATCATGCACTGGACCCTCACGTAGGTCTTCTGGTTCCACTACCAGATCCTGCTGCCTCATGATGGCTAAGTTATGAAGCATGCAGCACACAACAGTGAAGTGACCGACAATCTGAGGAGAGTATAGCAACTATCCTCCGGAATGGTCCAGGCATCGGACTCGCTGTTTCAATATGCCAATGGTCCTCTCAATGATGCTGTGCGTCGCAATTTGCGCCATGTTGTATTGACGGTCGGCTTCTGTCCGTGTCACGCGTAGGGGCGTCATGAGCCAGGTGGTCAGGCCGTACCCTTTGTCTCCCAGTAGCCAGCTCTGCCCTTCTGGCTGCTGCTGAAACATGTCAGATATAACGCTGTCGCGTAGGATGAACGCATCGTGGGTGCTGCCAGGGTATCTCGCATCGACTGACATGATGCGCTGTTTGTCATCACACACGAGCTGCACATTGATAGAGTGGAAACCTTTCCTATTTCGGTACTGCTCAGAATCCTCCACAGGTGCTCGCAAGGCTATGTGGGTACAATCAATACAGCCCTGTACCTTTGGGAAGCCGGTAAACCTGAAGAAGCCCACAGCCCTCTCATGGATCGCTTGTGCGGTCATTGGGAAATTGATGAAGTCATTCCTTCGCGCATACAGTGCAGCCATGACCTGGTAAATGTAGGCATGTATTGCACGTTGAGAGATGGCACACACATCGCCAGTTGTAGCCTGAAACGATCCTGAGGCATAGAAAGAAAGTGCCGCTGTTACCTTCACTGCAACAGACAGGGCAGTTGGCGTTCTGCTTCTGGGCTGCAAATCTGCTCTCTCCATATCACAGATCTCAGTGACAACTTCTCTGCGAAAACGCAGCCTTTTTACACAATCAGCCTCGCTCACGTCCAGGTACGAGCTCCTGGCTCGATATTGTCGAAGTGGGTAAGGTCTCCTGCCCATCAACCTACGGGCTACGACGTTCCTGGTGCGGTGAGCTCTAATCAATTCTCTCCTATGCAGTGAATTGATGGCGAACCATTGCATAATACGTGGTGTTGACAATGCAGCACCCATTCTGCAAATTTAAGTATAAAACTGTCTATGTGGCTGCCTCTCCCTGTCCAAGTGGCCTCAGTCCCCCTCACAGCTCGAAGGCTGCTTGATTGCTGTGTCTTTGCCTGCCGTCCAGTCACTGACGATGCCCCTATCCCGTGGTCAAATGGCCTCAGTCCCCTCACAGCTCGAAGGCTGCTGCTGCATCTTCGGCTGCCGTCGAGCCACTGACACCGCCCCTTAATCGTGGCCGAATGGCCTCAACCTCCTTGGAAAGCTGCATGCGTGGGTGTTGATTCTTCGGCTGCCGGCCAGCCACTCACGCCGCTCCTATCCCATGGCCGAATGGCCTCAACCTCCTTGGAAAGCTGCGTGTGTTGGTGTTGATTCTTCAGCTGCCGGCCAGCCACTAACAGAATGAAGGCCTGCCTGAAGCACAGCAGCTCAGCTCGAAGGCTGCTTGCTGCCGCTGTTGGGGCTGCCGTCGAGACACTGACGCCACACCCCTGCCTGTCTCCAACATGGAAGGTCTGCCTGAAGCACAGCAGCTCAAAGGCTGCTGCTGTTTCACACAGGTAGGAATATGGTTTATTTAATCTTTTCTTTGCTTATAAATTTTTATTCAGGTTGGATTTATTTGTATAATATTTGTATAAGTATAACTAAGGATTGATTGTAGAATTTAATGACTTCCCTTCCCCCCCTCCCCCTCCCCCCCTACGCCTAATTTGTAACCTACGCCTGATTTTCTAAAGCGGAGACAAGGTTTTTTACGAACGTACAAAAATCTTCACTTACTCCATTCTAAGTTAGTTTGGAGTAAATTTTCACTGCCTAAACTTTGTAAACAGACGCAAGTGGCCGGACACGCCCCCTTTTGAAAAAAAAATTCTGTTCCAAAGTGAAACTGTTCTAACTGACTAGAACTGGAGCAAACTAAATGCCGAGAATTCAAATTTTTAAGATATTCCGTTCTAAACCAGTTGCTCCAAAAAAACAGGAGCAACTCAGGCCGAAACTTGGCCCCATAGAAACATAAAAAAATAGGTGCAGGAGTAGGCCATTCGGCCCTTTGAGCCTGCACCACCATTCAATAAGATCATGGCTGATCATTCACTTCAGTACCCCTTTCCTACTTTCTCTCCATACCCCTTGATCCCTTTAGCCGTAAGGGCCATATCTAACTCCCTCTTGAATATATCCAATGAACTGGCATCAACAACTCTCTGTGGTAGAGAATTCCACAGGTTAACAACTCTCTGAGTGAAGAAGTTTCTCCTCATCTCAGTCCTAAGTGCTTACCCCTTATCCTTAGACTATGTCCCCTGGTTCTGGACTTCCCCAACATCAGGAACATTCTTCCTGCATCTAACCTGTCCAGTCCCGTCAGAAGTTTATATATTTCTATGAGATTCCCTCTTATCCTTCTAAACTCCAGTGAATACAGGCCCAGTCGATCCAGTCTCTCCTCATAGGTCAGTCCTGCCATCCCAGGAATCAGTCTGGTGAACCTTCGCTGCACTCCCTCAATAGCAAGAACGTCCTTCCTCAGATTAGGAGACCAAAACTGAACACAATATCCCCTAGCTATGAAGGCCAACATACCATTTGAAGCCTTCACCACCTGCTGTACCTGCATGCCAACTTTCAATGACTGATGTACCATGACACCCAGGTCTCGTTGCACCTCCCCGTTTCCTAATCTGCCGCCATTCAGATAATATTCTGCCTTTGTGTTTTTGCCACCAAAGTGGATATCCACATTATACTGCATCTGCCACTCGTTTGCCCACTCACCTAACCTGTCCAAGTCACTTGCAGCCTTTTAGCGTCCTCCTCACAGCTCACACCGCCACCCAGCTTAGTATCATCTGCAAACTTGGAGATATTACACTCAATTCCCTCAATTCTTCACTCAGAATTGTAACCTGTGGAATTCTCTACCACAGAAAGTTGTTGGTAGCCAGTTCATTAGATATATTCAAAAGGGAGTTACGGCTAAAGGGATCAAAGGGTATGGAGAGAAAGCAGGAATGGGGTACTGAAGTTACATGATCAGCCATGATCATATTGAATGGTGGTGCAGGCTCGAAGGGCCGAATGGCCTACTCCTGCACCTATTTTCTATGTTTCTATAAATACTGTGGCAACAAGAGCAGGTCAGAGGTTGAGTATTCTGCGGCGAGTGTCACACCTCCTTACTCCCCAAAGCCTTTCCACCATCTACAAGGCACGAGTCAGGAGCGGCTGGAATACTCTCCACTTGCCTGGATGAGTGCAGCTCCAATAACACTCAAGAAGCTCAACTCCATCCAGGACAAAGCAGCCTACTCAATTGGCACCTCTTCCACCAGCTTAAACATTCACTCCCTCCACCACCAGCACAACGTGACTGCAGTGTGTACCATCTACAAGATGCACTGCAGCAACTCAACAAGGCTTCTCGACAGCACCTCCCAAACATGCGACCTCTACCACCTACAAAGACAAGGGCAGCAGGTGCATGGGAACACCATCACCTGTAAGTTCCCCTCCAAGTTACATACGATCCAGACTTGGAAACGTATTGCCGTTCCTTCATTGTCGCTTGGTCAAATTCCTAGAACTCCCTCCCTAACAGCACTGGGGGAGTACCTTCACCACATGGACTGCAGTGGTTCAAGGTGTCAGCTCACCACCACCTTCTCAAGGGCAATATATGCTGCCCTTGCCAGTGATGCCCACAAGCAATGAATTAATTTAATTTTTTTTTTTTAAAAAGTCCCCCTCAGTGACAAAAATCTCCTCCTAAACAGCACTTTTACCTCAAAAATGTTACTTTACAACTTAAACTGTATAAATAGCCAAAAAATAACTATTTTCGATCTTCTTTCCCCTTGTTGCTTGCGCCTCACTATTATTTGTAAATTTTCCGTCCAATTGTCAAGCGATGTGCTGTGGTGCACTCTGGGTACTGAAGTCTACAGGAGAGGGGTGGAAATTACAACTCACACAATGTATCTCTCACACACAGAATTTAAGAGCTAGAACTTTCTGACCCAGTTGTCAGATCCTTTTCTACCTGGCTGACATGCAATGTGGATTATCACAGTGCACTCTAGATACTACAGTTTTACAATGGAGGGTGAACACTATTACTCCTGCCATTTTCTGCCTCGTTGCCATATTTCATGGTGTTTTCTGGGAATTTCACAGGATACCGATGAAAACGGTATCCCAATACAGAATTTACAACTTTGCTCTTCAATTACAGAATCCAAGCTCCAGGAACTGAGCAGAACTCCAGCACCAGGTCTCAGAGAAGGTGCCAAAGCAGTACTGGGAAAACTATACATTTGGAATCATTCCTTCCGTACTATGGCCAACTTTACAGGTAGGTACTATTTCAAGAATGAATTTAATATTAGCACTTAGGTGGCGGGTGTGAGAGGAATCAACATGTTGTTTATAGGAAAATCAAGAACATTTCTGACCACAAGGGGAAGAGGGGAAATGGGTGGGGGCAGAGAGAGAGCAGGAGATGGGTGGAAAGAGAGAGGGCGAGAAATGGGTGAAAAAGAGCTAGGGAGGGAGGGAGGGTGGGAGAAGGAGGGAGTTAGAGGGGTGGGAGTTGAGAGGGAAAGGGGTGGGAGGAGGGAGGGGGTGAGAGAAGAGAGGGGGTGAGAGAAGAGAGAGGGCAAGGTAGGGAAGAGGAGGGATGGAAGAAGAGAGGAGAAAGGATGGAGGGGGTGGGAAAAGAGTGAGAGAGGGGTGGGAGAAATTAATGCTGAGCAAAAGGAATTCAGATCAGCGGGGTAGGAGAATTGAGCCATAGAGCTTTTCTATGGCTCAATTCTCCTACCCCGCTGATCTGAATTCCTTTTTGCTAAGTTTTTCCAAGACCCTAGAAGGAACCTGGGGATATATCCAGTGTTCCTGCCCATGATGGCTGGTTTTACAAGGGTTGAAAAACTTGGGAGAACAAAAGCATCCATCCTGTGAAGACAGAATTCATTAGCACTAATGTTGTATCACTATCTTACCACTCACTTAATTATGACAATTAAAAAGACTTGCATTTATATAGCCTCTTTCATGACCTCAGGACGTCCTGAAATGCTTTTCAGCCAATGAAAATTGTGGGTTCAAGCCCCACTGCAGAGTCTGGAGCACACAAGCCAGGCTGAAACTCCAGTGCAGTACTGAGGGAGTGCTGCGCTGTCGGAGGTGCCGCCTTTCAGATGAGACGTTAAATCGAGACCCTGTTTGCTCTCACAGGTGGACGTAAAAGATTCTATAGCCCTTTTTCGACGAAGAACAGGGGAGTTCTCCTGGTGTCCCAGCTAATATTTATCCCTCAATCAACATCACTAAAACAGATTATCTGGTCATATGCTGTTTGTGGAAGTTTGTTGTGTGCAAATTGGCTGCCAGGTTTCCTGCTTTACAACAGTGACTACATTGCAAAAAGTACTTAATTGGCTGTAAAGCGCTTTTGGATGTCCTGACACCGTGAAAGAGCCTTTATAAATGCAGGTTCTTTATTAGTTAATGTAGGATAAAGAGCACACTTGTCTGTGTACCACAGCACTAGGATCATACCCAACTTCAGTATAAAGACCAGATTGATCCACTCACCTGTCCGATATGCCAATAATCTGGCTTGAACCATGCAGTGTCTTGCAAAGTCTTGGAATTCATTGTTTGTGTGCTCGTCACATGCTCCATCATCGTTGCATGAATCATCGCAATAAAATCTGAACGTTCCGTACTTTGGAACACTACAGTCGACTGTTGCTAATAAAAAGACAAGTTCCTCCATTTTATGCCTCAAGTTAGTAAAATGAACATCGTCGCACACATTCTCTAAGCCAACAGTCTTTAAGATTTCTTTGTGGGCCTCGCTGTCGGAAATCAAGAACAATCTCTCAAATTCCCGTAATCGTTTTCTTCTGCACTCGGTAAAAAAATTGTCGAGTTTAAATTCTGGGTCCATGCCGACTATGCTTTGCAAAAACTCACACTTTTTTGAGGTTTCTTCTATAAACTGAAGCATGTTGTAAGCCAAAGGCTGAAGCAAGGTGCAGACACGAGCACGACTATTGGACTTGAGTCTTTCCACAGCTTTAGCGTCTAGCTTTGCGTCTGAGCAGCAGTTATTCTTTACCTTGTCCTCACCTAGACTTATCTCTGGGTCACCAGGCCAGTAGGATATTCGATTGACTCCAGCTAAAATTCAATATTTAAACAAAAAAAAACTGGTAAGCAGAAATAAAATAAAGTGGAGAAGTTTGTTTGGTGGCAACTATGCAGTTATTTTTCATACAATCATACAGCACAGAAGGAGGCCATTTAGCCCAATGTGCCTGTGTCGTCTCTTTGAAAGAGCTATCCAATTAGTCCCTTGCTCTTTCTCCATAGCCTTGCAAATTATTCCGCTTCAAGTATATACCAATTCTCTTTTGAAAGTTTATACAGGTACAACGTCTGAAAGCCGGAATCTT
Organism: Pristiophorus japonicus; assembly: GCF_044704955.1. Classification (NCBI taxonomy): domain Eukaryota; kingdom Metazoa; phylum Chordata; class Chondrichthyes; family Pristiophoridae; genus Pristiophorus; species Pristiophorus japonicus. Next base: position 128,338,433 of record NC_091987.1, read on the forward strand.
CAGGACTGAGTCCATGCCATTTTTTGGGTTTTGCCAGATTTCAGACAAGAAAATCAAGTCTGAAATCAGTAATCCTCGGGACCAAATACGTGCCAGATTTCGGATTTTGCTGGATTTCGGGCCTCGCTGCGAACCGAATCCGTGCTGGATTTCAGGTTTCGCCAGATTTTGGACCACGCCGCCCGTCGTTCCTCGAAATGTCCTGTTTTCGAAAGTCTGGATTCGGGACATTGCACTTGTATTGCCTCTCATTTTTTCTTCTAAAATGCATCACTTCACACTTACCTGTATTAAATTTCATCTGCCATGTGTCTGCCTATTTCACCAGTCAGTCTATGTCCTCCTGAAGTCTGCTACTATCTTCATCATTGTTTATTCATTTCCAAGTTTTATGTCACCTGCAATCTTTGAAATTATGCCCCCTATACCCAAGTCCAGGTCATGAAAAACAACTGTTCACCATTACTCTCTGCTTTCTGTCTCAGCCAATTTCATATCCACACTACTACTTTAATCCCTTCGGGGTTCGATTTTGCTAACAATTCTACTATGTGACACTCTATCAAATGCTTTTTGACTGTACCTACCGTTTAAAACCATCTTTAAACAGGTCGAGCATGGTTTCCTTGAGAAGTAGAGATCACAGTCCTTCAACCTGGACCCATGTTTGACCACAGCAATTTGGCCTGCGTGCAGCTCCGTGCTAGAACAGTGTAGGCCAATAATTTTTGAACTATGTGCAACAACGAGGCCATTTCTTCGCCGCTAAAAAAGAAAAATACCCAGTGAATAGGAAACCTAAATACTCAAATAGACAGTTATAAAACAATTAACAGCTAGGACTTGACAAAGAACTGGACCAGCCACATAAATGCCGCCGGTGCTAGAGCAGGTCAGAAGCTGGGTATCCTGCGGCAAATGGCTCATCTCCTGACTCCCCAAAGTCTCCCCACCACCGACAAGGCACAAGTCAGGAATGTGATGGAATACTCTCCACTTGTCTGGAAGGGTGTAGCTGCAACACCACTCAAGAAGCTCAACACCATCCAGGACAAAGCAGTCCGCTTGATCAGCAGCCCATCCACACCAACTTAAACATCCACTCCTTCTACCACTGGCACACTGTGGCTGCAGTGTGTACCATCTACAGGATGCACTGCAGCAACTCCAATGCAATACTAAGGGAACACTGGAGTGTTGGAGATGTGACCCATCAGATGAGATTACAACCAAGTTTGTCTGCTCTGAGGGTTTACCAGAGTCTTAAACATCCCAGAGTATTATTTGCAGAACAGAGCTTTCTCCTGGTGTCTTAATTCCAACCTCAACCAACAGCTTAGTTGGTCATTCATCCCAGTGCTGATTCTGGGATCTTCCAGTGTGCAAAATGCCCACATGCCCCCCCCAAGGTCACTATACTGCAAAGTAATTCATTAGGAGTGATTGCACAGAGAATAATGGACATTCAAGACTAATTATAACAGAAAAATAAATGGCTGAGAGCGACACAATTTCACCAAAAAGTTTGAAATCATTACAATGCCTTTCCGTTTACTCTGAATGGGTCAACAAATCCTTGGGATATTTTGAGAGTGCATGTTCACAAATCGTGAGAGTGTACATTTTTTTTAGTGTGCCATTGTTTAGTTGTTGTACACAGACATTATTAGGGTCCTTTGCCTCCCACCCCCCCCCCCCAAACTGGGGCTAGTAATGAATTTGACCCCCCCCCCCCCCAACAGACCCATTCACTTCCCTCCTCAAAATTCTACCCTCTCGCCTGAGGACACCAACTCCCGAGAGGATGGCAATACCAGCACTGGTTGCCCTCTCTCCCTCTCTGCTGGACCTAAGTGCTACGAATCATGAGAGTCCTAGTGAATGGTGGCACCACTACCCTGGGGGTGGGGGAAGGACAGTCGGGAAACATTACAGCCCAGCCCAAACCTATCCTCATGTATACATTTCCAGGAGAGGTTACTATCAGGAGCCAGAAGCTTGGCTGATTTCCCCTTCCGTTCCGTAGAAACACTGTGGCATTGTATCGCCCAGCTACTGGCTCAACTGAGATTACCCAATGTAACACACCTAGGAGTAAACCCTGGATTTCCTCATCTGTAGGGCACACAAACTCAGAGCAATCAGGGAGGCAGCATTCACATTTTAATCTCCTATACATTTCTTAGCCCTCTCCAAAAGTTAAGTCAATATACAAAGCATTGGAAATGTTTACTTTTTGAGAGAAAATCTGTTGATTCTATTCTGACAATAATAAATCAACAATTGGGTGGGCGACATGGAAGCTATCTACACCTGGGTATTTTCTGTTCTAACATTACATTCCTTTTTCTGCTCCACCCTGATCTCTGCGGTGCTTAGCTGTTCGCTCTGGCCTTTCTTACCCTTCCCCAGCATTTTTTTAAAACAAGTTCTATTGTGCAACCTTCTTTAGAACCAGCTCCATCTACTCTGAAGCAAATGGCTGCACCACCACCTAGGTCTCAATCCCCCATACCATATTTCATTTGGATAAGAAAAAATTAAAACAAAACAATTTAGCCTAAATTGAAAGAAAAATCTTATTTAGGCAAAAACGATGCTTCCCACAGGGAAAAAGAAGGGGGAAAAAAAATCAGAGGGTGCATTATCCCAGACTGCTGTTGCAAATATCATGAATAGTTTCAGAACAGCAGCAGTGAAGAACAAGTCATCTACCATTGAGTATCCAGTGGACATCGTAAAACAGCTTTTGAAAAACCATGTGAAAGCAACTAAGAGGTAAACTTCATCTTCACATATGTTAAATATATTCCCTTTGGTGCTGTAATACTAATTTGTACCGCAGGATCTCTGCAAGATCAAATATTCCAAGAACACGTAAACAACTGCGAGCCAATCAATGAACATGCAAAAATTTTGCTGAGCCACTACTTTTAAGCACGACACAGCCACCAATTACATAGTTTGTGAATCCAACTATAATTATTACTGCAATAGAGAAGTCGATCAGTAATGAGGCCAAGGAAGCAACAGAGAAAACAATGCTTCAGTGAAGAGGTTTAAAAGTCCTTTTCAAATTGGAACACACCCTTGTAGCCAGAAGTTATGCCAAGCTTGGGAGGCAACAACAGAGAGGCTTGATGAGGTGTTGTGTACTCATTGGATGTGGCAGAAAGTGAGCAAACAGCTGTCAGGTAGTAATAAAAGTGAAAAAAGCCAACCTTGCAAATGAATATGACATACCTCAGATGGCCCTGAAGTTCTAAACATATTAAGTTATTCAGCAAATTAACTAGGAACGTGGTCCAAGTGAAGCACAAATGTAAACAATGTACATAAATGTGAAATAACAGAACAGGTTATATATGGACATGATGGGATGTTGCAGATAATAGATATGTGCCTAAATATCAGTATGCACACCAATAACAATACTAGTTTAGACACTAACATCCCATTAGTACTACTAGCAAGGTTACACAATTGCACTGTACCAGCCACAACATCAGACTGATACAAGGGTCTTGTACAGGATTTAAGGGAAGAAACTGGTCAATGAGAGCCTGATGCAAAAGTCCCCTTCATGCACTACCGAGTACTGTGCTGTTTGTGGTTCCTGTGCACCAGCGTCCTTCTGGTCTTGCAAGGCTCCTTGCTATTTCTCAGCAATTTCTATGGTAAGGTTTTTGCATTGGCATTGTGCAGTATGTAGTGCATTACTGTAACTCTGGAAACCCTCTCTGGGCCATATTGTAAGACCTAAGCAGTCCAAAACATCTGAAGCATGCTTGAGCACTCCAAATATCTGGTCTATAAGTCTTCCAATTCACCCATTTATCTGTAGTGTAGTTGTACTCTGCCAGAATACAGGAATTGGGATAGAGGTGCAATCAGCTATGTCATTGTGGGGTATTAGAGCTCTCCCAGGAAAAAGTGGAGTAAGTATGATTGTTTGAGAGTAAAGGCATCGTAAGTGCTCCCCAGAAACCACATGCTCATATGCATGATTTTCTGGCACTCATCTCATGCAATTTTCACACAGAATAATATAACTTCTTGTTAAAGTGCACTAAGTGACATAATATATGTTAGTAGCTGCTTTACTGTCTGCTAGCTCTGTACATCACCAGCTTTTATTGTTATATAACATATGCAATGTATATCAAAGTCCAATGCTGTGGAAATTTGCACATAGTCCCATTAATTGTCCTTCAAAAAGGCCTTACCTCAATGGGAAAAACAAAATTCACTCACAGAATGTTTACACCAGCTTATGCAAAAAAGAAACTTGAGGAAATGCACTGGAAGTGGGGCTAAGCACATGAATTCATCTGCATTAATACTCAATTTATGTACAAGACAAGTGTAATTACTTGAGGAATTCCACACCATCCAGTCTGTGACTGTACATAGTCAATGCACAAAAACTGCTCAAGTATATAAAAATATACAGCTGTTAGACTAGAATTACACATACAATGATTGATAATGTAGAAGCTGTTTTAATTGATTATTGAAATAATGAGAAAAACATAATACAATTCAATGCACAGCATTAAGTGACAATGTAAAATGGCCAACATGCAATCTACTTATCATTCCACATTATTAAGTCACTTAGATTAGTTATGATCAGCTGGGCCAATACCGTACCTGAGTTGTCTTTTGTTCATTATTTGGAAAAAGTTCCATCCACAGACTAAGAAGAGTGAAAAGGTTTACTTTTGAAAGCCTTGGGCTCAGTCCTAGGAAATAAAGAAGTCATTGTTAATTTGCTGTTGCTAAATTAAGTCCTTGTGCATTTTGCACTTCTCCAAAGCAGTTACCAAATGAAATGCCAAAAATGGTGCTAATAGGTTATTTATCAAAAAGGGTATCTAATACTGAAATAAATAGATGCATTCAAATACCACGGCCTGCCTGCCTGCAGAAACAACAACTTGCATTTATACGAGCACCTTTAACATAGAGAAATGACTAAAGCTGCTTCTTAGAGGTGGAAGCAGATAAAAATGGGCGCTAAACCAAAGGAAGAAATATTACGTGGGGTCAAATAGGTAAGTTTAAAGGAAGATCCCAGAGGAGGATAGAGAAGTGGAGAGACGGAGAGTTTTAGGAAGGGAATTCCAGAGCACAGGGCATAGAGCATAGACAGCTAAAGGCACAGCGACTAATGGTGGGGAAAAGCAAGTAAGGAATGCACACGAGGCCATAGTTGGAGGAGCGGAGAGTTCTGGGTAAGGTTGTACGCCTGGAGGAGGTTTCAGAAATTGAGGGGTGGGGAAGGGAGCAAGGACATGAAGGAATTTGAACACAAGGATGAGAATTTTAACTTGGAGGCCTGGGAACCAATGTGGGGCAGCGAGGACAGGATCGATGGGTGAAGAGGACTTGGTGCAAGTTAGGATACAGGCAGCAGAGTTATGGATGAGCTGAAGTTTACAGACCGCGGAAGATGGGAGGCTGGCCAGGAGAGCAATAGTCGTGTCTGGAAGCAACAAGTGAATGGATGAGGATTTCAGCATCAGATGGGCCAAGGCAGGGCGATGTTATGGAGGTAAAAGGAGGCAATCATTGTGATGGTGGGGATACAGAGTCCGAAAACTCAGCTTGCCTCCTGAAATCCCTTCTCTTCAACCGTGCTTTCACCCCCATCCCTTTTTATTCTCCTTTGCCTTCCTGTTTGGTGTCTGATCTTTGCATACTGCCCTGAGCAGTGACATCCCTTTGGGCCTGATGTGAGCCATCAATTGCAAGAAAGTTGTTAAGCTTAAGATCTGTTGTCAGGAAATTACTAGAGTTTATTTTTCTCTTTACGGATGCTGCCTGACCTGCTGAGATTTCCAGCATTCTCTGTTTTTATTTCAGATTCCAGCATCTGCAGTATTTTGCTTTTAGATCATTCAGACACTTGAGACTAGTACATATGAACAGGAGGAGGCCATTCAGCTAATCAATACTGTTGCATACGAAAAGGAGGTCATTGCAACACTCAAAACTGTTATAGGTACAGGATGAAGCCATTCAAACCCTCGATACTGTTACATAGGAAAAAAAAAGAGGTGGCCATTCTTTACCTCAAGCCAATTACATAGGCACAGAAATAGGCTGCTCAGTCCCTCGTTACTGTTACATAGGGACTGGAGAATGACTTTCTGCTCTCCCATCACACCCGCCGGCTGGAGCCTGCTACGTCAAACATTTGTGAAAGAACTCCCCCAGGTCCCTCTGATCTTTCACCTCCTTTAAAATTGTACAATTTAGAGTGTATGGTCTCTCCTCATTCTTAGTACCAAATGTATCACCTCACACTTCTCTGCGTTGAATTATATTTGAGAGGTGTCCGTCTATTCCACCAGCCTGTTGATGTCTTTTTAAGTCTATTACTCTCTACCTCACTCTTTACTACACTTCTAAGCTTCGAATCGACAACAAATTTCGAAACTGTGCCCTGTACTCCCAAGTCATTAATGTATATCAGAAACCGCAGTGGTCCTAGTGTTAAAAGTTGGAGAACACCACTCTATATCTCCATCTTTCTTTTGTTTTTATTTCAACTTTTAATTGTTAGTACACAATATGAAAACAGTGCCGGGACCTCTGCACATGCGCGCGCGAGAGTGTGCACAGTAGCTCCTCCACCCCCCCACCCCCCGAATCTGTGCGCGCGCGCTGCAGGTTGTGTGGGCTGCTGTCTTCCCGCGCTGAGGACTACAAGAGACAGGTTGGTTGGGGGGGGGAGAAGAGTTTGGGGGGCGGGGAGAAGAGTTGGGGGGGCGGGGAGAAGAGTTTGGGGGGGCGGGGAGAAGAGTTTGGGGGGGCGGGGAGAAGAGTTTGGGGGGGCGGGGAGAAGAGTTTGGGGGGGCGGGGAGAAGAGTTTGGGGGGGGCGGGGAGAAGAGTTTGGGGGGGGGGGGGGAGATTTGATCCGGCGCAGGGCAGGGGGGGGGGGGGAGAAGAATCTTCAAAGATTCTTTAATATCTAGCTATCTTTACTAAAAATATACTCAGTTTAATCAGGCTGATAGCACCTACACCCTGTCCAGTCTCGCTGCTTGGGATTTAAAAAAAACTAGCATTCCTATCATAACACTGTCATTTGTTTTTGAGACTACCTGCGCTGATTTATTAATTCACCGCAAGGTTTTTCTGAGCAGACACAAGTGGCCTCATATACTGGCCGAAGTTAGTCTGGAGTAACTTTTAGCTGGCTAAACTTGCTTAAATGGCCAAAACAAGCATAAGTGGCTGGTAACGCTCCCTTTTGAAAAACAATTAAACTAAAAAAAAACTAACTAACTCACTTACACTGGAGCAACTTAAATGGGGAGAATTGCGATTTTTAAGTTACTCCAAAAAAATCTAGTTGCTCCAAAGAAAACGAAGCAACTCCCGAGGAAATTTGGGTCCTTTATTGCCACAATTCAGCCTTTAATCTCATGCACAGTTAGTATTTCCATCTGATGGGGCAATTCTCTCTGCAGCCAGGACATATTGATCAACGAGATTCTAATATCAAATCAATGAAGTGTAATTGGACCTAATCAGGGAGTCCTGTGTTTGAGCAGATCCAAGCCCACCATTTTCAATGGGCCAAGATGGCCTTTTTCAATTCAAGAATTGAGTTAATTCACATTGTGCTTTGTCTGTTTCGAAGGTTATGATGATAGGGTTAGGTGAAGATGGTTGGGAGGAGGCTTCTGTACAACTTAAACAGTGGCATGCACCAGTAGTGGAAATGGTCTGTCACTGTGCTGTACTTTAGGTGCAAGTATATATTCCATATGGTTATTGTGAGCCATTTAATGGTCATAAAAGATTCCAAGTTAACATTCGAGTTTGGAAAAGGAGTAGAGAATTATGGCATTCCGATTGGAGGTAGCCGGGTGGATGAAAAAAAGATCAGTTCCCAAACGAAAAGGGCACTTCTCTTTATGGTAAATGGTGGTTGGGCACCCGAGTAGCTTCTATTTCTAATAACTACCTGAGCCCTTCAGGTGGTCATCACCCAGAGCTTGTTAAATAAGGAATTAGTGATCGTTTCTGTCCTGGCTGCAGCTGGAGACCACATATGCTCACTCAAACTAATAGGAAGATGGGAACAGGAGACCACCATTCAGATACTCGTTACTATTAGGAAAAAGGAGACCATTCAGATATTTGATTCTGTTACGTAGGAAAAGGAAACGACCATTCAGACACTCGATACTGTTACATAGGAAAAGGAGGAGGCCATTCTTCATGTCAAGGCTTTTACAGAGGCACAGAAATAGGCTGCTCAGTCCCCCCGATACTGTTACATAGCAACTGGAGAATGACTTGCTGCTCCCCTATCACGCCTGCCCGCCGGAGCCTGCTACAGTGTCAAACATTTGTAAAATAAATCCCCTAGGTCTCTCGGATCTTGCACCCCCTTTAAAATTGTACAATTTAGTGTGTATGGTCTCTCCTCATTCTTCGTACTAAATGCATCACCTCACACTTCTCTGTGCTGAATTATATTTGAGATGTGTCAGTCTATTCCACCAGCCTGTCGATGTCTTTTTAAGTCTGTCACTATCTTTCTCACTGCTCACTATATTTCTAAGCTTCATATCATCTGATACTCCCGGTGCAGTGCTGTGGGTGTGCCGCACTGTCGGAGGGGCGGTACTGGGTGGGAGCAGCGCACTGTCGGGAGGGGCGGTACTGAGGGAGCGGCGCACTGTCGGAGGGGCGGTACTGAGGGAGCGGCGCACTGTCGGAGGGGCGGTACTGAGGGAGCGGCGCACTGTCGGAGGGGCGGTACTGAGGGAGCGGCGCACTGTCGGAGGGGCGGTACTGAGGGAGCGGCGCACTGTCGGAGGGGCGGTACTGAGGGAGCGGCGCACTGTCGGAGGGGCGGTCTTTCGAATGGGATATTGCCGGGGCGCCGTCTACTCTCTCGGGTGGACGTGGAGGATCCCACAGTACCATTGGAGGGGCAGAGGCGTTGTCCCCGGTGTCTTGGGCCAGTGATTGTTCCTCAACCAACGTTTCTGGAGCGGATGGTTTGGTCATTGTCTCGTTGCTGTTTGTGGGAGCTTGCTGTGCGCAGTGTGACGGCCGTGTTTGCTACATTGCAGCAGTGAATACACTTCGACAGTACTGTGGGAAGCTTTGGGACATCCTGGGGTCGTGGGGGGACGCTGTATAAATGCAAGTCTTTTTTTAAGCTTTTGGTCATCTGTCCTAATATCTTCTTACATGGTTTGGTGTCAAATTTTGTCTGATAACGCTTTGTGGTGGAGGTCTGCCGAATGTTTGGTGCAGAGGTGCGGCGGGAGATCGTGGCGGAGGTGCGGCAAGTGTTTTGTGGTGGAGGTGCGCCGAAATCGTACGGAGGTGTGGCGAATGTTTGTGGCGGAGGAGCGGCGAGAGATCGTGGCGGAGGAGCAGCAAATAAAAGTACGGGGTCCAGAAGAGCCGAGGGCCCAGGGGCAGCACAGGCCAGCCCACTCTGCATATGTGCGCTCTCTAGGTTTGTGCAGCAGAGCAGGCCTCCAGTCGTCCTGGTTAACCCATGCCACTCGATAAAGGCCTAGCTCTGTCAAGCCCGTGTGGTGGCTGATGTGCAACGGTCACCACACGTTAAAAAAAATCCACGCACAGGCATCTTCCACCCCCTCAATTGGAGTTCAGCTGGAACATCGGGTCCTTCATTGAAACATCTATGAACTCATGTGGAAGCAAGTCATCCTCGTTCGAGGGACCGCCTATGATGATGACTAGAGTTTATAATTACAGAGTAACTATTTGTCCTAAGTCTCCCTTCTGCGCATGCATCTCCCGACGTATTCGCAGAAGCGAGAGTTAGGACAAATATCACCGACTCCACCTGCCCGCCCCCCGCAGCACAATTCCCACCAACGTTTTTCTATGTATGTGTCTGCCACTCCCACCCGTCCCCAACCTGAAACCGATCCAACACCAGATTGCCTACGATCCATCCAGCAGCAGCCCCGAGCCGAGGCCCGAGCAGCCGAACGCATCCACCGAGCTCCCCACTGGGCTGTTTGTTGGGGGGGGGGAAGGAAGAGAGCCTGGTTGGGGGGGTGGAGAGAGAGCGCACGCCTGGTTGGGGTGGGGGAGGGGGGGGGGGGTGTGGGTGGGGTGGAGGGGGAAGAGAGAGCGCCTGGTTGGTGGCGAGGGCAGGGGAGAAAGCGTGCCTGGTTGGGGGAGGGGGGGGGGGGAAAGAGAATGCCTAGTTGGGTGGGGGGGAAGAAGGGAGAAAAGAGTGTGCCTGGTTTGGGGGGCGAAGAAAGAGGGAGCACCTGGTTTGCAGGGGGGGGGGGATGACAGAGAGCATGCCTGGTTTTTGGGGGAGGAAGGGACGAGAGAGCACCTGGTTTGGGGGTGGAGGGGAGAAGAGAGCGCGCGTCTGGTTGCAGGGGAGTGTGGGTGGGGGGGGGGGGGAAGGGGGAAGAAAGAGCACCTGGTTTGGTGGGGGGGGGGGGGGAAGAAAAAGCACCTAATTTGGTGGGGGGGGCGGGGGGGAGAGAGTGTGTCTGGTTGGGGGGGAAAAAAGAGAGTCGAGGCCGGGGCCTGTGCGGGCGAAGAGAGTTGGGGCTTCAGTGGAGTCTCGGGCCTCAGGTCCTGCTTCTCAGCACCACGTGGTGGGCATGTTGGTCAAAAAAAGTGCAGTTCAGGCATGGGGTGGCGGGGGTTTAACAGACGCATGTCTGTCAAAAAAAGTACAGTACAAATAGTTACACTGTTATTTATATGGACTTCCAGAAGACATTCAATAAAGTCCTTTATAAGAAATAGTTAATTAAAATTGACGCTCGTAGAATTGAGGACAAATTATTGACCTGGTTAGGGGATTGGCTGAACAGCAGGAGACAGAGAGTAGGGATAATGGACAGGTACACTAATTGGCAGGATGTGACTAGTAGTGTCCCACAGGGATGTGTGTTGGGACCTAAATTGTTCATTGTATTTATTAACGACTTAGAGACTGAGAGCCACATATCCAAGTTTGCCGATGACACAAAGATAGGCAACATTATCAGTAGTGCAGATGGAAGCATAAAATTACAAAGCGATATTAATAGTTTAAGTGTATGGGCAAAACTGTGGCAAATGGATTTCATTATAGGCAAGTGCGAGGTCATCCACTTTGGACCTAAAAGGGATAGATCAGAGTACTTTATAAATGGTGAAAAGCTAGAAATAGTGGCGATCCAAAGAGACTTAAGGATCCATCTACATAGATCATTAAAATGTCATGGACAGGAACAAAAACTCAAAGGCTAATGGAATAAAAACAGAAAATGCTGGAAATACTCAGCAGGTCAGGCAGCATCTGTGGGGAGAGAAACAGAGTCAGCGTTTCAGGTTGATGAGCTTTCGTCAGAACTGGAAAACGTTAGAGACGTAACAGATTTTAAGCAAGTGCAAGGAAAGGGAGGAGGGGAGCAAAGGACAAAGGTTTGTGATAGGATGGAATGAGGAGAGATTAAAAGACCAAAGGGATGATGGTGAAAAGCAAAAGGAGATGGTAATGGCACAAGTTAAGAAACAAAAGATGATTCCAGATGAAGTGTAAATGGGAAATGCAGAATCATCAACAGCTGCCACGTGAAAAAATAGGGGCAGAGGTTATGGTCTGAAATAGTTGAACACGATGATGAGTCCAGAAGGTTGTAAAGTACTTCAGCGAAAGATAAGGTGCTGTTTCTCAAGCTTACATTGAGATTCATTAGTACAGTATAGGAGAATTAAAATGACTGGCGATAGGAAGCTCAGCTCACGCTTGCGGACTGAACGGAGGTGTTCCGCAAAACAATCATCCAATCTGCGTTTGGTCTCCCCAACGTAGAGGAGACTGCATCGTGAGCACGAATACAGTATACTAAATTGAAATAAGTACCAGTAAATCACTGTTTCGCCTGGAAGGGGTGTTTGGTTTCCTGGACAGTGGGAACAGAGGTAAAAGGGCAGGTGTTGCATCTCCTGCGGAGGGAGCGATCCCTTCAGAATGTTGGGAGGGGAGGGGAAGATGTATTTGATGGTTGGATCACACTGGAGGTAGCGGAAATGGCGGAGGACGATCAATTGAATGTAAATGGCGGAGGTTGATGGGTGAAAGGCGAGGACAAGGGGAACCCTATCGTGGTTCTGAGGGGAAGGGAAAGGGGCGAGAGTAGAAGTGAAATGTGAAAAACAAAATGCTGCATTGCTGAAATGTTAATCCAAACTTAAGTACACATTTAAAACAAATCTAATCATTAAAACAAAATGTGAACACATGACTTCTGCTTGCCTTGTTGTCCTTTCCTCTTTCTCTCCCTATTTTTTTTTTTTTTTTTTTAAAAAGATTTCACTTTGATATTTCTACCTTTTTTCCTAAAACAAACCTTGAAAACCTACAACTTCCCCTCTTGCTCCTAACTCGTGCCCTCCCATGGAACAGCACAACCTCGAACTCACCATGAGAAACACTTCAGGAGATACTGCAAAATAATAAATAATTTACTTTTGGGTGGAACTCACTCAAGAAGACACTAAAGGGGAAACTAAAAGATGTAAAGTAATTAAACCAGGAGGGAGAAATAAGAAATGTGTGAGTAAAACATTAGTGCAAAAGGACAGGTTATGGTGTGGCCCAAATAAGTGTTCTTTATATAAACGCAGAGAGTATAAGGAACAAATTGAATAAATTGGAGAAAATGACATGGTAGACATTACTGAGACATGGCTGTAAGACAGTCAGGACTGGGAATTAAATATACCAGGTTATAAGGTCTATAGGAAATATAAGGAAAATGTTAGAGGGGGAGGAGTAGTCTTAGTGATTAAGGATGAAATCACCAATGATAAGAGAGGATATAGAGAAGTAAGCGGCAGACATTATGGGTAGAACTAAGAAATAGAAAAGGATTTAAGACTGTAGTGAGAGTTGTGTATAGGCCCCCTGTAGCAGCTGTGAAGTGGTAGAATGTATAGCATGTAGCAATGGCAAAGTGGTTTTAATGAGGAATTTTAACTTTCATATAGATTGAGATAAGCAGACCAATTCATGTCAAAAGGTAGTGAATTTCTTGAGTGTGTTCAAGATAATTTTCTGCAACAATGTGTTCTAGAACCAATAAGAGGACAGGCCATATTAGATTTAGTAATGAGTAATGGCCAGACTTAGTTAACAGCCGAACGGTGCGTTTATCTAATAGCTATCATAACATGATCGAGTTCAATTAGTGTTTGAAAGGGAGAAATGCAAAACAGCTAATAAGATTCTAGATTTAGGTAAGCCTGACTTTAATGCGATGAGATGGAGACAGTACACAGTAAACTGGGCAAACCTGTTGATAGTTTAAATGACAGAAGATCAGTGGGAGATGTTCAAAATAAGAATTTGTGATACAGAACCCTAAGGGGCAAAAGTTCTACTTGCCAAATAAACAGCCATAGGTGACTAAAGATATAACTGACAACATAAAATGAAATGAAAAAGCCTACAAAAATGTAGAAACTAGCACAGATCCTCTGCAACTGGGAGAGATACAAAGAACAAAAGGTGACAAAACAGATAGTAAGGTACAAAATGAGTATGAAAAGAAACTTGCAAGGGATATCAAAATCAACAGAAAGTTCTTACAATTATATTAGGAACAATGTTGGCCCCATGAAAACTGATCATGGTGATATTGTAAATGAAAATATGGTCCTGTTGAATACTTTGGGTCAGTATTTACAGTAGAGGAAGACATCCAAAGGAAACTAATTTTGAATCAGGGATGGGGACTCACCAAAATTAACACAAGCAAAATAACTAATGAAGAAGATATTGGCACAAAAGAGTAACAAATAAGAACATAGAACATAATTACATAAGAATTAGGAACAGGAGTAGGCCATCTAGCCCCTCGAGCCTGCTCCGCCATTCAAAAAGATCATTGCTGATCTGGCCGTGGACTCAGCTCCACTTACCCGCCCGCTCCCCATAACCCTTAATTCCCTTATTGGTTAAAAATCTATCTGTCTGTGATTTGAATACATTCAATGAGCTAGCCTTAATTGCTTCCTTGGGAAGTGAACGCCACAGATTCACAACCCTCTGAGAGAAGAAATTACTTCTCAACTCGGTTTTAAATTGGCTCCACTGTATTTTGAGGCTGTGCCCCCTTGTTCTAGTCTCCCTGACCAGTGGAAACAACCTCTCTGCCTCTATCTTGTCTATCCCTTTCATTATTTTAAATGTTTCTATAAGATCACCCCTCATCCTTCTGAACTCCAACGAGTAAAGACCCAGTCTACTCAATCTATCATCATAAGGTAACCCCCTCATCTCCGGAATCAGCCTAGTGAATCGTCTCTGTACCCCCTCCAAAGCTAGTATATCCTTCCTTAAGTAAGGTGACCAAAACTGCACGCAGTACTCCAGGTGCGGCCTCACCAATACCCTGTACAGTTGCAGCAGGACCTCCCTGCTTTTGTACTCCATCCCTCTCGCAATGAAGGCCAACATTCCATTCGCCTTCCTGATTACCTGCTGCACCTGCAAACTAACTTACTCAAAAGAGTTTCATGCACAAGGACCCCCAGGTCCCTCTGCACCGCAGCATGTTGTAATTTCTCCCCATTCAAATAATATTCCCTTTTACTGTTTTTTTTTCCCCCAAGGTGGGTGACCTCACATTTTCTGACATTGTATTCCATCTGCCAAACCTTAGCCCATTCGCTTAACCTATCTCAATCTCTTTGCAGCCTCTCTGTGTCCTCTACACAACCCGCTTTCCCACTAATCTTTGTGTCATCTGCAAATTTTGTTACACTACACTCTGTCCCCTCTTCCAGGTCATCTATGTATATTGTAAACAGTTGTGGTCCCAGCATCGATCCCTGTGGCACACCACTAACCACCGATTTCCAACCCGAAAAGGACCCATTTATACCGACTCTCTGCTTTCTGTTAGCCAGCCAATTCTCGATCCATGCTAATACATTTCCTCTGACTCCGCGTACCTTTATCTTCTGCAGTAACCTTTTGTGTGGCACCTCATCGAATGCCTTTTGGAAATTCAAATACACCACACCCATTGGTACACCTCTATCCACCATGCTCGTTATATCCTTAAAGAATTCCAGTAAATTAGTTAAACATGATTTCCCCTTCATGAATCCATGTTGCATCTGCTTGATTGCACTATTCCTATCTAGATGTCCCGCTATTTCTTCCTTAATGATAGCTTCAAGCATTTTCCCCACTACAGATGTTAAACTAACCAGCCTATAGTTACTTGCCTTTTGTCTGCCCCCTTTTTTAAACAGAGGCATTACATTAGCTGCATTCCAATACGATGGTACCTCCCCAGAGTCCAGAGAATTTTGGTAGATTATAACGAATGCTTCTGCTATAACTTCCGCCAACTCTTTTAATACCCTGGAATGCATTTCATCAGGACCAGGGGACTTGTCTACCTGGAGTTCCATTAGCCTGTCCAGCACTACCCCACTAGTGATAGTGATTATCTCAAAGTCCTCCCTTCCCACATTCCCGTGACCAGCAATTTTTGGCATGGTTTTTGTGTCTTCCACTGTGAAGACCGAAGCAAAATAATTGTTTAAGGTCTCAGCCATTTCCACATTTCCCATTATTAAATCCCCCTTCTCATCTTCTAAGGGACCAACATTTAATTTAGTCACTCTTTTCCATTTTATATATCGGTAAAAGCTTTTACTATCTGTTTTTATGTTTTGCGCAAGTTTACTTTCGTAATCTATCTTTCCTTTCTTTACTGCTTTCTTAGTCATTCTTTGCTGTCGTTTAAAATTTTCCCAATCTTCTAGTTTCCCACTAACCTTGGCCACCTTATACGCATTGGTTTTTAATTTGATACTCTCCTTTATTTCCTTGGTTATCCACGACTGGTTATCCCTTCTCTTACCGCCCTTCTTTTTCACTGGAATATATTTTTGTTGAGCACTATGAAAGAGCTCCTTAAAAGTCCTCCACTGTTCCTCAATTGTGCCACCGTTTAGCCTGTGTTTCCAGTCTACTTTAGCCAACTCTGCCCTCATCCCACTGTAGACCCCTTTGTTTCAGCATAGTACGCTCTTTTGAGACACTACTTCCTCACCCTCAATCTGTATTACAAATTCAACCATACTGTGATCACTCATTCCGAGAGGATCTTTTACTAGGAGATCGTTTATTATTCCTGACTCATTACACAGGACCAGATCTAAGATAGCTTGCTCCCTTGTAGGTTCTGTAACATACTGTTCTAAGAAACAATCCCGTATGCATTCTATGAATTCCTCCTCAAGGCTACCCCGTGCGATTTGATCAATCGATATGTAGGTTAAAATCCCCTATGATTACTGCCGTTCCTTTTTCACATGCCTCCATTATTCCCTTGATTATTGTCCGCCCCACCGTGAAGTTATTATTTGGGGGCCTATAAACTACACCCACCAGTGACTTTTTCCCCTTACTATCTCTAATCTCCACCCACAATGATTCAAGATTTTGTTCATTAGAGCCAATATCGTCTCTCACAACTGCCCTGATATCATTCTTTATTAACAGAGCTACCCTACCTCCTTTCCCTTCTTGTCTATCTTTCCGAATTGTTCCCCAGGACCGGATGATTTCCATCCCAGCACTTTAACGCAAGTAGGTGAGAACATTTCAGATGCCCTAACTAGAATCTTCCAAAGTTCTCTCGATTCGGGAACCGTTCCTTTATACTGGAAAACTGTGCACGTCACTCCGCTATTTAAGAATGGTGAAAATGGGAAACTAGGGAATTATAGATCAGTTAGCCTAACATCTGTTGTTGGGAAATTACTAGAGTCTATAATTAAGGGTAGAGTGACTGAACAACCTGAAAGTTTCTGCTGATCAGAGAGAGCCAACAAAAAATTGTAAAGGGTAGGTCATGCCTGATGAACCTGATCAATTTATTTTCTAAAAAGAGGTGACTAAATGTAGTGGACAGGGGAATCTCTATGGATGTCATTTATATGGACTTCCAGAAGGAATTCAATAAAGTCCTTCATAAGAGACTATTAGTTAAAGTTGAAGCTTGTGGAATTGAGGGCAAATTATTGACTTGGTTAGGAAATTGGCTGAGTGGCAGGAGACAAAGAATAGGGATAATGGGCAGGTACTCCAATTGGCAGGATGTGACCATTGGCGTCCCACAGGGATCTGTTTTGGCGCCTCAACTATTCACTGTATTTATTAACGACTTAGTTGACGGGATTGAGAGCCACATATTCAAGTTTGCTGATGACACAAAGATAGGTGGCATTGTTAGTGTAGATGGAAGCATAACATTACAAAGAGATATTAATAGATGATGTGAATGTGGCAAATGGAATTTCAATGTAGGCAAATGTGAGGTCATTCACTTTGGACCTAAGGAGGATAGAGCAGGGTACTTTCTAAATGGTGAAAAGCTAAAAACAGTGGAGGCCCAAAGATACTTGGAGGTCCACGAACATACATCATTAAAATGTCATGAACAGGTAAAAATAAAACAACAACAACTTTTGTTTATATAGCGCCTTTAACGTAGTAAAACGCCCAAGGTGCTTCAGAGCAGCGTTAACAAGACAAAACAGATCAATTTGACCCCAAGCCACAAAAGAAAAGGAGCGTCTTAAAGGAGGAAAGAAAGGTAGAGAGGTGGAGAGGTTTAGGGAGGGAGTTCCAGAGCTTAGGGCCCAAATAGCTGAAGGCACGGCCACCCATGGTTGAGCAGTTATAATGAGGGCAGAATTTGAGGAGCGCAGACGTCTTGTGGGTTTGTGAGGCTGAAAACAATTACAGAGATAGGGAGGGGCAAGACCATGGAGTGATTTGTAAACAAGGATGAGAATTTTGAAATCGAGGCATTGTTTAACTGGGAGCCAATGTAGATCAGAAAGCACAGGGGTCTTGGTGATCATGACTTGGTGCAAGTTAGGACTCTGGCTGCTGAGTTTACGTAGTGTAGAATGTGGGAGGTCAGCCAGGAGTGAGTTGCAGTAGAGAAATCTAGAGGTAACAAAGGCATGAATGAGGGTTTCAGCAGCAGAAGGGCTGAGGCAGGGGCGGAGGCGGGCAATGTTACGGAGGTTATGCTGTAGATATGTGGGTGGAAACTCATTTCAGGGTCAAATATGACACCTAGGTTGCGAACATCTTGTTCACCCTCAGATTGATGCTAGAGAGAGGGATGGAGTCAGTGGTTAGGAAACGCAGTTTGTGGCGGGGACCAAAGATAATGGCTTCGGACTTCAAAATATTTGATTGGAGAAAATTTCTGCTCATCCTGTACTGGATGTCAGACAAGCAATCTGTCAATTTAGATACCAAGTAGACCAAGGGTCGAGGAAGTGATGGAGAGGTAGAGCTGGGTGTCGTCAGCGTACATGTGGAAACTGACTCTGTTTTCGGAAGATATAGCCAAGGGGCAGCATATAAATGCGAAATAGGAGGGGGCCAAGGACAGATCCTTGGGGGACACAAGAGGTAACGATGCGGGAGTGGGAAGAGAAGCTATTGCGGGAGATTTTCTGGCTACGATTAGATAGATAAGAAAGGAACCAGGCGAGTGCAGTCCCACCTTGCTGGACGATGGAGGAGGATGGAGTGGTCAACTGTGTCAAAGGCTGCAGACAGGTCAGAAGGATGAGGAGGGATAGTTTACCTTTGTCACAGTCACAAAGGATGTCATTTGTGACTTTGATGAGAGCCGTTTCGGGGCGAAAACCAGATTGAAGGGATTCAAACATTGAATTCAGGGAAAGGCGGCCACGGTTTGGGAGGCAACAACACGTTCAAGTACTTTGGACAGGAAAGGGAGGTTGGGGATGGGGCGATAGCTAGCAAGCGAAGTGGGGTCAAGGGTTTTTTTTTTTTTTAAAGAGGAGAGGGGGATGACAGCTGATTTGGAGAGGGGAACAATACCTGAGGAGAGAGGACCGTTAACAATGTTGACTAACATGGGAAATAAGTACAAAAAATAATCAAAAAAACTAGTAAGATTTTGGCCTTTATATCTACAGGACTAGAATTCAAGGGGATAGAAGTTATACTGCAGCTATACAAAGCCCTGGATAGACCACACATGGAGTACTTTGTTCAGTTTTGGGCACCACACTTTAGGAATGATATATTCCTTTGAGGGAGTGCAGTGTAGGTTTACCAGAGTGATACCGGAACTCTATGCTGCACTCCCTCAATTATGAGGAGAGATTACACAAACATACCAAAACAACAACTTGTATTTATATAGCGCCTTTAACGTAGTAAAACGTCCCAAGGCGCTTCACAGGAGTGTTATAAGACAAAACAAATAAATCTGACACCGAGCCACACAAGAAAAAATTACAGCAGATGACAAAAGCTTGGTCAACGAGGTTGTCTTAAAGAGCGTCTTAAAGGAGAGAAGAGACATAGAGAAATGGAGAGGTTTAGGGAGGGAGTTCCTGAGCTTAGGGCTCAGGTAGCTGAAGTCATAGACACCAATGGTTGAGCAGTTATAATCAGGGATGCGCAAGAGGGCAGAATTTGAGCAGCGCAGCCATCTCAGGGGCTTGTGTGGCCGAAGGAGATTACAGAAATAAGGAGGGGCGAGGCCATGGAGGGATTTGTAAACAAGGATGAGAATTTTGAAATCGAGGAATGCTTAACCAGGAGCCAATGTAGGTCAGCGAGCACAGGGGTGATGGGTGAGCGGGACTTGGTGCGAATTAGGACACCAGCTGCCAAGTTTACGTAGGGTAGAATGTGGAAGGCCAGCGAGGAGTTGTTGGAGTAGTCAAGTCTAAAGGTAGCAAAGGCATGGATGAGGATTTCAGCAGATGAGCTGTGGCAAGGGCAAAGACGGGCGATGTTACGGAGGTGGAAATAGGCGGTCTTAGTTATGCTGCGGATATGTGGTCGAAAGCTCATTTCAGGATCAAATATGACACCAAGGTTGCGAACAGTGTGGTTCAGCCTCAGACAGAAGTTGGGAAGAGGGATGGAGTCAGTGGCTAGAAACAGAATTTGTGGCGGTAACCCAAAACAATGGCTTCGGTCTTCCCAATATTTATTGGAGAACATTTCTGATCATCCAGAACTGGATGTCGGACAGTCTGACCATTTAGAGACCATGGAGGGGTCGAAAGAAGTGGTAGTAAGGTAGAACTGGATGTGATCAGTATACATGTGGAAACTGACGTTGTGTTCTTGGATTATGTCGCCAAGGGGCAACATTCAGATGAGAAATGAGGCAGCCAAGGATAGATCCTTAGGGGACATCAGAGGTCACGATGCAGGAGTGGGTAGAGAAGCCATTGCAGGTGATTCTCTACCCACTCCTGCTGATTAGATAAATAAGAATGGAACCAGGCGAGTGGAGTCCCATCCAAGTGGACGAGAGTGGCGAGGCATTGGAGAAGTTAACTGTGTCAAAGATTGCAGACAAGTCAAGAAGGACAGGAGGGATAGTTTTCCTTTGTCACAAGGGGTTTAAGAAGACAGTTAATAGTGGAGAATAGAAGCTGGGGTTTATATTTGCATTCCAGAATGATTCTGGAATAGTGAGCAATTGAGATTGGGACCCGATAATGCTTTAAGTGGTCCAGCCAGATCTGGCTGTGACTAAAGCAGTTGTCCACCATATCCGTTCAAGTCTGCGACCCTTGGTCTTAAGGGAGCGAAGATGAGCACTGTACCGGGGGGGAGGGGCGGCCAGGTGAGTGTAATTGTTTTAATAGGGTTTAGGGCATCAAAGTTGGTGGTGGTGAGGCTGTGAATGCGCAGATCGGCAGCTGCAGAAATGTCGTGATGAATGGAGGACCAAAGGCGGGAGGGAAGGGAGTTCGAGGCTAAGGGGCGGAAGACAGTGGTTTCAAGCTTCCCAATGTTTAATTGGAGAAAATTGTGGCTCATCCAGGACTGGATGTCAGAGAAGCAACCGGACAACAGAAGTGCACCTTTAAGTCATTCCCTTTTTACAACCCTTCCCTCTCAAGTGCGTCAGGTAAATGGTTTGTGGAGTTGTCAACGCAGGTAATAAAGATCCTGGTGAATGTTATTGCTGCCAACTATATAAAACCGATAACATTGGCTGGCCGGCAGTGACAGGGGTCCCGGGTCACCTCCCGCTCACCTCTGGCGTTGCAGTCCGTCTGCGCACCTCTCTCCCTCCGCTCGCCATCCTCACTCCCGCGCTCCGACTTCTGCAAATGGTTCATGGTCCGAATGCTTCTCTGGCCTAATCCCGGGCTCTGACTGACTGGCCCAGCTGGGGATAGGACAAGACACTAAGCCAAAACAAACCGGCACTCGCCGCAATCGTTAACGTCACCGCGTCACGATGCGTCATGACATCCCGTGCGCACAGAGGGGAGAGATCGGGACTGGACCGGCTGGTGTGGGAAAAGAGCGGAGACACAGCAGGGGGCGGGGCAAACGTCACAGCAGGGGGCGGGGCAAAGGACAGAGAGCAAGGGGGCGGGGTAAAGGACAGTGTAACGGCCGGGGCAAAGGACAGTGTAAGGGGCGGGGCAAACGTCACAGCAGGGGGTAGGGCAAAGGACAGAGAGCAGGGGACGGGACAAAGGACAGAGAGCAGGGGGCGGGGCAAAGGACAGTGTAAGGGGCGGGACAAATGTCACAGCAGGGAGCTGAGCAAAGGACAGAGAGCAGGGGGCGGGGCAAAGGACAGAGAGCATCATCATCATAGGCAGTCCCTCAGAATCGACAAAGACTTGCTTCCACTCCCAGAGTTCTTTGGTGGCTGAACAGTCCAATATGAGAGCCACAGACCGTTACAGGTGGGACAAACATTCGTCGAGGGAAGGGGTGGATGGGGCTGGTTTGCCGCGCGCTCCTTCCGCTGTCTGCGCTAGATGCACTTTCTCCACCTCGGGCGATCTTTGGCCAGGGTCTCCCAGGTGTCAGTGGTGATGTCGCACTTTACCAGGGAGGCTTTGAGGGTGTCCTTGTAACGCTTCCGCTGTCCACCTTTGACTCGTTTACCATGAAGGAGTTCCGCATAAAGCATTTGCTTAGGGAGTCTCGTATCTGGCATGCGAACTATGTGGCCTGCCCAGCGAAGCTGATCGAGTGTGGTCAGTGCTTCAATACTGGGGATCTTAGCCTGGATGAGGACACTGATGTTGGTGCGCCTGCCCTCCCAGGGGATTTGCAGGATCTTGCGAAGACATCATTGGTGATATATCTCCAGCGACTTGAGGTGCCTTCTATACATCGTCCATGCCTATACAGGAGGGCGGGTATTACTACAGCCCTGTAGACCATGAGCTTGGTGGTAGATTTGAGGGCCTGGTCTTCAAACACTCTTTTCTTCAGATGGCCGAAGGCTGCACTGGCTCACTGGAGGCGATGTTGAATCTCCGCATTAATGTCTGCCTTTGTTGATAAGAAGCTCGAGAGCCGCACCATGAATCTTGATGATTGGAGGGCAGTGCGGTGCGGCGGGGACAGGCTGGTGGAGGACCTTTATCTTACGGATGTTAAGCGTAAGGCCCATGCTTTCATATGCCTCAGTGAATATATTGACTATATCCTGGAGTTCAGCCTCAGAATGTGCGCAGACGCAGGCATTGTCCACGTACTGCAGCTCAACGACAGAGGTTGGGGTGATCTTGGACCTGGCCTGGAGGCGGCGTAGGTTAAACAGCTTCCCACTGATTCTGTAGTTTAGTTCCACTCCAGCGGGGAGCTTGTTGATTGTGAGGTGGAGCATGGTGGCGAGGAAGATAGGAAGATTGAGAAGAGGGTTGGAGCAATGACGCAGCTCTGTTTGACTCCGGTCCGGACGTGAATTGGGTTTGTAATGGATCCGTTGGTAAGGATCACGACCTGCATGTCGTCATGAAGCAGGCGAAGGATGGGGTGGGCTAAAGGACAGAGAGCAGGGAGCGGGGCAAAGGACAGAGAGCAGGGGGCGGAGCAAAGGACAGAGAACAGGGGCGCGACAAAGGACACAGCAGGGGCGGGGAACAGGAGTTCTCAGGTGACTGTACAGTCCAATACGGGAATTATAATCTCTGTCACAGGTGGGGACAGTGGGGAGTCTGGTTTGCCGCACGCTCCTTCTGCTGCCTGCGCTTGTTTTCTGCATGCTCTCGGCGATGAGACTCAAGGTACTCAGTGCCCTCTCGGATGCTCTTCCTCCATTTAGGGCGGTCTTTGGTAAGGGATTCCCAGGTGTTAGTGCGGATGTTGCACTTTGTCAAGGAGGCTTTGAAGGTGTCCTTGAAACGTTTCCTCTGCCCACCTGGGGCTCACTTGCCGTGTAGGAGTTCCGAGTACAGCGCTTGCTTTGGGAGTCTTGTGTCGGGCATGCAGACAATGTGACCTGCCCAACTGAGCTGGTAGGCGGACGACGCGTCTGCGCACATTCAGAGGCTGAACTCCAAGCCATCGTCAACATCTTCACCGAGGTGTACGAAAACATGGGCTTTACACTAAACATCCTTAAGACAAAGGTCCTGCACCAACCTGACCCCGCCACACAGCACTGCTCCCCCTCCTCAAAATCCACGGCGTGGCCTTGGACAACGTGGACCACTTTCCACACCTCGGGAGCCTACTATCAGCAAGGGGAGACATCGACGACGAGGTCCAACACCGCCTCCAGTGCACTAGCGCAGCCTTCGGTCGCCTAAGGAAGAGAGTGTTCGAGGATCAGGACACAGCAGGGGGCGGGGCAAAGGACACAGAGCAGGAGGCAGGGCAAGGGACACAGTGCTGGGGGCGGGGCAAAGGACAAAGCAGGGGCGGGCAACGGGCAGAGAGCAGAGGGCAGGGCAGAGGACATAGCAGGGGGAGGGGTAAAGAAACCAGAGCAACGGGTGCGGAAATTGACAGAGAGCAGGGGACGGGGCAAAGGTCGCAGAGCATGGCGTGGGGCAAAAGACAGAGCAGGGGACGGGTCAATTTACACAGGTCGGGGTGGGGCAAAGGAGCAGGGGCGTGACAAAGGTCACAGGGCAGTGGGAGGGCAAAGAACAGAGAGCAGGGGCGGGGCAAATGACACAGAGAAGGGGGGAGGGGCAAAAGACTCAGAGCAGGGGACTACTTTCTAATGATTTACCTAAACTTGGTGGCAAGGATGTAACAAATTTTGTAAGCTACTTTAAGCACACTTGTATGAAGTCTATCCAGGCTTGGTTCCCTGTCTTCCTTTAACTTCATCTGCCAATCGATAGCCACCTTATCTGAAATTTCTACCTACTTTAGTACTACCTATTTTTTCTTTACATATTGTTTTGTTTTTATTCATTCAAGGGATGTGGACATCGCTGACAAGGCCAGCATTTATTGCCCATCCCTAATTGCCCTTGAGAAGGTGATGGTGAGCCGCCTTGTTATTAATAACTTTTATTTGTATAGCATCTTTAACGTAGTAAGAACTTCCCAAGGTGCTTCACAGCAGTATTACAAGACAAAACTGATAAATTTGACACCCAGCCACAAAAGAAATTAAGGCAGATGGCCAAAACCTTGGTTAAAGAGGTAGGTTTTAAGGAACATCTTAAAGGATGAAAGATAGTTAGAGAGACGGAGAGGTTTAGGGAGGGAGTTCCAGAGCTTGGGGCCTAAACAGTTGATGTGTGCGGCACGGCCATCGATGGTTGAGCAGTTATAATGAGGGGTATTCAAGAAGGCAGAATTTGAGGACGCAGACATCTTGTGGGGTTTTGAGGCTGAAAAAGATGACAGAAATAGGGAGGGGCAAGGCCATGGCGTGATTTGTAAACAAGGATAAGAATTTTGAAATCGAGGAGTTGATTAACCGGGAGCCAATGTAGATCAGAAAGCACAGCGGTGACAGTGATCGTCAATCGGTGCGAGTTAAGACACGGGCTGCTGAGTTTTGGATGATTTCAAGTTTACTTAGTGTAGAATGTGGGAGGCCAGCCAGAAGTTGCCGTAGTCAAGTCTAGAGGTAACAAAGGCATGAATGAGGGTTTCAGCAGCAGAAGAGCTGAGGAAGGTGCGGACACAAGCAATGTTATGGAAGTGAAAAAAGGCAGTTTTAGTTATGCCACGGATATGTGGCTGGAAACTCATTTCAGGGTCAAGTATGACACCTAGGTTGCGAACAGTCTTGTTCACCCACAGATTGATGCTAGGGTGAGGGATGGAGTAAGTGGTGGCAGGGACCAAAGATAATGGTTTCGGTCTTCCCAATATTTAATTGGAGAAAATTTCTGCTCATCCTGTACTGGATGTTCGACATGCATTCTGACAATTTAGATATCAAGCAGGGGTCGAGAGAAGTGGTGGAGAGATAGAGCTGGGTGTCATCAGCATACATGTGGAAACTGATTCCATGTTTTCGGATGATATTGCCAAGGGGCAGCATATAGATGAGAACTAAGAGAGGGGCCAAGGACAGATCCTTGGGGAACACAAGAGATAACAATGCAGGAGTGGGAAGAAGAGCCATTGTGGGAGATTTTCTGGCTACGATTAGATAGATAAGAAACGAGTGCAGTCCCACCTAGCTGAACGATGGTGGAGAGGCGTTGGATGTCATTTGTGACATTGATGAGAGCCGTTTCGATACTGTGGCAGGCGTGAAAACCAGATTGAAGGGATTCAAACATTGAACTCATGGAAAGATGATCACGGATTTGGGAGGCGACAACACGTTCAAGTACTATGGACAGGTAAGGGAGCTTGGAGATGGGGCAATAGCTAGTAAGGAAAGTGGGGTCAAGGTTTGTTTTTTTGAGGAGAGGGGTGATGACAGCAGATTTGAAGGAGAGGGAACAGTACCTGAGGAAAACATTTTAATGTCGGCTAAAACATGGGAGCCAAAAAAGGAAGTTGGGTGGTCAGCAGTTTAGTGGGAATAGGGTCAAGGGAGCATGAAGTGGGTTTCATGGACAAGATTAATTGGAATTCAGAAGAATGAGAGGTGATCTTATCGAAACATATAAGATTATGAGGGGGCTTGACAAGATGGATGCAGAGAGGATGTTTCCACTGATGGGGGAGACTAGAACTAGAGGGCATGATCTTAGAATAAGGGACTGCCCATTTAAAACTGAGATGAGGAGAAATTTCTTCTCAGAGGGTTGTAAATCTGTGGAATTCGCTGCCTCAGAGAGCTGTGGAAGCTGGGACATTGAATAAATTTATGATAGAAATAGACAGTTTCTTAAACGATAAGAGGATAAGAGGTTATCGGGAACGGGTAGGGAAGTGGATCTGAGTCCATGAACGGATTAGCCATGATCGTATTGAATAGTGGAGCAGGCTCGAGGGGCCGCATTGCCTACTCCTCCTATTTCTTATGTTCTTATATTCTTATGAGCTTGGAGAGATCAAGAGGGGAGATCAAAGAGAAACTAGAAAAATATGTGAGTTTAGGGCTAGGGCTGGTGGGAGCCTCAGATGAAGTTTGATCCTGTGGACTAGATGAAGGAAGGGAACTCGTAGAGACAGCTGATCGGATGGTCTCAATCTTTGAGACAAAGAAGTCCATGAGCTCCTCACACTTGTTGGAGGTTACTGTGGTGGAGACAGCGGAGAGGGGTTTAAGGAGACGGTTAGCAGTAGATAATAGTAGCCTGGGATTATTTTTGCATTCCAGAATGATCCTGGAATAGTGAGCAGTTTTTGTAGACAAGAGTAGGAATCGATAACGTTTTATATGTTCGAGCCAGATCTGGCGGTGAATGGCTAAACCAGTTGTCCGCCATATCCGTTCATGTCTGCGCCCTTTTGACTTGAGCGAGCGTAGATGAGGGCTGTACCGGGGGAACGGCTAGTGTGGGAGAGAGTAATCTTTTTAATAGGAACTAGGACATCATCATCATCATTGGCAGTCCCTCGAAACGAGGATGACTTGCTTCCACGCCAAAAAGGGATGAGTTCACAGGTGTTTCAATGAAGGACCTAATATTCCAGATCCCGAACTAAATCTTGAAGGGTGGAAGATGCCTGTGCGTGGATTTTTTTTTAACATGTGGTGGCCGTTGCCGTTGCCACCACACCAGAACTAGGACATCAAAGGTGGTGGTGGAGATGTGGTTGAGCGGATCGGTGGCTGCAGAAATGTCATTGTTAAAAGAGGGCCAAAGGTTGGACAGTTTTGAGTTGATAAATGCAGTTGTAAGGGAGTTTGGAGAGAGTTCTTTCCAGGGGCAGATGCAGAAGGAAGTAGCTAGCCTTCTTGGATGACTGCAGTCCTTGTGGTGAAGATACTCCCACAGTGCTGTAAGGTAGGGAGTTCAAGGATTTTGACCCAGCGACGATGAAGGAATGGCGATATATTTCCAAGTCAGGATGGTGTGTGACTTGGAGGGGAACTTGGAGGTGGTGGTGTTCCCATGTGCCCGCTGCCTTTGTTCTTCTAGATGATACAGGTTGTGGGTTTGGAAGGTGCTGTCGAAGAAGTCACTGCAGTGCATCTTGTAGATGGTACACATTGCAGCCACATTGCACCGCTGGTGGAGGGAGTGAATGTTTAAGGTGATGGGTGGGGTGCCGATCAATCAAACTGCTTTGTATTGGATGGTGTCGAGCTTCTTGAGTGGTTTTGGAGTTGCACTCATCCAGGCAAATGGAGAGTATTCCATCAGACTCCTGACTTGTGCCTTGCAGATGGTGGAAAGACTTTGGGAGTCAGAAGGTGAGATACTCGCCGCAGAATACCCAATCTCTGACCTGCTCTTGTAGCCACAGTATTTATGTGGCTGTCCAGTTAGGTTTCTGGTCAATTGTGACCCCCAGGATGTTGATGGTGGGGATTCGATGTTGGTAATGCCATTGAATGTCAAGGGAGGTGGTTAGACTCTCTTTATTACAGTATCAGGAAGAAAAGGATGAAGTCATCCAGGAGAGAAATGGTGACCTCAGACTGTTGATTAAACTATAGAAAAGATCCTAATTGACTGAAGTGGTTTAACAGTGAAATGTTCATCAGATTGGCCAGTAGTTATTGGAATTTATCGCAAGTAAAACAGAAAAGACACGCTTTGGCCCTGAAATTCCAGGGTTATAGTTATTTTGGGTGAGTTCTAAATCCCCTAGGTTTCCCTAAAGTCCTATGTCACAATTTCCAGCAGGTTTTGGAGTGGGCTGAGTGACAGACATTTGTAAATCAATGTGTTGCTAACTAGGGATGGCATGATGCCATCTGTCCAACATTCCATGACTTCTGCTTTCCCATGCAGCCTTTTAATAATCATCATCATAGGTGGTCCCTCGAACAAGGATGACTTGCTTCCACATGAGTTCACAGATGTTTCAATAAAGGACCCGATGTTCCAGTCCTGAACTCCAATTGAGGGGGTGGAAGATGCCTGTGCATGGATTTTTTAAACGTGTGGTGGCCATTGCACACCAGCCACCACATGGGCTTGTCAAAGCTAGGCCTTTATCCAGTGGCAAGGGTTAACCAGGACGCTGCACGGACCTAGTGCGCACACATATCGCAGTGTAGGCAGGCCCGTTCTGCCCCGGGCTCTCGGTTCTTCTGGGCCCCGTACCCTCATTCACCGCACTTCCGCCACAAACATTCGCCACACCTCCACCACGATCCCTCACCGCTCCTCTGCCACAAAAACACTCGCCGAACCTCCGTCACAATCACCCACCACATCCCAGCCACGATCCCTCGTCACTCCTCCACCCCGATCACTCGTCGCAAGTCCGCCACGATCTTCCTGCTCCTCTGCGGTACCAGAGCCCTGCCAATGCTCCTGCCCACGCTCCAAATGGCGACTTGGGCCCTGATGATGTCACCCAGTCGTCCACCTCGAAGCCGTTGCACATTTGTGTCAGCTCGCGCTGGAAGCTGCAGTGGCATGCTCCAGCTCTTTTATAGCCCCGACCTGCGAAGATGTTCTCTCGCAGGTCGGGGTGGCCCATGATGTCCCAGGGCCCGGCGCTCCAGCTCTTTTTATAGTGGGAGGAGTAGCAGGCAGTAGAAATCTGAAATTCAGCTTTTTGGTCGAGTTGAAGCTCAATCAATTGTGGCATGCTGCTATTTTTGTTCCAGACTTTTGGCAATCTCCTGGGATTGCCTTAAGGTATCTGCAATACACATGCACCATTTTATACAGGAGACCTTCAGCTACATTCTCCATTATCTATGGAGAGGCATGCACTAAAGGGAAATTACAGAGCAACTATCTGAACTTTGCAAAATGGGCTTCCCAATGGGCATTCAACGTTGCATGTTATTGGAGGAAGAGGAGTACTCTTTGAAGGTGTGCAGAGAGTCAGCAAACACTACGCAAGCTGGCAACACATTCAAGAGGCTCACTACTCCATTGGACACATGGACACTCATTCTATACTCCACATCCATCTGAACAATTAGTCAATGCAATGCATAATTTGCTTGTCTGTTCCCAGGATCTCTGAATAGCCAATCAGTTCTGTATGAAATGCCCCTCCATTCCTTGGCCCCTGAAAAACAGATTAGTATACTGACCCCTCCATGGTCTCCAAATTGTCAGACTGCTTGTCCGACATCCAAGGACTGGATGAGCAGAAATTTTCTCCAATTAAATATTGGGAAGACCGAAGCCATTGTCTTTGGTCCCGCCACAAACTGCGGTCCCTAGCCACCGACTCCATCCCTCTCCCTAGCATCTGTCTGAGGCTGAACCAGATTGTTCGCAACCTAGGTGTCAAATTTGACCCTGAAATGAGCTTCCGGCCAATTATCCACGGCATAACTAAAACTGCCTATTTCCACCTCAGATCATCTGCTGCTGAAATTTGCCTTTGTTACTTCTAGACTTGACTACCCCAATGCACTCCTACCTGGCCTCCCACATTCTACTTGGCAGCCCGTGTCCTAACTCGCACCAAGCCCCGCTCACCCTTCACCGCTGTGCTCGCTGACCTATATTGGCTCCTGGTTAAGCAATGCCTCGATTTCAAAATTCTCATCCTTGTTTACAAATCACTCTATGGCCTCGCCCTTCCCTATCTTTGTAATCTCCTTCAGCCTCACAACCACCGCCCCCCACCCCGCCACCGAGATATCTGCGCTCCTCAAATTCTGCCCTCTTGAGCATCCCTGATTATAACTGCTCAACCATCGGTGGCCGTGCCTTCAGCTGCCTGAGCCCTAAGCTCTGGAACTCCCTCACTAAACCTATGCGCCTCACTACCTCTCTTTCCTCCTTTAAGATGCTCCTTAAAACCTACCTCTTTGACAAAGCTTTTGGTCATCTGCCGTAATTTCTTCTTATGTGGCTCGGAGTCAAATTTATTTGTTTTGTCTTATAACACTCCTGTGAAGTGCCTTACTACGTTAAAGGCGCTATATAAATACAAGTTGCTGTTGTTGTTGAAACCGTGAGGGAAAGCAGCATCATCGCTCGGCACATTAGCTACTTCACCGGTATTGGGAGCAGGAATCTGGTTACCAGGGATTAGCAGGAGAACTGACCTTATTGAGACAGAAAGATCCTTAAAGCCTTGAAAGAGTAAATCAAATATCCTCTAGCTCCTGTAAGAGCTTCGCTGCTCTACACCCACTAGATATTTTATGCCCATTTGAACAGGTGTACATCTGTCCCAAGATAGTTTGGCGTCGTGGGTACAGTAGCCTAGTGGTTATGTTACTGGGCTAGTAATCCAAATCTCACAATGGCAGCTGATTTATAAATAAGTGTCTCCCTGACAACGGAGGCAGCACAAGCCTGGAGCACCTATCGGGCACGTGGCGCGGGTAATGACGGTGGCCACTCTGACTTGTCCCACGACCCTTTGAGAAGCTAAAATGGAGCAGTGCCCCAGCGCCTCTCATCCCCTCCCCACATCACATCTTAGATCTCCCACCACCTCTCTTGAAAGCGCTGCTCAGTAACGAGCTTATGGCTCACACTCCACCATACAGTAGCCTGGTCTTCAATTGTCTTGGACTCCCTTGCCACAGGACCAAGACCTTGCTCTGCTAAGTCCGTGTGGTAGCCGGTGTGCAAGGCCACCCCACGTTAAAATAACTCACGCACAGGCATCTTCCATCCTTCAAAATGAAGTTCGGGACCTGGAACATCAGGACCTTCGTGGACAACCCCAAAATCGACAGACCAGAACGCCACACCGCCATTGTTGCCCGGGAACTTAGACACTTCGATGTCGACATCGCCGCCCTCAGCGAGACCCAGCGGGCAGGGGAAGACCAGCTCAAAGAATAAGGTGGAGCTTAAACCTTCTGGAAAGGCAAACCAAAGGAAGAACACTTCCTCCATGGATTTGGTTTCGCCATCAAGAACGAGCTGGTCAACCGCCTCAGAGACTCCCCCTGCGGGATTAGAGAACACCTCATGACTCTCCGGCTCACCCCATCCCGGAACCGGTGCGCCACAGTTATCAGTGCGTACGCCCCAACACTCGACGCAACAGATGAGGCCAAAGAGGCATTCTACTCCAGCCTTGAACAATCCCTGTCCCGCGTCCCTGTGGACGACAAACTGATCCTCCTCAGTGACTTCAACGCCAACGGTAAGGACACAGACCTCTGGGGAGGCATGTTCGGCAGAGAGGGTGTAGGGAAAATCAACTCCAGCGGTACCATCTTCCCAGTTTTATTTTTACTCCAGATAGGGATGAACAATTGCTGAAGTTCATCCATATGATCTTTAAATGTTTGCCACTGCTTATCCACCATCAACCCTTTTAGTATCCTTTGCCAGTCTATTCTAGCCAATTCACGCCTCATACCGTTGAAGTTACCTTTCCTTAAGTTCAGGACTCTAGTTTCCGAATTAACTTTGTCACTCTCCATCTTAATAAGGAATTCTACCATATTATGGTCACTTTTCCCCAAGGGTCCTCGCGCAATAAGATTTAGATGAAGGAATAGAGTGTAATATCTCCAAGTTTGCGGATGACACTAAACTGGGTGGCGGTGTGAGCTGTGAGGAGGACGCTAAGAGGCTGCAGGGTGACTTGGACAGGTTAGGTGAGTGGGCAGATACATGGCAGATGCAGTATAATATGGATAAATGTGAGGTTATCTATTTTGGGGGCAAAAACACGAAGGCAGAACATTATCTGAATGGCAGCAGACTAGGAAAAGGGGAGGTGCAACGAGACCGGGGTGTCATGGTTCATCAGTCACTGAAAGTGGGCACGCAGGTACAGCAGGCGGTAAAGAAGGCAAATAGTATGTTGGCCTTCATAGCTAGGGGATTTGAATATAGAAGCAGGGAGGTCTTAATGCAGCTGTACAGGGCCTTAGTGAGACCTCACCTGGAATATTGTGTTCAGTTTTGGTCTCCTAGTCTGAGGAAGGACATTCTTGCTATTGAGGGAGTGCAGCGAAGGTTCACCAGACTGATTCCAGGGATGGCTGGGCTGTCATATGAGGAGAGACTGGATCAACTGGGCCTTTATTCACTGGAGTTTAGAAGGATGAGAGGGGATCTCATAGAAACATATAAGATTCTGACGGGACTGGACAGGATAGATGCGGGAAGAATGTTCCCGATGTTGGGGAAGTCCAGAACCAGAGGACATAGTCTTAAGATAAGGGGTAGGCCATTTAGGACTGAGATGAGGAGAAACTTCTTCACTCAGAGAGTTGTTAACCTGTGGAATTCCCTGCCGCAGAGAGTTGTTGATGCCAGTTCACTGGATATATTCAAGAGGGAGTTAGATATGGCCCTTACGGTTAAGGGGATCAAGGGAGAGAAAGCAGGAAAGGGGTACTGAAGGAATGATCAGCCATGGTCTTATTGAATGGCGGTGCAGGCTCGAAGGGCCGAATGGCCTACTCCTGCACCTATTTTCTATGCTTCTATGTACCCTGCACCTGACAAAATTACTAGAACACGACCTTGTCATCACCAACACCTTGTTCCACCAGAGTGACAAGTGCAAGGCATCATGGCAACACACTCGCTCCAAACACTGGCACCTGCTCGACTACGTCACCGTTCGAGCTAGGAACCGCAAGGATGTGCACATCACCATGACAGGAGCCGATGAATGCTGGA
Organism: Pristiophorus japonicus; assembly: GCF_044704955.1. Classification (NCBI taxonomy): domain Eukaryota; kingdom Metazoa; phylum Chordata; class Chondrichthyes; family Pristiophoridae; genus Pristiophorus; species Pristiophorus japonicus. The sequence continues at coordinate 128,371,386 of NC_091987.1, forward strand.
CGGACCACCGCCTAATCCGTTCCATCATCAACATTAATATAGCCCCAAAAGCGACGACGGCAACAGAAGCAATGCCGCAGAAAAATCAACACCGGGGCCCTCAAAGACCCAGCTAAGAGAGTACAGCCAGCCATACAGCCAGTGCCTCACTATCAACCTGGTGACCCTCGATCACCCCAAGACGCAGAGTGCCCACAGCGTTTGGTCTGCCCTCCAGGCTACCATAACCAGTGCGTGCAAAGAGACGCTTGGTCACTCAATCAGGAAACACCAGGACTGGTTTGATGAGAATGACCAGGAGATCCAGGAGCTAATAAACCGCAAGCGCAGGGCATTTCTGAACTTAAAGCAACAACCCAACTCGGGAGCAGCAAAGTAGTTCTACAGACGGCTGAAAGCCGAGGTCCAACAAAAAACTCACGACCTAAAGAATAGATGGTGGATGAAGAAAGCACAGGAGATTCAGCAGCTGGCTGATAGCCATGACGTGCGAGGATTCTTTCCAACCCCACTGCTGGCCAAGAACGGGGAGACACTCATCAAGGACACCGAGACAGTCATGGTCCGCTGGAAGGAGCATTTCGAAGATCTCCTTAATTGAGATTCTGCCTTTGACACAAGTGTCCTCGACTCCATCCCACAGCATGCTACCCACCACCATCTCAGCAAAACCCCAGCCCTGTACGAGGTAGAAAAGGCCATCCGTCAGCTTAAGAACAAGGCATCAGGAGCAGACGGAATCCCCGCTGAGGCACTAAAGTATGGCGGAGAGGCACTATTGGCTAAAATGTGTGACCTCATCTCCCTCATCTGGAAGGAGGAGTGCATGCCTGGAGATCTCAAAGATGCCGTAATCGTGACCATCTTTAAAAAAGGGGACAAGTCCAACTGCGCCAATTACAGAGGAATCTCCTTGTTGTCGGCCACTGGGAAAGTCATCGCTGGAATCCTCCTCAACTGTCTTCTCCCTGTGGCTGAGGAACTCCTCCTGGATTAACAGTGCGGATTCCATCCACTACAGGGTACAATGGACATGATCTTCATGGCACGACAACTGCAAGAAAAATGCAGAGAACAGCACCAACCCTTGTAAATGGCCTTCTTTGACCTCACAAAGGCCTTTGACACTGTTAACTGTGAGGGACTATGGAGCGTCCTCCTCCGTTTCGGCTGCCCCCAAAAGCTTGTCACCATCCTCCGCCTGCTCCACGATGACATGCAGGCTGCAATCCTAACCAATGGATCCACTACAGACCCAATCCACGTCTGGACAAGGGTCAAGCAGGGTTGCGTCATTGCGCCAACCCTCTTTTCAATCTTCATCGCTGCAATGCTCCATCTCAAGCTCAACAAGCTTCCTAGTGAAGTGGAACTAAACTGTAGAACCAGTAGGAACCTGTTCAACCTTCGTTGTCTCCAGGCTAGATCCAAGACCGTCCCATCCTCTGTCGTCAAACTGCAGTACACAGACGACGCTTGCGTCTGCGCAGATTCAGAGGCTGAACTCCAACCATCGTCAACATCTTCACCAAAGCGTATGAAAACATGGGCCTTATGCTAAACATCCGTAAGACAAAGGTCCTCCACCAACCTGACCCTGCCACACAGCACAAAGCTTATTATCTAAAGGGCTGTAGTGATATCCGCCTTCCTGTATGGCTCAGAGACGTGGACCATATCCAGCAGACACCTTAAATTGCTGGAGAAATACCACCAACGATGTCTCCGCAAGATCCTGCAAATCCCCTGGGAGGATAGACGCACCAACGTTAGCGTGCTCGATCAGGCCAACATCCCCAGCATCGAAGCACTGACCACACTCGACCAGCTCCGTTGGGCGGGCCACACTGTCCTTCTCCTACATGGCAAGCAAGCCCCAGATGGGCAGGGGAAACGTTTCAAGGACACCCTCAGAGCCTCTTTGATAAAGTGCAACATCCCCACCGACACCTGGGAATCCCTGGCCAAAGACCGCCCTAAGTGGAAAAAGAGCATCCGGAAGGGCGCTAAGCACCTCGAGCCTTGTCGCCGAGAGCATGCAGAAAACAAGTGCAGGCAGCGGAAGGAGCGTGTGGCAAACCAAACTCCCCACCCACCCTTTCCTTCAATGACTGTCTGTCCCACCTATGACAGAGACTGTAATTCTCATATTGCACTGTACAGTCACCTGAGAACTCACTTTTAGAGTGGAAGCAAGTCTTCCTCGATTTCGAGGGACTACCTATGATGTTGAATCCAAATCTCACAATGGCAGCTGGGGAATTTAAATTCAGTTAATTAAATAAACCTGGAATAAAAAAGCTAGTATCAGCAACTAACCATGAAACTATTGGATTGTCATAAAAACCCATCTGGTTCACTGATGTCCTTTAAGGAAGGAAATCTGCCGTCCTTGCCTGGTCTGGCCTATATGTGACTTTAGACCCACAGCAATGAGGTTGATTCCTAACTTCCCTCTGAAATAGCCTAGCAAGCTACTCAGTTGTACCAAACCATTACAAAGAAGTATACCTTCACCACACGGACGGCAGCGGTTCAAGAAGGCAGCTCACCATCACCTTCTCAAGGCAGTTAGAGATGGGCAATAAATGCTGGCCTTGCCATCGATGCCCACATCCCATGAATGAAAAATATTAAAACGATCCCATCTGTCTGTTGTGTTCTGCCCTTGGGCAGATCCTAACTCAGGTCTCATACGTGAGATTCTTGAGCCACTTACGAGGGACGAGTAACTGTCTTGAGTCAGAAAGACTCAAGTCCCACTCCAGGGACTTCAGCAAATAACCGAGACTGACATTTCAGTGCAATACTGAGGGAGTGCGCCACTGTCGGAGGTGTCAACTTTCAGATGAGATGTAAATTAAGGACTTGTCTGCCCTCTCAGATGGGCATAAAAGATCCCATGGCACTATTTGAAGACCAGTGGATAATGTCCTCCTGGATAATATTTTCACGCAGAGAACATCACTAAAAACAGATTATCTGGTGATTTATCTCATTGTTGTTTCTGGGACCTTACTGTGCATAAATTGGCTGCTATGCTTTCCCATAGTAAATATAAGAACATAAGAACATAAGAAATAGGAGCTGGAGTAGGCCATTTGGCTCTTCGAGCCTTCTCCGCCATTCAACAAGATCATGGCTGATCTTCTACCTGAATATCTTCCTGCACTACCCCCATTATCTCTTAATTCCCTTAGTTCCCAAAAATTTATCGGCCTCTGTCTTAAATATAAGAACATAAGAAATAGGAGCAGGAGTCGGCCATATGGCCCCTCGAGCCTGTTCCGCCATTTAATACGATCATGGCTGATCCGATCATGGACTCCGGTCCACTTCCCTTTCTGCTCCCCATAACCCCTTAATCCCTTATCAGTTAAGAAGCTGTCTATCTCTGTCTTAAATTTATTCAATGTCCCAGCTTCCACAGCTCTCTGACGCAGCGAATCCCACAGATTTACAACCCTCTGAGAGAAGAAATTCCTCCTCATCTCAGTTTTAAATGGGCAGCCCCTTATTCTATGCCCCCTAGTTCTAGTCTCCCATATCAGTGGAAACATCCTCTCTGCATCCACTTTGTCAAGCCCCCTCATAATCTTATACGTTTCAATAAGATCATCTCTCATTCTGCTGAATTCCAAGGAGCAGCGGCCCAACTTCCTCAACCTTTCATCATAAGTCAACCCCCTCATTTCCAGAATCAACCTAGTGAACCTTTTCTGAACTGCCTCCAAAGCAAGTATATCCTTTCGTAAATATGGAAGTCAAAACTGTATGCTGTTTTCAAGGTATGGCCTCACCAATACCCTGTATAACTGTAGCAATACTGCCCTGCTTTTATACTCCATCCCCTTTGCAATAAAGGCCAAGATTCCATTAGCCTTCCTGATCACTTGCTGTGCCTACATACTAATCTTTTGTGTTTCATGCACAAGTACCCCCAGGTCCCGATGTACTACAGCACTTTGCAATTTTTCTCCATTTAAATAATAACTTGCTCTTTGGCTTTTTTCTGCCAAAGTGCATGACCTCACACTTTCCAACATTATACTCCATTTGCCAAATTTTTGCCCACTCATTTAGCCTGTCTATGTCCTTTTGCAGATTTTTTGTGTCCTCCTCACACATTGCTTTTTCTCCCATCTTTGCATCATCAGTAAACTTGGCTACATTACACTTGGTCCCTTCTTCCAAGTTGTTAATATTAGATTGTAAATAGTTGGGGTCCTAGCATTGATCCCTGTGGCACCCCCTAGTTATTGATTGCCAACCTGAGAATGAACCATTTATCCCAACTCTCTGTTTTCTGTTAGTTAGCCAATCCTCTATCCATGCTAATATATTACCCCCAACCCTGTGAACCTTTATCTTGTGCAGTAATCTTTTATGCAGCACCTTGTCAAATGCCTTCTGGAAGTCCAAATACACCACATCCACTGGTTCCCCTTTATCCACCCTGTTCGTTACATCTTCAAAGAATTCCAGAAAATTTGTCAAACATGACTTCCCCTTCATAAATCCATGCTGACTCTGCCTGACCGAATTATGCTTTTCCAAATGTCCAGCTACTGCTTCTTTAATAATGGACTCCAACATTTTCCCAACCACAGATGTTAGGCTAACTGGTCTATAGTCTCCTGCTTTTTGTCTGCTTCCTTTTTTAAATAGGGGCGTTACATTTGCAGTTTTCCAATCTGGTGGGACCTCCGCAGAATCCAGGGAATTTTGGTAAATTACAACCAATGCATCCACTATCCCTGCCGCTACTTCTCTTAAGGCCCTAGGATGCAAGCCATCAGGTCCAGGGGATTTAAGTGCCTTTAGTCCCATTATCTTACTGAGTATCACCTCCTTAGTGATTGTGATTGTGTTAAGTTCCTCCCCCCCTATAGCCCTTTGACTATCCACTGTTGGGATATTGTTTATGTCCTCTACCGTAAAGACTGATACAAAATATTTGTTCAGAGTTTCTGCCATCTTCATGTTCCCCATTACTAATTCCCCGGTCTCGTCCTCTAAGGGACCAACATTTACTTTAGCCACACTTTTCCTTTTTATATACCTATAGAAACTCTTGCTATCTGTTTTTATATTTCGTGCTAGTTTACTTTCATAGTCTATCTTCCCTTTCTTAATCGTTTTTTAGTCACTCTTTACTGGCTTTTAAAAGCTTCCCAATCTTCTGTCCTCCCACTTTGTATGCCCTTGTTTTTAATTGGATACGGTCCTTTATTTCTTTAGTTAGCCACGGATGGCTATCTTTTTTTTTTACACCCTCTCCTCACTGGAATATATTTTTCTTGAGAGCTGTGAAATATCTCCTTAAATGTACATCACTGTTCATCAATCGTCGTACACTTTAATCTATTTTCCCAGTCCACTTTAGCCAACTCTGCCCTCATACCTTCATAGTCTCCTTTATTTAAGCTTAGTACCCTGGTTTGAGATCCAACTTTCTCACCCTCCATCTGAATTTGAAAGTCAACCATGCTATGATCACTCATTCCAAAGGGATCCTTTACGAGGAGATTGTTTATTAATCCTGTCTCATTACACAGGACCAGATCCAAGGTAGCCTGCCCCCTGGTTGCTTCCGTTACATGCTGCTCAAGGAACCCGTCCCTTATGCACTCTATGAATTCTTCCTCAAGGCTACCCTGACCAATTTGATTTGTCCAATCAATATGAAGGTTAAAATCACTCATGATTGTTGCTGTTCCCTTTTTACAAGCCCCCACTATTTACTCCGAACAACAGAGTTGTTACTGTTAGGGGGCCTATAGATTATGCCCACCAGTGACTTTTTCCCGTTATTATTTCTTATCTCCACTCAATGACTGAGCATGCATAGCTCTCTGGGGCAGAGAATTCCAAAGATTCACAACCCTTTGAGTGAAGAAATTTCTCCTCATCTCAGACCCAAATGGCCAACCCCTTATTCTGAGACTGTGACCCCGTGTTCTAGATTCCCCAGCCAGAAGGAACATTTTCTTAACATTAACCCTGTCAAGCCCCTTAACAATTTTATGTTTCAATTAGATCACTTCTCATTCTTCTAACCTCTATGGAATATAGGCCTAATCTACTCCATATCTCCTCATAGGGAAATGGCTTCATCCCAGAAACTAGTCGAGTGAAATTTTGTTGCACTCCCTCTAAGGCAAGTATGTCTTTCCTTAGGTAAGACCAGAACTGTAAGCAGTACTTTTCCTGTACCTGCCCTCCCGTATGGCTCAGAGACATGGACCATGTACAGCAGACACCTCAAGTTGCTGGAGAAATATCACCAACGATGACTCCGCAAGATCCTACAAATCCCCTGGAAGGACAGGCGCACCAACATCAGCGTCCTCGTCCAGGCTGACATCCTCAGCATTGAAGCACTGACCACACTCGATCAGCTCCGCTGGGCAGGCCACAAAGCTCGCATGCCAGACACGAGACCCCCAAAGCAAGTGCTCTACTCGGAGCTCCTTCACGGCAAACGAGCCAAAGGTGGGCAGCGGAAACGCTACAAGGACACCCTCAAAGCCTCCCTGATAAAGTGCGAGAACCCACTGACAGCTGGGAGTCCCTGGCCCAAGACCGCCCTAAGTGGAGGAAGTGCATCTGAGAGGGCGCTGAGCACCTTGAGTCTCAACGCTGAGAGTGTGCAGAAATCAAGCGCAGGCAGCGGAAAGAGCGTGCAGCAAACCAGTCCCACCCACCCCTTCCCTCAACGACTATCTGTCCCATCTGTGACAGAGTCTGTGGCTCTCATATTGGACTGTTCAGCCACCAAAGAACTCACTTCAGGAGTGGAAGCAAGTCTTCCTCGATTCCGATGATGACACAGTACTCCAGGTGTGGCCTCACCAATGCCCTGTATAATTGCCATAAGACTTCTTTACTCTTATACTCTAATCCCTTTGTAACAAAAGCTAACATACCATTTGCTATATATATGTGAACTTGTATTTACTTTGTACAGCCACCAGAGGGCTCATCCCTTGAGCACAGGTATTTAAGGAGGCTTCACAGGTTGGAGAGGCACTCTGGAGACCTGCAAGAAAAGACTAAGGTCACACTTTACTTTGAGCTCACAGTGTTCAGTGTGACTCTTTCTCCATACACAACAACTGGTGACGAGATACAGATAGCAAACCCAAAGATGCAGAGAACAGTGGGCATCCTGGAGAAATTTTCGGAGGAAGATGATTGAGAAACTTTTGTGGAGCGACTCGAAAAATACTTCGTGGCCAATGAGCTAGATGGGAAAGAGAGCGCTGCCAAACGAAGAGTGATCTTCCCCACCGTCTGTGAGGCACCAACGTATGGCCTCATGAAGAATCTACTCACTTCAGCGAAACCCACAGAGAAATTGTACAACGATTTGTGCACACTGGTCCGAGAGCATTTGAACCCACAGGAAAGCGTTCTGATGGCGAGGTACTGGTTCTACACGTACAAAAGGTCTGAAGGCCAGGAAGTGGCGAGTTATGTCAAAAAGCTAAGATGCCTTGCAGGACGTTGCGAATTTGAAGGACATTTGGAGCACATGCTCAGAGACTTTTTCGTACTTGGCATTGGTCACGAAACCAGACTTCGCAAACTTTTGACTGTAGAGACCCCAACTTTGAGTAAGGCCATAGCGATAGCCCAGGCGTTCATTGCCACCAGTGACAATACGAAGCAAATCTTTCAGCACACAAGTGCTGCTACAAGTACTGTGAACAAAGTGATGATGTTTTTGAATCGTAATGTACAGGGCAGGTCACACAGACCTGCAGCTGCACGTCCGCAGATGTCTCAGAGTCCACCATCAAGGGTGATGAATGCAAGGCCATTAACACCTTGTTGCTGCTGCGGGGGTGATCATTGTTTCCATTCATGCCGATTCAAAGGGTATAGAAACATAGAAAATAGGTGCAGGAGTAGGCCATTTGGTCCTTCGAGCCTGTACCGCCATTCAATAAGATCTTGGCTGGCAAACATATTCTAAGGATGCCTGGTATGGAAAATGGAAACCTACAATGCTTGCAGTAGGGGGCGCTCTTGTGACATTGTGGCTGAGGCACATTCTTAAGGCAGTGTAGAGGGAGCTTTACTCTGTATCTAACCCCGTGCTGTACCTGCCCTGGGAGTGTTTGATGGGACAGTGTAGAGGGAGCTTTACTCTGTATCTAACCCGTGCTGTACATGCCCCGGGAGTGTTTGATGGGACAGTGTGGAGGGAGCTGTACTCTATATCTAACCCCGTGCTGTACCTGCCCCGGGAGTGTTTAATGGGACGGTGTAGAGGGAGCTTTACTCTGTATCTAACCCCGTGCTGTACCTGCCCTGGGAGTGTTTGATGGGACAGTGTAGAGGGAGTTGTACTCTGTATCTAACCCCGTGCTGTACCTGCCCTGGGAGTGTTTGATGGGACAGTGTAGAGGGAGCTTTACTCTGTATCTAACCTGTGCTGTACCTGCCCTGGGAGTGTTTGATGGGACAGTGTAGAGGGAGCTTTACTCTGTATCTAACCCGTGCTGTACCTGCCCTGAAAGGATTTGATGGGACAGTGTAGAGGGAGCTTTACTCTATATCTAACCCATGCTATACCTGCCCTGGGAGTGTTTGATGGGACAGTGTAGAAGGAGCTTTACTCTGTATCTAACCCCGTGCTGTACCTGCTCTGGAAGAGTTTGATGAGAAATCGGATGGCCATGGGCAGAGGCTGTGGTTAGGCAGCTCTTGTTCAGGAATGACTAACCAGAATCACTGACCCGGGACTCACTATCGATAGAATCACAGAACCACAGCAGGTGACGAATGAGTCCCAAAGTAGCTTCCTCCAAGCTCATTTCATACTAGAGATATCAGAACATACCAGGAAATATATATTTTTTGTTCACGGAATGTGGGCATCGCTGGTAAGTGATTGCTAGGAATTGTTTTCTTGTAAGCAAAAATCTGAAATATTGGGCCGGTAAATGGTGCAGTTCCTGTTGATGCAGTAATTAAAAGGTGTTAGCTGCAGTAAGACCCACAGCCATGGAGCGACAGTGGATCGACTAACTTTAACAGTAGAAATTTATCACCCTCACCAAAAGGACAAGGGCCTTAGGAAAATTATTTTTTTTAATCAAGAGGATTGTAACAAAATGCCCGACCAGAAGCACAACCAAAAGTGTTGGCACAGACATGATGGGCCAAATGGCCTGCTTTTGTGTTGAACTTGTCTCAAAAAGTGGTTATTCTGAGGAACCCAGCTCTTCAAGGCAGTGCACCCGTGGGCACACTCCAGATGCCAGGTTTTCATAGAATCACACAACACCCCATTTAGCCCATCGTGCCTGAAAGAGCTATCCAATCAGTCCCACTCTTTCCTCACTGCCCTCCATTTTGTTTTCCTTTTCAAGTATATATCCAGTTCCCTTTTGGAAGGTACTGTTGAATCGGCCTTCACCGCCCCTTCAGGCAGTGTGTTCCAGTTCATACCAACTCGCTGCGTAAAATAAATCTTCTCATCTCCCCTCTGGTTCTTTTGCCAATTACCTTAAATCTGTGGCCTCTGGTTACCGACCGGCCTGCCACTGGGAGATGTTTCTCCTTATTTACTCCATCAAAACCCCCCGCTTATCATTTGAACGCCACTATTAAATCTCCCCTTAACCGCCTCTTGCTGTGAAAGAACAATCCCGGCTCCTCTAGTCTCTCCACGCAACCTTCTTAATGAAGGCGTTGCTTTAATTCAGCTGGCATGCAGCACGGTTTAATTCCCAACCCTGATAAGGCTGGGAGTGGCGGCAGGAAACTCGAAGGAGAGACTTACTGAAAATTCGCCTTGAGTGTCAGATGGGAAAGGATCAGCATTAGAACAACAATTGTCAGAAGTACCAGAACAATTCTTAGAACAATCCGCAATAGCGCAGGAGTTCATTGTCACCAGTGACAATACGAAGCAAATCTCTCAGCACACAAGTGCTGCTACAAGTACTGTGAACAAAGTGATGTTGTTTTCGAATCGTAACGTACAGGGCAGGTCACACTTACCTGCAACTACACATCCGCAGATGTCTGAGTCCACCATCAAGGGTGATGAATGCAAGGCCATTAACACCTTGTTGGCGCTGCGGGAGTGATCATCATTTCCATTCATGCCGATTCAAAGAGTACATTTGCAAGGGCTGTGGAACAATGGAACATCTCCAATGAGTGTGCAGGTGAGCTGCTAAGCCTGTTAAACCTGCAAACCACCATGTTGCAGAGGAGGACAGATCCACGGAGGATCACGATGAACCAGAGCCTTAGATAGAGGAGGCACAGGTACATGGGGTGCACATATTCATCACGAATTGTCCCCAGATAATGCTGAATGTTGAACTAAATGGACTCCTGGTGTCAATGGAGCTCGACACTGGCGCGAGCCACTCCATCATGGGCAAAAAGACTTTCGAAAGGTTGTGGTGCAACAAGGCCTCAAGGCCAGTCTTAACTCCAGTTCGCACGAAAACTAAGAACTTACACGAAATTACTGATTCCTGTAATCGGCAGTGCTACCATAAAGGTCTCTTACGATGGGGCGGTGTACAAGCTACCACTCTGGGTGGTACCGGGCGATGGTCCCACGCTGCTCGGCAGGAGCTGGCTGGGAAAGATACGCTGGAACTGGGACGACGTCCGAGCGCTATCGCCCGCTGGCGACACAAATTTCCTTCGCTGTTCGAACCAGGTATCGGGAAATTCCAAGGAGCAAAAGTGCAGATCCACCTAATTCCGGGGGCGCGACCCATCCATCACAAGACGAGAGCAGTACCATACATGATGAGAGAAAGGGTAGAGATCGGCTGCAAAGAGAGGGCATCATTTCACCGATCAAGTTCAGCGAGTGGGCCAGTCCTATTGTCCCAGTCTTCAAGGGAGATGGCACCGTTAGAATCTGTGGCGATTACAAAGTAACTATCAATCGTTTCTCCCTGCAGGACCAAAACCCACTACCAAAGGCCGACAACCTCTTTGCAACGCTGACGGGAGGAAAGACGTTCACGAAGCTGGATCTGACTTCAGCCTACATGACGCAGGAACTGGAGGAATCATCGAAGGCTCTCACCTGCATCAACACGCACAAGGGCCTTTTTTTTATAACAGATGCCCATTTGGAATCCGATCAGGGGCGGTGATATTCCAGAGAAACATGGAAAGTTTACTAAAGTCGGTCCTGCACACCGTGGTCTTCCAGGACGACATCTTGGTCACAGGTCGGAACACAATCAAGCACCTGCAGAACCTGGAGGAGGTTCTTAGTCGACTCAACTGCGTGGGGCTCAGGTTAAAATGCTCGAAGTGCATTTTCCTGGCACCTGAAGTGGAGTTCTTGGGAAGGAGTATTGTGGCAGTCGGCATCAGGCCCACCAACGTGAAGAAGGAGGCAATCGAGAATCCACTGAGGCCACAGAACATGACGGAGCTGCGGTCGTTTCTGGGACTCTTGAATTATTTTGGTAACTTCTTACCGGGTCTCAGCACACTGCTAGAACATGTCTTACTACGAAAAGGGGGCGAATGGGTTTGGGGCAAAAGCCAAGAAAATGCCTTTGTAAAAAGGAGAAAATTGTTATGCTCAAACAAATTGTTTGTTTTGTATGATCCATGTAAGCGTTTGGTACTAGCATGTGATGCGTCGTCATATGGCGTCGGGTGTGTATTACAACAAGCTAATAATTTCGGGAAACTGCAACCGGTCACTTATGCATCCAGGAGTCTGTCTAAGGCTGAGAGAGCCTGCAGCATGATTGAAAAAGAAGCGTTAGCGTGTGTCTATGGGGTAAAGGAAATGCATCAATGCCTGTTTGGGCTAAAATTTGAATTGGAAACTGACCATAAGCCACTTATATCCCTGTTTTCCTAGAGTAAAGGGATAAATACCAACGCATCGGCCCGCATCCAGGGATGGGCGCTCACATCCGCATACAACTACGCCATCCGCCACAGGCTAGGCACAGAAAACTGCGCTGATGCTCTCAGTAGGCTGCCGTTGGGGTGGAAATAGCGCAGCCCGCAGATCTAGCCATGGTTATGGAAGCATTTGAGAGTGAGCAATCACCTGTTACTGCCCGGGAGATCAAAACCTGGACAAGCCAGGACCTCTTATTAACTCTAGTCAAAAGCTATGTGCTTCACGGGAGATGGTCCAGTGTCCCAGTGGAAATGCAGGAAGAGATAAAGCCGTTCCAGCGGCGCAAAGATGAAATGTCTATACAGGCAGACTGCCTTCTGTGGGGCAATCGAGTAGTGGTCCCCAAGAGGGCAGAAACACCTTCATCAATGACCTCCACAGTACTCACCCAGGCATCGTAATGATGAAAGCGATAGCCAGATTCCACATGTGGTGGCCCGGTATCGATGCGGACTTAGAGTATTGCATTCACAGATGTAATACATGCTCGCAATTAAGCAATGTACCCAGGGAGGCACCGCTTAGTTTATGGTCTTGGCCCTCCATGTTGTGTATCTCTACAGCATGCACACCCATGTTCCACCACCAGGGAGCGCATCCCCTGAAGTCCCAAGGATCACAGCATCCCTTGGGAGCACTGCATATAAGCCGGCCCCTAAGGCTTGTTACTCACTCTGGAGTGTCTTAATAAAGACTGAGGTCACTGTTACTTTAATCTCCCTGTGTGCAGTCTCATCTGTTAGGAACACAATAATTGGCGACGAGGATACGAATCCAACGCAAAGATGCAGCAAACTGTGGACATCCTGGAGAAGTTCTCGGAGGGTGAGGACTGGGAAGCCTATGTCGAACGGCTAGACCAGTACTTTGTAGCCAACGAGCTAGACGGAGAAGGAAGCGCTGCAAAAAGGAGAGCGGTCCTCCTCACAGTCTGCGGGGCACCGACCTACAGCCTCATGAAGAATCTTCTGGCTCCACTGAAACCCACAGATAAGTCGTATGAGGAGCTGTGTACACTGGTTCGGGAGTATCTTAACCCGAGGGAGAGCGTGCCCATGGCGAGGTATCGGTTCTACACGTGCCAGCGATCTGAAGGTCAGGAACTGGCGAGCTACGTCGCCGAGCTAAGGTGACTTGCAGGATAATATGAGTTTGGTGGCTACCTGGAGCAAATGCTCAGAGACTTTTTTGTACTGGACATTGGCCACGAGACCATCCTACGAAAACTTTTGACTGTAGAGACACCGACTCTCAGTAAGGCCATTGCGATGGCACAGACGTTTATGTCCACCAGTGATAACACCAAACAAATCTCTCAGCACACAAGTCATTCATAAATTAACTGGAACTGTGTTTGCGAGCAGAAATATACAAGGCAGAAACCACGAGTCTGCAACTGCCAGCAGGCCTCAGGTGACCCAGATGACTCAGAGTCCGCAACAAAGGATGAATGCAAGGCAATTCACACCTTGTTGACGTTGTGGAGGCTTCCATTCAGCCTATTCATGCAGCTTCAAAGGGTATGTTTGCAAGAGCTGTGGAACAATGGGGCACCTCCAACAAGCTTGCAGACGAGCTGCAAGCTCTGCAAAACCTGCTAACCACCACGTGGCAGAGGAAGATCAGTCCACGGTGGATCAAAGCAATTTCGAGCCTCAGAGAGAGGAGGCAGATGCTGAAGTACATGGGGTGCACACATTTTCGACGAAATGTCCACCTATAATGCTAAACGTAAAATTGAATGGCTTACCCGTAGTCATGGAACTGGACACTGGCGCTAGCCAATCCATCATGAGTAAAATGATGTTTGAGAGACTGTGGTGCAACAAGGCATTCAGACCAGCCCTGAGCCCCATCCACATGAAACTGAGAACGTACACCAAAGAACTTATCACTGTCCTGGGCAGCGCCATGGTCAAGGTCACCTACGAGGGCACGGTGCATGAACTGCCACTCTGGACTGTTCTGGGCGATGGCCCCACACTGCTTGGAAGGAGCTGGCTGGGCAAAATCCGCTGGAACTGGGATGACATCCGAGCGCTATCACATGTCGATGAGGCCTCATGTACCCAAGTTCTTAACAAATTTCCTTCCCTTTTAGAGCCAGGCATTGGAAACTTTTCCGGGGCGAAGGTGCGGATCCACTTGGTCCCAGAGGCACGACCCATTCACCTCAAGGCGCGAGCGGTACCTCACATGATGAGGGAGAGTGGAAATCAAGCTGGACAGACTGCAACGCGAGGGCATCATCTCCCCAGTGGAATCCAGCGAGTGGGCTAGCCCGATTGTTCCAGTCATCAAAAATGATGGCACGGTCAGGATTTGCGGCGATTATAAAGTAACTATTAATCATTTCTCGCTACAGGACAAATACCCGCTACCTAAGACAGATGACCTATTTGCGCTGCTGGCAGGAGGCAAGACGTTCACCAAGCTCGATCTGACTTCGGCCTACATGACGCAGGAGCTGGAGGAGTCTTCGAAGGGCCTCACCTGCATCAACACACACAAGGGACTGTTCATCTACAACAGATGCCCGTTTGGAATTCGGTCGGCTGCAGCGATCTTCCAGAGAAACATGGAGAACCTACTCAAGTCGGTACCAGGCACGCTGGTTTTTCAGGACAACATATTGGTCATGGGTCGGGACACCGTCGAGCACCTACAAAACCTGGAGGAGGTCCTCCAGCGACTGGATCGCGCAGGGCTGCGGCTGAAGAGATCGAAATGCGTCTTCATGGCAACAGAAGTGGAGTTTTTGGGGAGAAAGATCGCGGCGGACGGCATTCGGCCCACAGACGCCAAGACAGGAACGCGCCCAGGCCACAGAACGTCATGGAGCTGCGGTCGTTCCTGGGACTCCTCAACTACTTTGGTAACTTCCTATCAGGGTTAAGCACCCTCTTAGAGCCCCTACATGTGCTATTGCATAAAGGTGAGAACTGGGTATGGGGAAAAAAACAAGTAATTGCTTTTGAGAAAGCCAGAAACATTTTATGCTCCAACAAGCTGCTTGTATTGTATAACTTGGGTAAAAGACTTGTGCTAGCATGTGATGCGTCGTCGTACGGAGTCGGGTGTGTATTACAACAAGCTAACGTTGTGGGGAAGTTGCAACCTGTCGCCTATGCTTCCAGGAGCTTGTCTAAGGCCGAGAGAGCCTACAGCATGATTGAAAGAGGCATTAGCGTGTGTGTTCGGGGTAAAGAAAATGCATCAGTACCTGTTTGGCCTCAAATTTGAGCTGGAAACCGATCACAAGCCCCTCATATCCCTGTTCGCTGAAAACCAAGAGGATAAATACTAATGCCTCAGCCCGCATACAAAGGTGGGCACTCGCTATCAGCGTATAACTATACCATCCGCCACAGGCCAGGCACCGAGAACTGTGCGGATGCTCTCAGTCGGCTACCATTGCCCACCACAGGGGTGGAAATGGCGCAGTCTGCAAACTTGTTGATGGTGGCGCAGCCCGCAGACTTGTTGATGGTCATGGAAGCATTTGAAAATGATAAATCACCTGTCACGGCCCGCCAGATTAGGACTTGGATCAGCCAAGATCCTCTGCTGTCCCTAGTAAAAAACTGTGTACTGCATGGGAGCTGGACCAGCATCCCCGTTGAAATGCAAGAGCTAATCAAGCCGTTCCAGTGGCGAAAGGACGAGCTGTCCATTCAGGCAGACTGCCTGTTGTGGGGTAACCACGTAGTGCTATCCAAAAAGGGCAGGGAGACGTTCATCTCGGATCTCCACAGCACACACCCTGGTATAGTAATGATGAAAGCGATAGCCAGACCCCACGTGTGGTGGCCCAGTATCGACTCTGACTTAGAGTCCTGTGTGCGGCAATGCAGCGTGTGTGCTCAGTTGAGCCATGCGCCCAGAAAGGCATCACTAAGTTTGTGGTCCTGGCCCTCCAGACCATGGTCAAGGATCCACGTCGACTATGCGGGCCCATTTCTCGGTAAAATGTTCCTGGTGATGGTGGATGCTTTTTCAAAATGGATTGTTGATGAAATAATGTCGGGAAGCACCGCCACCACTACCATTGAAAGACTGAGGGCCATGTTTGCCACCCACGGCCTGCCTGACATATTGGTCAGTGACAACGGGCCATTTTTCACCAGTGCCGAATTAAAAAAATTCATGACATGCAATGGGATCAAACATGTTACCTCGGCCCCGTTTAAACCAGCCTCCAATGGGCAGGCAGAGCGCGTAATATAAATAATCAAACAGAGGCTTAAACAAGTCACAGAAGGCTCACTCCAAACCCGCCTGTCCCGAATACTGCTCAGCTACCGCACGAGACCCCACTCACTCACAGGGGTGCCCCCGTCTGAGCTACTCAGGAAAACCAGACTCAAAACCAGACTCTCGCTGGTTCACCCTAACCTGCATGATCAGGTAGAGAGCAGGCGGCAACAACAAAATGTAAACGCTGGTCGCGCCACCGTGTCACGGGAAATTGATCTGAATGACCCGGTGTATGTGCTAAACTATGGACATGGTCCCAAGTGGATCGCGGGCATGGTGATAGCTAAAGAAGGGAGTAGGGTGTTTGTAGTCAAACTAGACAATGGACAAATTTGCAGAAAGCACC
Organism: Pristiophorus japonicus; assembly: GCF_044704955.1. Lineage (NCBI taxonomy): Eukaryota > Metazoa > Chordata > Chondrichthyes > Pristiophoridae > Pristiophorus > Pristiophorus japonicus. The sequence goes on from NC_091987.1 coordinate 128,387,909, forward strand.
TGGACCAAACAAGGTTGCGGTTCACAGACTGCCATGAATAACCCACAGCAGACACCACCTTTTTCAAGCCCACAACACACACCCAAAGGATCAACGACACCACGCTGGACCAGGAAATCGAACCCATCACGCCCAACAGCCCAGCAAGGCCAGCCTTACCTAGCAGCCCTGCAGGGCCAACAACACGCCAGCCCAGCGAAGGCACAGCCAGCACACCAGAACAGACATTTGTACCAAGGCGGTCCACCAGGGAAAGAAAGGCTCCCGACCGCCTCACCTTGTAAATAGTTTTCACTTTGACTTTGCGGGGGGAGTGATGTTGTGTATCTGTAAAGCATGCACACCCATATTCCGCCACCAGGGAGCGCATTCCTTGGGAGCACTGTATATAAGCCGGCCCCTAAGGCCTGTTACTCTGGAGTGTCTTAATAAAGACTGAGGTCACAGTTACTTTAACCTCCCTGTCTGCAGTCTCATCTGTGTTAGGAACACAATACACCACACCGTGGTCTAGAATACACGTCGACTATACAGGCCCATTCTTGGGTAAAATGTTCCTTGTGGTTGTAGACGCGTACTCCAAGTGGATTGAATGTGAGATAATGTCGACTAGCACGTCCGCTGCCACTACTGAAAGCCTACGCGCCATGTTTGCCACTCACGGCTTACCCGATGTCCTGGTCAGCGACAACGGGCCATGTTTTACCAGTGCTGAGTTCAAAGAATTCATGACCCATAACGGGATCAAACATGTCCCATCTGCCCCGTTTAAATCAGTGTCCAATGATCTGGCAGAGAGAGCAGTGCAAACCATCAAGCAAGGCTTGAAGAGGGTAACTGAAGGCTCACTGCAGACTCGCCTATCCCGAGTCCTGCTTAGCTACCGCACGAGACCCCACTCACTCACTGGGATCCCACCTGCTGAACTGCTCATGAAAAGAGCACTTAAGATAAGGCTCTCGTTAGTTCACCCTGATCTACATGAACAGGTAGAGAGCAGGCAGCTTCAACAAAGTGCATACCATGATAGCGCAAATGTGTCATGCGAGATTGAAATCAATGATCCTGTATTTGTATTAAATTATGGACAAGGTCCCAAGTAGCTTCCCGGCCAAGGAGGGGAACAGGGTGCTTCGGGTCAAACTTTCAAAATGACTCATTCACCGGAAACACTTGGACCACATCAAACTCAGATTCACGGACTATCCTGAGCAATCTACCTTGGATCCTACCTTTTTCGATCCCCCAACATACACATCAGTGGCAACCGGCACCACGGTTGACCACGAAGCAGAACCCCTCATCCACAGCAGCCCTGCAGGGCCCAACACACCAGGCAGCCCAGCAAGGCCAGCTGCACAGCAGCCCAGTGAGGGCCCAACAAATGATTCAACAACACCAGCTTTCACACCGAGACGATCAACCAGGGCAAGAAGAGCCCCAGATCGACTCACATTGTAAATAGTTACACTATTGACTGTGGGCGGGGGCTGGGGGGTGCAGGAGTGTTGTTATATATGTGGACTTGTAATTACTCTGTACAGCCACCAGAGGGCTCATCTCCTGGAGTCCCAAGGGATCCCACAATCCCTTGGGAGCACAGGTATTTAAGGAGGCTTCACAGGTTGGAGAGGTCCTCTGGAGACCTGCAATAAAAGATTAAGGTCACACTTTATTTTGAGCTCACAGTGTTCAGTCTGACTCTTTCTCCTTACTCAACACCATTTGCTTTCTTAATTGCTTGCTGTACCTGCATGTTAAAATTCTGTGATTCATGTATAAGGACACCCAGGTCCCTCTGAATGCAAACATTTCCCAGTCTCGCAAAAAATATTCTGCTGTTTTGTTCTTCCTACCAAAGTGACTAACTTCACACTTCCCCGCATTGTATTCCATTTGCCATGTTCTTGCCCACTCAGTCAACCTGTCTATATCTCTCTGCAAGTCTCTTTGCGTCCTCCTCACAGCTTACTTTCCCACCTAACTTTGTATCATCAGCAAACTTGGATACGTTACATTCAATCTCTTTGTGATGAGCATCTTATAGATGATACCCTTTGCTGCCACGGTGATGATTGAGAGTAGACTGATGGAGCGGTAATTGGATTTGTCCTGCTTTTTGTGAACAGGACATATCTGGGCAGTTTTTCACATTGTCGAGTAAATGCCAGTGTTGTAGTTGTACTGGAACAGCTAGTTCTGGAGCACAATTAGGCAGCACGACGTTATCGGGGCCCATAGCCTTTGCTGTATCCAGTGTGCTCAATGGCTTCTTGATATCACGTGGAGTGAATCGAATTGGCTGAAGAGTGGCTTCTGTGATAGTGGGGACCTCAGCAGGAGGCCAAGATGGATCATCCACTCGGCACTTCTGGCTGAAGATGGTTGCAAATACTTCAGCCTTGTCTTTTGGGCTCCGCCATCATTGAGGCTGGGGATAGTCATACAGCCTCCTCATCCCGTTAGTTGTTTAATTATCCACCACCATGCACAACTGGATGTGGCAGGACTGCAGGTTGGGGGATATTGTTATGTTGATTGAGGGATAACTCTTTTAAACCAACCTGAGAGAGCAGACAGGGCCTTCATTTATCATGTCATCCAAAAGACAGGACCTTGGACAATGCAGCACTCCAGAAGTGTCAGCCTAGATTTTTGTAGTCAGTCCCTGGTGTGGGACCTGAACCCACAACCTTCTGACTCAGAAGCAAGAGTGCTACCGGCTGAGCCACAGCTGACACTAGTGAGAATAACGGGGGCGGGGAAGTGCTGCCGTACACTGGCAAGGTGAGCAATAGTTTTGAATTTCGCGCTCGTCTTTTTTTTGTCCGAGCGCGGAGACCGTACAGCGGTGGAAAGGAAGCCGGAGCCGTTCGGCAGTGCAGCGCGAGCTGTGGGACAGGCGATGAGCGGCGGCGAGCAGCACGCGGACAGCGGCATGGTGAGTGGCAGCGCGCGGAAGACAGTGGGCGCGCTCCTTGCGCGTGCCGGCGGGTGACTCGGACCCTCTCACACTCAGGGCATGTGTGTGTCGCGCGCGCGCGCGCCCCAGACTGAAAAACCCGACGCGGCAAACCAGCGGCCTCGAGCGACGGGGCTGAGAGCGCCAGGCCGGGCCGCACCGCACCGTACTGTACTCGCAGCCGCCTCTGTTCGCTGTGTCGTGGGACTCCCGGTGAGTCCGAGCGGATCAGTCTCAATAGGCCATGAAGTGCTGCAGGCCCTTCGAGGAGCAGCCGCCGCCTTTGAATACTTTAGTTATAAAAAAATAGGACCAATATAGTCCTATTATTCAATAAATAGTGTCAATAATAATAAAAGCGGGATGTGATGCTAAACACTAACCCTTACGTCCTCCCCCTCTCACCTTACCCCCACAGTCTAATCGGTCAATTTAAATCGCCTCAGTGTTTGTTCTCTCTTCAGCTCATGATTATGGTACAAGATTAACAACCTAGAATGTCCTAAGGCGCTTCAATACTTTTGAAGTGTTGCAATGCAGGGAAATGTGGCAGTCAATTTGCGCACAGCAAGCTCCCACAGCAAGCTCCCACAAGATAATGCCCAGATAACCTGTTTTAGTGATGTTGATTTGAAGGATAAATATTGTCCAGAACACTGGGAGAACTCCCTTCAACAAGTGCCATGGGATTTTTTTACGTCCACCCGAGAGGGCAGACAGGGTCTCAGTTTAACGTCTTATTAGGACATCCGGATGAAATTCCAGAAGTTGCAGGAAGTTATTGGGAACCCAAATATTTCAAGACTGAATTCATTTCAGATGTACTCCCAAAATGTTAACCTGTCTTTTTTTTAATTTCCGGATGCACAAGCCTTAGTTGTGTATTGCAACATGTTGGGTTTCTGTTGAATATTTGCACTTGTTTTTTATTTGTACTCAGACCAGTTTGTACCAAGCATTTTGATTGTGTCTTCATGGTGGAAGCATATAGCATTAATTAGTATTGAGATAGATTTATTTCAGCAAATAATATTTTGGTAGACAATATATGAATAATTTGAGACATGACATGTAGTAAGTGGAGCATGTTTGGGAGGAGGAGGTGACTTTGGACCAATGGTCCCCAAAGCTCTCCACCACTGGAGTTTTCCTCACGTCATTTGTAGGTCTGTTGTAGACTAATTCATAGAGATTGATTGCTCTGATGATCCATTATTATTGTATCATACGACTACCAGGATGGTAGATGGCAAACTAGGTAGACCGTGGTCTTTTTTCATCTAGCAGTTCCAATGTTCCTCACTAGTGCCTACCTCTAGGTCACATAAAAACATGTTCCCAATAATTTGCATATATCTCAAGTTTTTTTTCCAAAAATTATTTTATTCATGTAAAATTTTCACAATAGAAAAATAGTTCAGTACCTTGCGGTCAGCAATTCCATACAATTCATTTGGATGCTGACAACCGTTTCATACAACGCACTAGCGTGCATTTCATTTCAAGGTACAGTTTAGTACAATCTGTAAATCACGTTACATATAGTACTGTGCAAATAAGGGTATTACATGGAGCAGATGAGAACAGGTTTACATTACATTCCAGGATACATTTCAATACCGATCACGAATCACGTTACATGTAGCACTATGCAGATGAAAGCAGTACACGGAACGGGTGGGAATACATTTACATTTCTTTACAAGTTACTAAACAGTGCAGAGACTTTCATTATACATGGCACAACACAGGTGTTTTTCAGTACATGGTGCTCTATGTATACAAGCAGATTAACAAGTACAGCCCGAGGGGGATCTGATTCCATTCCCTGGGTTTACTGTGGCGGAAGGGCCTTAAACTGTGGCTGTTCCCCATCGTGCCTTTGTGGCGACTGCACTGATCTTTAGTGTGTCCCTCAGCACATACTCCTGGACCTTGGATTGCGCCAGTCTGCAACACTCGGCCGTGGACATCTCCTTGCTCTGGAAGACCAGCAAGTTTCGGGAAGACCGAAGTGCGTCTTTCACCGAGTTGATGGCTCTCCAGCAGCAGATGATGCCTGTCTTGGTGTGCGTCCCTGGGAAAAGTCCGCAGAGCACAGAGTCTTGTGTTACGGAGCTGCTTGGGATGAACCTCGACAGCAATCACTGCATCTCCTTCCAGACTATCCTTGCAAAGGGGCAATCCCGAAGGAGATGGATGACAGTCTCGTCCGCACCACAGCCGACTCGGGGATAGAGTGCCATGTCTCTGAAACCCCGGCTGTGCATGAAGGATCTGACGGGTAGGGCCCTTCTCACCGCCATCCAAGCTACGAAACGAGTTCGACAGTCTGCTCGGGGAACCGCACGACAGGATCCATCATCTCCTTTCGTAGGATGTCCAGGACCTTGCGTGCCGACCACTGCTTTATGGCCTTGTGGTCAAAGGTGTTTTTCTTGAAAAGCTTTTCCACGTAGGACAGGTGGTTAGGCATGGTCCAACTGGTTGGAGCGTTCTGCGGCAGCCTGGCCAGACCCATCCTTCGCAACACCGGGGACAGATAGAATCTCAGCATGTACTGACACTTGGTGTTTGTGTACGAAGGGTCTATGCACAGCTTGTTGCAGCCACATACAAAAGTGGCCATTAGGATGAGGGCCACGTTCGGAACGTCCTTTTCCCCCCTTGTCCAGAGTTTTGTACATCGTGTCTCTGCGGACACGGTCCATTTTCGATCTCCAGACAAAATGGAAGACGGCTCGGGTGACTGTCACGGCACAGGAGCAGGGTATGGGCCAGACCTGCGCCACGTACAACAACACCGAGAGTACCTCACTCCTGATGACCAGGTTCTTTCCTGCAATGGAGAAGGAGCACGGCTTCCACCATCCCAGTTTATGTTTGACTTTAGCGATACACTCCTTCCAGTTTTTGGCGCGCACACAGAATATGTCCGCAACTGAGGCAACCACTTCCTTTTGACATTCAATGGCACTACCATAGCTCAATCCCCCATCATCAACACCCTGGGCGTCGCCACTGACCAGAAACTCAAGTGGACTAGTCACTTAAATGCCGTGGCTACTGGAGCAGGTCAGAGTCTGGGTTATTCTGCTGTGAGTCGCTCACTTCCTAATATCCAAAGTCTCTCCACCACCTACGAGGCACATCAGAATTGTGATGGAATACTCTCCACTTGCTTGGATGGGTGCAGCTGCACTCAAGAAGTTCAATACCATCAGGACAAAGCAGTCTGCTTGATTGACACCCCATCCACCAGCTTAAACATTCACTCTCTCCACCACTGGCGCAACATGGCTGTAATTTGAACTATCGACAGGATGCACTGCAGCAACTTGCCAAGGCTTCTTCAACAGCAACTCCCAAACCTAAAACCTCTACCACCTAGAAGGATATGGGCAGAAGGCGCGTTGGAACACCATTCCCTCCAAGTCACGCACCACCCAACTTGGATATATATCACCGTCCCTTCATTGCCGCTGGGTCAAAATCCTGGCACTCACTCCCAATGTTCCCTCTAAGCTGGGACTGGCTTTTCCAATGTAAAATTTTGTGCATGCGTGGAATTGTGAATGGGCTGCGCACCCAAAAAAGAAATTAGGGGGAACATTGGTCACTACCTAACAGCACTATGGGAGTAACTTCGCCACATGGACTGCAGCGATTCAAGAAAGAGTCGCACCACCACCTTCTCAATGGCAACAGGGATGGGCAATAAATGCTGACCTTGCCAGCCACGCCCATAATCCCCAGAATGAATTAAAAAAGGACCTTGATGCCCTCTTGCTCTGAACCCTAAACTGACCATCCCTTTTCTGCCTCATCTCTTCAAGGGACAGGTGTGGCAGCTCAATATTCCTGGTTACAGGAGTTTTAGACAAGGCGGGGAGGGTCGCGGTATTGATTAAAGAAACTATAACAGCGGTGAGGAGGGATGATATGTTACAGGGATCATCAAATGAGGCCGTATGGGTTGAATTGAAAAATAAAAAAGGGGCGTTTTATTATCGACCCCCAAACAGTGGGAGGGAGATAGAGAAGCAAATATGTAGGCAAATTTCTGTGAAGTCCAAAAACCATAGGGACGTAATAGTAGGGGATTTTAACAGTCCTAATATTGATTGGGACACATATAGTGTGAAGGGTATAGAGGGTGCGGAATTCTTAAAATGCATTCAAGAGAACTTTTTTAGTCAGTATGTAACAAGCCCAACACGAGAGGGAGTGGTTTTGGGGAATGAAGCTGGGCAGGTGGAAGGTGTTATGTCTCGAATAAAGCAATGTAACTGAGTACTGTAGATGTGTGTAACTGTGACCTTAGTCTCTTTATTCTAACTCCAGAGTGTTGGTACAGCATGGGAGGCCTGCTTATATACAGTGCTCCCAAGGGATGCTGGGATCCCTAGGGACTCCAACAGATACGCCCTCTGGTGGCGGTAGAATACTGGTTACATAGGGTTGCATACATAACAGAAGGGGTATCAGTGGGCGAGCACTTGGGTGCCAGTGACCATAATTCCATCAGATTCAAGGTAGTTATGAATAAGGACAAGGATAGACCAGGAATAAAAGTCCCAAATTGGGGAAAAGCTAACTTCGCTAAGTTGAGGTGTGATTTGGTCACAGTGGACTGGAAACAGCTTGTGTTAAATCAGTGTCGGAACAGTGGGAGGCATTCAAGGAGGCGATCTGGAGGGCTCAGGCCAAACACGTACCCTTGAAGAAAAAGGGTGGGAATAACAATTATAGAGCCCCCCGAATGTCCAGGGACTTACAGGGGAGGATAAAGAAAAAAAGGGAAGCTTATGTCATATATCAACGGCTAAATACTGTAGAATCTTTGGAGGAATATAGAAAGTTCAGAGGTAAAATTAAAAAGGATATTAGGAATGCTAAGAGAGAGCATGAAAAATTCTTGGCAAGTAAAATTAAGGAAAACCCAAAGATGTTCTATAAATGTATTAAGAGCCAATGGATAACTAAAGAAAGAGTAGGGCCTATTAGAGACCATGAGGGTAATCTTTGTGAGGAGACGGAAGATGTTGGTAGGGTTCTTAATGAATTCTTTGTGTCTGTTATCACAATGGAAAGGGGCAATGCAGATACTGCTATCGAGGAGTGTGAAATTCTGGATGAAATAAACTTAGTGAGAGAGGAGGTAGTAAGAGGTTTAGCAGCTTTGAAAGTAGATAAGTCCCCAGGCCCGGATGAAATGCATCTCGGGCTGTTAAGTGAAGTAAAAGAGGAAACAGCAGAGGCCTTGACCATCATTTTCCAATCATCTTTGGATCTGGACATGGTGCCGGAGGATTGGAGGACTGCTAATGTGGTACCCTTGTTTAAGAAGGGAGAAAGGGATAGATCGAGTAATTACAGGCCTGTCAGCCTAACCTCAGTGGTGGGAAAATTATTGGAAAAAAATCCTGAAGGACAGGATAAATCTACATTTAGAAAGGCAAGGACTAATTAGGGACAGTCAGCATGGATTTGTTAAGGGAAGATCGTGTTTGACTAACCTGATTTAATTTTTTGAATAGGTAACCAGGAGGGTCAATGAGGTTAGGCGTACAATGTAGTGTATATGGACTTTAGCAAAGCTTTTGATAAGATCCCACATGGTAGACTGGTCACGAAGGTTAAAGCTCATGGGATCCAGGGCAAAGTGGCAAGTTGGATCCAAAATTGGCTTAGAGGTAGGAAGCAAAGGGTAATGGTTGATGGATGTTTTTGTGACTGAAAGGATGTTTCCAGTGGGTTTCCACAGGGCTCAGTACTAGGTACCTTGATTTTTGTGATATACATCAATGATCTAGATTTGAATATAGGGAGTATGATTAAGAAGTTTGCAGACGACACTAAAATTGGCTGTGTGATCGAAAATGAAGAGGAAAGTCATGGACTGCAGGAGGATATCAATCTACTGGTCAGATGGGCAGAACAATGGCAAATGGAATTTAATTCAGAGAAGTGTGAGGTAATAATGCACTTGGGGAGGGCTAATAAGGAAAGGGTATACACATTAAACGGTAGGCCACTTAAAAGTGTAGATAAACAAAAGGACCTTGGAGTGCTTGTCCACAGATCCCTGAAATTAGTAGGCCAGGTGGATAAGGTGGCAAAGAAGGCGTACGGAATGCTTGCCTTTATTGGCCGAGGCATAGAATACAAGAGCAGGGAGGTTATGCTTAAATTGTATAATACTCTGATTAGGCCACAGCTGGAATACTGCATGCAGTTCTGGTTGCCGTATTATAGGAAGGACATGATTGCACTAGAGATGGTGCAGAGGAGATTTACTAGGACGCTGCCTGGAATGGAGAATCTTAGCTATGAGGACAGATTGGATAGGCTGGGTTTGTTTTCATTGGAACAGAGGAGGTTGAGAGGAGATCTCATTGAGGTGTATAAAAATTTGAGGGGCCTGGATATAGTGGATAGTAAGGGCCTATTTTCCTTGGTGGAGGGTTCAGTTACGAGGGGGTATAGTTTTAAGATGGTTTTGAGGGGAGGCTTCTTCACTCTAAAGAGGGTTGTGGGGGTCTGAAACTCACTTCCTGGAAGGATGGTGGATGCAGAAACCCTCATCACATTTAAAAGGTGCTTGGATGGGCACTTGAAGTGCCGTAACCTGCAGAGTTACGGACCTAGAGCTGGTAAGTCGGATTAGACTGGATAACCCCTTGTTGGCTGGCGCAGATATGATGGTAAGTACTGCAGGGAATAGAATACGGCCAGGGTGATCTCCTGGACTAGTTTCGATCACCTGGATGGGGGTCGGAGAGGAATTTTCCCAGATTTTTTTCCCCAATTGGCCTGGGTTTTCTATCTGGTTTTTAGCCTTTCCCAGGAGATCACATGGTTCCGGTTGGGGTGGAGTGTAGAAAGTTGCAGTGTAGGGGGTGTCACAGTTGTGTGGGGCAGACTGGTTGGGCCGGATGCTCTTTACCTTTCCGCCATTGTTCATAGGTTTATATGTAATCTTCAGGGCTGCTGACCGATGGCATTGTGGCTCTTTGTCGGCTGCCGCGGACACAATGGGCCAAAATGGCCTCCTGCACTGTAAATTTCTATGTTTCAGATCATTGTCCTAAAAGAAAAGAAAGACTTGCATTTATATAGCGCCTTTCACGATCACCAGATGTCTCAAAGCACTTTACAGCCAATGGAGTACTTTTGGAGCGTAGTTACTGTTGTAATTTAGGAAAGGGCGGCAGCCAATTTGCACATAGCAAACTCCCACAAACAGCATTGTGATTGTTGTGTATCTGTAAAGCATGCACTCCCGTGTTCCGCCACCAGGGAGCTCATCCCCTGAAGTCCCAAGGGATCCCAGCATCCCTTGGGAGCACTGTATATAAGCCGGCCCCTAAGGCCTGTTCTTCACTATGGGGTGTCTTATTAAAGACTGAGGTCACTGTTACTTTAACCTCCCTGTGTGCAGTCTCATCTGTGTTAGGAACACAATAGTGATAATGACCAAATAATCTGTTTTTGTTATGTTGATTGAGGGATATTGGCCAGGACACTAGTGATAACTTCCGTGCTCTTCATCAAAATATTGCCATGAGATCTTTTATGTCCACTTAAGAGAGCAGACAGGGCCTCACTTTAACGTCTCATCCGAAAGACAGCACCATCGACAGAGCAGCATTCCCTCAGCAGTGCACTGGAGTGTCAGTCTAGATTTTTGTGCTCAAGTCCCTGGAATGGGACATTGAACCTACAACCTTCTGACTCAGGCAAGAGTGCAATGCACTGAGCCACAGCTGACACTGCAATTTAAGTCTTCCAGTTGCTTAAGGTTTTCTGTCTGCTCCCCAGCTGGAGTTAGGAACTTATGGGGTGAAGTAGAAGTCCCGCCACATTGCACCTCTGTCAATGTATTGACCGAGTGAGGAATCCCGACAACAATGTCTTTTTCCTTTGAGTCTGGGCTTAAAAAAAATAGGAGCACTAAGTCTAGAAGATCTTGATTTTGCTGTTTCACTTCACATATTGTAGTTCTGATATTTATACAGATAATTTTGTGTCTGACAGGCATGACAATCTATTAACATGCTTGAGTCTCAAAACCAAACTACCAAGAAGGACATAAATGTAGTTTTCATTCACCTGATAGTGTGCATTCCTGATTTGTAAAAAGAAGATACAGTTTAAAGAGGACATAAGAACATAAGAAATAGGAGCAGGAGAAGGCCATCTGGTCTCTCGAGCCTGCTCCGCCATTGAATAAGATTATGGCCTCAACTCCACTTCTCCACCCATTCCCCATAAACCTCGACTCCCTTATCTTTCAAAAATCTGTCTATCTCCTCCTTAAATATATTCAATGACCCTGCCTCCACAGCTCTGTGGGGTAGAGAATTCCAAAGAGTCACGACCCTCTGAGAGAAGAAATGCCTCCCCAACTCTCTTTTAAATGGGCGACCTCTTATTCTGAAACTGCCCCCTAGTTCTAGATTCCTCCATGAGGGGAAACATACACAATGAGTATGTTGTTATTTTTTTTGTACTAGCCTATTTTAAATTGCATTCCTACCCTGAACAAAGTTTTTCATTCCTTTTCCAGGGTAGAACGCTGATAGCAGTTGGACTTGGTGTCGCAGCTGCAGCATTTGCAGGTAAGGCAATGGTTTACTTTGCATCTTTGCAGTTCTTGACAAACTAGTGTGATACTTTATTTACTCTGAAATAAATAAATAATTGCAGTTATGTAACATCAATAATGGCCTCAGGATGTCCCAAAGTGCTTTACAGCCAATGAAGTACTTTTGAAGTGTAGTCACTGTTGTAATTTAGAAAACATGGCAGCCAAATTATGCACAGCAAGCTCCCACAAACAGCACTGAGGTAATGATGAGATCATTTGTTTTAATTATGTTGGTTGACAAATGTTAGACAGGACACCAGTGAGAGCTCCGCCGCACATCTTCAAATAGTGCCACAGGATCTTTTACGTCCACCAGATAAACCGAGGCCCTGTCTGCCCTAATGTCTCATTTGAAAGTCAGCACCTCCGACAGTGCAGCGCTCCCTCAGTACTGCACTGGAGTGTCAGTCTGGATTTTGTGATTTAAGTCTCTGGATTGGGATTTGAACCCACAGCCTTCTGACTCAGAGGCGAGAGTGCTGCCATTGAGCCACGGCTAACATCATTGGTCCAATCAAGGCAGCATTGTCTGCCAAATATTCATCAGTCCAAATAAGAGGTTGTATTTTTTTTCCTTAGCTATGTAATAATCAGTTGAGTATATTGCACTGACTATAAACATGAGAAGAAAGGTAAGAGGAAACCATTAGGCCCATCAGTGCTCAGCTATGCATGTGGTGTAACCATGTGCACCAATATTCTCCATCATTAGTAATGCCAAAATCCTAGGGAAACAAAAAAATACCTGTGGCCAATTTCAGAAAAGACTCCGGGAAATTTCTTCCTCAAATCCAGGAAAGCATGGTTACCCGTGACACATCACTAAACATACTGGCTCACCGGCATCTTGCCCTACTTGACCGCTGATACTTTCCAATCGCCCTGTCTGTCATAAATTTATCCAGTGCCCCATAACATTCATAACACTCTGTGCTTGCATTACCTTTCTGGCTGAAGTTAAATCTTAACTGTGCAGTCACCTTTTGTTTGACTGGTCATATTCTATTTGCATCATTTTATATACTGAAATGTAACCATGCCCTTTAATAAGAAAGTTTTTAAGTCGACAATAAATTTTTATAAATGACTAATAGATCCTTTTCTGTAAGCATATGAGGAAAAAGCTGAAACTTGAGTTGATTTCTCTTTACCGCCCCTGGTGGTCAGAGTCCTTCTGTACAGCCCTAGTGCACTTTCCTTGCTTTTAACACTGCTACCATTTAATCCTCACCTATTTTCCACTTAAGCACTTTACAGGTTATTTTACTACTTTTCCTGTGTGTGTGTGTTTACTTTTCCTCCTACATCCTTCCCTATGTTTTGTTCCTTTTTAAATGCTGTTCATCTGTCATTTTTTAAAATATTTGAGGGCAGTTAAGAGTCGACCACATTGCTGTGGGCATGAGTCCTTAGGCAGACCGGGTAAGGATGGCAGATTTCCTTCCCTAAAGGATATTAGTGAACCAGGTGGGTTTATTACAACATCCGTTGTTTCAAGATCATTATTACTGATACTAGCCTTTTATTCCAGATTTATTTAATTCCTAGAATCATAGAAATTTACAGCACAGAAGGAGGCCAATTTGGCCCATCGTGTCGCTGCAGGCGAGGATTACCTAAGACGACGGGAGACCAAGCTCCCCTGGGACCCGACTCTGCTGCTGTTAAATGCTGTGCCGTTCCTGGACCACGACCCCACTGATGTTAAATGCCCCCTCCCACGACCCCACTGATGTTAAATGCCCCCCCCCCCCCCCCCCAGGGCTGGGCTTGACCTTGACCTCCCTCCCCCCCCCGTGGGCTCGACCTCTGCCACGCCATCCCTCCCCCCTGCTGGGCTCGACCTCCGCCCCTCCTTGGGATTGAGCGCCTCGACCTTTGCATCTGCTGGGCCTGAATTTCAGCCCTCTGCTGAGCTTGGATGCCGCTCCAATGTTCTGCTTGGGCTCCAGTGACGTCAGTCTGGTCACCCTTCTAGAAGTGGTTGCACTCCTGAGTCAGCTCGCGGTGCAATGGCTAGCTCTCCTACTTATACCCCTGCCTGCCATTGCTGTTTTCTCGTAGGTTGGGGAGGGTGCCGCACTGGAACGTGGTCTGGCTCTCCTACCTATACCCCCGCCTGCCAATGCTGTTTTACATAGAAACATAGAAAATAGATGCAGGAGCAGGCCATTCGGCCCTTCGAGCCTGCACCGCCATTCAATATGATCATGCAACTTCAGTACTCCACCAACGAACTGGACTCAACAACTTTCTGTGGTAGAGAATTCCACAGGTTCACCACTCTCTGGGTGAAAAAGTTTCTCCTCATCTCGGTCCTACATGGCTTACCCCTTATCTTTAGACTGTGACCCCTGGTTCTGGACTTCCCCAACATCGGGAAAATTATTCCTGCATCTAACCTGTCCAATCCCATCAAAATTTTATATGTTTCTATGAGATCCCCTCTCATTCTTCCAGTGAGTATAAGCCTAGCCGATCCAAACTTTCTTCACATGTCAGTCCTGTCTTCCCGGGAATTAGTCTGGTGAACCTTCGCTGCACTCCCTCAATAGCAAGCACATCCTTCCTCAGATTAGGAGACCAAAACTGCACACAATACTCAAGGTGTGGTCTCACCAAGGCCCTGTACAACTGCAGTAAAACCTCCCTGCTACTATACTCAAATCCTCTCGCTATGAGGGCCAGCATGCCATTTGCTTTCTTTACTGCCTGCTGTACCTGCATGCCTACCTTCAGTGACTGATGTACCATGATACCCAGGTCGCCCTATACCCCCTTGCATCTCCCCTTTTACTAATCTGTCACCATTCAGATAATAATCTGCCTTCCTGTTTTTGCCACCAAAGTGGATAACCTCCCATTTATCCACATTATACTGCATCTGTCATGCATTTGCCCAGTCATCTAACCTGTCCAAGTCACCCTGCAGCCTCTTAGCATTCTCCTCACAGCTCACACTGCCACCCAGCTTAGTGTCATCTGAAAACTTGGAGATATTACATTCAATTCCTTCTTCTAAATCATTAATGTACATTGTAAATAGCTGGGGTCCCAGCACTGAACCTTCCGGCACCCCACTAGTCACTGCCTGCCATTCTGAAAAGGACCCATTTATTCCTGCTCTTTGCTTCCTGTCTGCCAACCAGTTCTCTATCCACGTCAATACATTACCCCCAATACCATGTGCCTTAATTTTGTACACTAATCTCTTGTGTGGGACCTTGTCAAAAGCCTTTTGAAAGTCCAAATACACCACATCCACTGGTTCTCCCTTATCCGCTCTACTAGTTACATCCTCAAAAAACTCTCGAAGATTTGTCAAGCATGATTTCCCTTTCATAAATCCAGCATGGATTCTCGCAGGTCGGGGTGGAGGGGGGAGGGCACTGCACTGGAACGAGGTCTAGCTCTTCTACTTATACCCCTGCCTGCCAATGCTGTTTTCTTGCAGGTCGCGGGGGGGACCATAATTACTCTATCTATCCCTTTCTCCCTTTTTAAACAATGGTACAACGTTAGCAGTCTTCCGGCACCACACCTGTAACTAGAGAGGATTGGAAAATGATGGTATGAGCCTCTGCTATTTACTCTCTTGCTTCCCTTAACAGCCTGGGATACATTTCACAAAGGCCTGGAGATTTATCCACTTTCAAATATGCTAAACCCCTTAATACTTCCTCTCTCTCTATGTTTATTTCATCTAATATTTCGCACTCTTCCTCCCTGGTGGCAACATCTGCATCGCCCCTCTCTTTTGGGAAAACAGACGCAAAGTATTCATTAAGAATTATACCCTTGTCTTCCACCTTCGCACACACATTACCTTTATGTTCTTTAATAGGCCCTACTCTTTCTTTAGTTATCACCTTGCTCTTAATGTATTTATAAAACATCTTTGGGTTTTCCTTGATTTTACTTGCCAACATTTTTTTATGCTCTCTCTTTGCTTTCTTAATTTCCTTTTTAGTTTCATCCCTGCATTT
The DNA here is from genome assembly GCF_044704955.1 of Pristiophorus japonicus. Taxonomy (NCBI): domain Eukaryota; kingdom Metazoa; phylum Chordata; class Chondrichthyes; family Pristiophoridae; genus Pristiophorus; species Pristiophorus japonicus. Next base: position 128,403,510 of record NC_091987.1, read on the forward strand.
TCTATACTCCTCTCAGATTTCTGCAGTATTGAGCCCTCGGTATCTGTCAGAAGCTTCCCTTTTTTTCTTTATCCTACCCTGTATGCCCTTGACATCCAGAGGGCTCTAGATTTGTTAGTCCCACCTTTTTTCTTTAAGGGAACATACTTGCTCTGAACCCTCACATTCTCCTCCGCTCTTGCACCGATTTGCTTTCAAGTAGCTGTTTCCAGTTCACTTTGGCCAAATCACATCTCGGCCTAGTAAAATTGGCTTTTCCCCAATTGAGAACTTTTATTCCTGGTTTGTCTTTGTCCTTTTCCATAACTACCCTAAATCTAACTGAATTATAATCACTAGCACCAAATTGCTCTCCCACTTATGCACTTTCCACTTGCCCAGCTTCATTCCCTAAAACTAAGTCCAGAACCGCCCCCTCCCTTGTTGGGTTTGCTACGTAATGGCTAAAAAGGTTCTCCTGTGTACATTTTAGGAATTCTGCACCGTCTATACCGCTCACAATAATTTTATCTCAGTTAATATTAGGATAAGTGAAATCCCCTACTATTACTGCCCTAAAGTTTCTACACTACAAATTTGCCTACTTAGTTGCCCTTCTATCTCCCTTTGACTGTTTGGGGATCTATAGTACACTCCCAGCAGTGTGCCCCCTTTTTTGTTCTTGAGTTCAACCCATATGGCCTCATTTGATGATCTTTCTAACATATCATCCCTCCTCACAGCTGTAATTGTTTCTTTAATCAATACTATGCCCCCCCCCCCTTTTTTAACCCCCCTCTCTATCCCATCTGAAAACCCTGTATCCAGAAATGTTGAGCTGCCATTCCTGCCCTTCTTTCAGCCATGTCTCAGCAATAGCTATAATATCATACTCCCATCTGTGCCCTCAGCTTTATTCCCTAAACTCCTTGCATTGAACTATATACCATTTAGCACTGCCAAACTCCCTTGTTGTCTATTTTCTAGCCTTTTGTTTCCTCTGCCTTTCAAACTCGCTTACTAATTTTCTGCCTTACAATTGCAGTTTTGCTTCTCTCCTTTCTGAAACTACTCTCAGGTTCCCATCTCCTTGTCAAGCTAGTTTAAACCCTTCCCAACAGCACTAGCTCTGGATTACTAGTCCAATAATATTACCACTATGTTCCCCTATTCCAGTTCCTGAAACGTTAACAAGTTTTGGTCTCTCTACAGATACTGCCTGACCTGCTGAGTGTTTCCAGCATTTTTCTGTTGTTTACATTTTCTTCGACTTGATCTCCAATGTTTTCCTTTGCACCATTTCCGGTGTGTCTACACGCTGCCAACTGTGGCTGCTTGTTGAATGTGCTATTTTCTAATTGAGCATGCAGCGACCTTCCATGTATACTTAACCAATTGTGTGTTTTCCTGGTGGGTCTAAATTGCAAACACTGGTTGCCTGAATAAGTTAATGTTCCAATAATGCTGTCAAATTAACTGCATGTAATCAATTCAGCGTTCTATATGTAGACTCAGAGACAAGGTGCCATAGTCTCTCTCTAAGTGTTCTGGAGTTGTGGTTCAGGTGCACTGATGCAGCAGAGCAGATGAACCCAGCCTTATAGCTAACACGCCATGATGGAATTACTCTAATTGAGTGGAAGGGGTTAATGTTCTGTGCATTTGTTCTCCCATTTGGATCATTTCGTTTTCACCCCAATTTTACATCCGTGGAAAAGTTTAGTGGATGCATTTCGGGGCATGTTATCTTCTGGGTAAAATTTAAGCTTTCCTACCTACTTGCTTATTTTATTTGACTGGGTCGATTTTTCTATTGAGAAGTAAAAAACTATATCTAGGTATAGCTATCAAATATATGTTTGATAAGAAATTGCTATTTTGCATGCGCTTGGACAGAGTGAAAATATTGCGTTGAATATTTTTTTACATGACTGCTATAGTAAAGCTCCCTTCATGCTTGAGGGCTTCAGTCGTTGGGTGGGAAGGAAGAATCTTTTCTCTTTTACGATTGTGTGGATTTATTGCCACAATCCCATTTGGGAAAAAAGGTAACAATTCATTCTCCATCATGTGTGTATTCCTCGGCCACGGGTCTGATAAATGCTTGGACCAGACTCGTGTCTGTGCTGCTCTTGCATGCAGTAGTGCATAAAAATGGTCTGGCCTGACTTGACCACTGTCTCCTTTTTTAAAGTAAACACTTTGTATCTGGCTGGTTCCATGCATTAGGCACTAGCCGTTCACTGCTGAGGCCTGGTTCAGCCAGACTGATGCCTTCTGGCTGTAAGGGCTCTATGTGAGTTGCATTTGGCCAGTCTCAATCCAGTGCCTAGTTCCCTTATTCGGCGCCCTCAGTCAGACAAGCCACAGGAAAAAATTGTCACATTGGCGTAGTAAGGGCTGCTTTTCTGGGATTGGAGCTGAGTCACATTGCGGAACTTTACTCTGTGCAACACCTGACCTGGGAATGCTTGATGCTGACATTGGGTGCCTAAAATGGGAAGAGTTCCTCAGCATTAACATCCTTCAGCCTGATGCACACAAAAATACAAAAACAAGTAAATAGTCTTCAATGTGTTTGCCTGAAGGCCAAGGGCAAACACTTGGTGTGTTGGGTATTGTCTTGCTGTTTCGTGATATAACGTGTTGGATAGGTTGCAAATTGCATTCTTTATACAGATGAGTGCAAAAAGGAAATAAAGAAAACCGTGAAATGAGTGTCCACTCTGTTATTTTGATGCAGATTCAACCCAATTGACTGTATGGGGAATACTAATATAATGCATCCAAACAGAGCAACCTAAGTTTATTTTAGAGTTTTATCTAACATGACTGCTGAACAGGGTGAATTGTAAGTAGTGTAGATGGAAGCATAAAATTACAAAGAGACATTGCTGGATTGTGAGTGGGCAAAACTGTGGCAGATGGATTTCAAAAAAGAGGATAGATCTGAGTAATGTATTTTTTAAATGGTGAAAAGCTGGGAACACTGGAGGACCAAAGAGATTTAAGGGCCCATGTGCACAGATCACAAAAATGTAGTGGTACAAAAAATAATCAATAAGGTTAATGGAATGTTAGTCTTTATATCTAAAGGACTGGAACATAAAGGGGAGGATGTTTTGCAACAGCTGTACAAAACCCTGGTTGGACCACATCTGGAGTACTTTCTACAGTTCTGGGTACCGCATCTGAGAAAGGATATATTGGCCTTGGAAGGAGTACAGTGCAGATTCACCAGAATGTTACCAGGGCTCCAATGGTTAGATTATGAGGAGAGATTACATAAACTAGGCTTGCATTCCCTATGAAGGTTAAGGGGCGATTTTATTGAGGTTTTTAAGGAATTGATAAGGTAGATAGAGAGAATTTTTTTTCCACTGATGGGGGGAGTCTAGTATAAGGGGATATAAATCAGAGCCAGGCCATACAGGAGAGAAGTTTGGAAACACTTCTTCATGCAAAGGTTGGTGGAAGTGTGGAACTCTCTCCCACAAAACACAGTAGATGCTAGCTCAATTAATAATTTAAAATCTGAGATTGATAGATTTTTGCTCGACAAGGGTATTAAGTGATATGGAGCCAAGGCAGGTGGATGGATTTAGGCTACAGATCAGCCATGATCTCACTGAATGGCGAAACAGGCTCGAGGGGCTGAACGGCCTACTCCTGTTCCTATGTAGCGTAGACCATTAAAGATGGCTTAATACTAAAAGGACAATGAGAAATGTATCTGATTTTTTTTTTCAGGTCGCCATGCATTTCGATTGTGGAAGCCTCTTCAACAGACGATTGTAGAAATGGCAGGAACTATCACCAATCCTGTAAGTTTGCTCATAACAGCTTGACTTTTCAAAAATTGTACTTGGAAATTGGACCTGTTCCAATTTGTACATGTCTTAAATATTTTGGGATGTGCCAATTTTGTGTATATACTGAGCATGCTAATTTGTGTAATGATCATTGAGAGGGTTTTATGTTAAGAACATGAGAGTCAGGTTGGCTCAGTGGTAGCATTTTTGCCTTCGAGTCTGATGTTCATGGTTTCAAGCCCCACACAAGTACTTGAGCACATAGTCTAGGCTGACAGCTAAAGGCAGTACTGAGGGAGTGCTACAACGTTGGAGGTGCCATCTTTCAGATGAGACGTTAAACCATCTGTTGTCTCCGATGAACATAAAACATTGAGGAAGAGCAGGGGAGTTCTCCGGGTGCCCTAGCCAACAATGATTCGTCAGCCAACACCGCCAAGAACAGATTAACTGGCCATTTGTCTTGCTTTTTGGACCTTGCTGCGTGCAAATTGGCTGCCACATTTACCTTCATTACAACAGCGACTATATTTCAAATGTAATTCATTGGCTGTGAAACACTGTGGGATGACCCGAGGACATGAAAGGCACCATATCAATGCAAGTTATCTCTTTTTCTTACGAATCTGCAGTAGTCACGAATCATGTCCTTCCAAATCTGTTGTCCATATGTGCTTTGAATTTGATTCATTCTATAAGCAGTAATTATCTGAAAATGAGATGATAACTTTTATTAGGCAGTCAGTAATTTGAAGAATCATACAATAATCTTTGATACATAAGAACATAAGAAAGAGGAGCAGGAGTAGGCCATTTAGCTCCTTGAGCCTGCTCCGCCATTGAATAAGATTATGGCTGATCTGATCTTGACCTCAACTCCACTTCTCCGCCCACTCCCCATAACCCTTGACTCCCTTATCATTCAAAAATGTGTCTATTTCCACCTTAAATATATTCAGTGACCCAGCCTCCACGGCTGTCTGAGGTAGAGAACTCCAAAGATTCACGACCCTCTGAGAGAAGAAATTCCTCCTCTTCTTCGTTTTAAATGGATGAACCTTTATTCTGAAAGTATTCCCCCTAGTTCTATATCCCCCCACGAGAGGAAACATTCTCTCTGCATCTACCCTGTCAAGCCCCCTCATAATCTTCACTTAAAGGGGAGAGCCTTCGCAATTTTAAGACTTCAGCCTACTGGGCCGCCAGAGTGGGTTTCGGCCAGGCCAGTGGCCTGGCATCCAAGAGGGCGTGCCAGACTGCCTGTTGGCGGGCTGGCTGAACCCGGGGGCATAATTGTTGGGCCGACATGGTAGTTGGCCGATTTAAAAAAAACATGATGGCAGCGGCCGTGCATCCTCCCCTTTAAGGGAAGCCGCACCATGGTTGCAGAAGGCCACAACCTCACTGGACCACCGGGAAAAAAACAGGTTTTGGCACCACCGGTTGGGCCGAAGAATTGCAGTGGGGAATGTCACCGTCTGGGGGGGTGGGGGGGGGGGCTGGCGGGTGGTGTGGTAGTAAGTTGGCGGTGCGCATGGAGATGATGCGCTTACCACGGATCGGCAGCAGCGGAGCGGTCGAGGGAGGGGATTGGGGCACCGCCGATTTACAGTGGTAACAAGGCTTAATGAGAGGGGCAATTTCGGCCCCTTTGTGTCCTCTTCACAACTTGCTTTCCCCCTATCTTTGTGGCATCAGTAAATTTGACTATACTACACTCAGTCCCTTCGTCCAAATCATTAATATAGATTGTGAATAGTTGAGACCCCAGCACTGATCCCCAATAGTTACAGTTTGCCAACCTGAAAATGACCCAGTTAGCCTGACTCTGTTTTCTGTTAGTTAATCAATCCTCTATCCATGCTAATATATTATCCCCAACCCCGTGAACTCCTATCTTGTGCAGTAACCTTTTATGTGGCACCTTATCGATTGCCTTCTGGAAATCCAAATACACTACATCTACTGGTTCCCCTTTATCATCCTGCTCGTTATATTCTCGAAGAACTCTAGCAAATTTGTCAAATGTGATTTCCCTTTCATAAAACCATGCTGACTCTACTTGATTGAATTATGCTTTTCCAAATGTCCTGCTACTACCTCCTTAATAATGGACTCCTGCATTTTCCCAACAACAGATGTTAGGCTAACTGGTTTATAGTTTCCTGCTTTCTGTCTGCTTCCTTTTTTAAATAGGGGCATTACATTTGTGGTTTTCCAATCTGCTGGGACCTCCCCAAAATCCAGGAAATTTTGGTACTTTACAACCAATGCATCCACTATCTCTGCAGCCACTTCTTTTAAGACCCTAGGATCTAAGCCTTCAGATCCAGGGGACTTGTACACTTTTAGTCCCATTATTTTACTGAGTACTACTTCTTTAGCAATTGTATTAAGTTCCTCCCTCCGTATAGCCCCTTGATTATCCACTATTGGGATGTTTTTAGTGTCTCCTACCATGAAGACCGATACAAAATAGTTGTTCAACGTCTTTGCCATTTCCATGTTCTCAATTATTAATTCCCCAGTTTCATCCTCAAGGGGACCAACATTTACTTTATCCACTCTTTTCCTTTTTATGTAACTGTAGAAATTCTTACTATCTGTTTTTATATTTCATGCTAGTTTACTTTCATAATCCATCTTCACTCTCTTTATTAATCTTTTAGTTCTTTGCTGGCTTTTAAAAGTTTCCCAATTCTCTGGCCTCCCACTAGTCTTGCCATATTGTATGCCCTTGTTTTCAATTTGATACCATCCCTTATTTCCTTACAGTCTTTCCTTCTCATTGGGATATATTTTTGTTGCGAGTTATGAAATATCTCCTTAAATGTCTGCTACTGCTCATCAACCATCCCATACTTTAATCTATTTTCCCAGGCCACTTTAGCCAACTCTGCCTTCATACCTTAATAGTCTCATTTATTTAAGCTTAGGACACTGGTTTGAGATCCAACTTTCTCATCCTCCAACTGAATTTTAAATTCAACCGTGTTATGGTTGTTCATTCCAAGAGGATCCTTTACCAGAAGATTGTTTATTAACCCTGTCTCATTACACAGTACCATAGCCTGCTCCCTGGTTGGTTCTGCAACGTACTGTTCAAGGAAACTATCCCGGATACACTCTATGAACTTTTCCTTAAGGCTACCCTGGCCAATTTGCTTTGTCCAATCAATATGAACGTTAAAATCGGCCATCATTATTGCCGTTCCTTTTTTACAAGCCTCCATTATTTCTTGATTTATACTCCGTCTAACAGTGTAGCTACTGTTAGGGGGCCTATAGACTAAGCCCACCAGCAACTTTTTCCCCTTATTATTCCTTATCTCCACCCAAACTGATTCAACATCTTGATCTTCTGAGCCAATATCGTTTCTCACTAACACATTGATCTCATCCTTTATTAACAGAGCTACCCCACCTCCTTTTCCTATCTGTCTGTCCTTCCGAATATTTAGTTCCCAGCCTTGGTCACCTTGCAACTACGTCTCTGTAATGGCTATCAGATCATACCCATTTGTATCTATCTGTGCCGTCACCTCATCTATTTTGTTATGATTGCTGCGTGCATTCAGATAAAGACCTTTTAAATTTTTTTTTAACCATTTTTTCATGCTTTGATCCCACTTTCTGATTCATCTTCATGTTTGTACATTCTGTCCCTTCTTGGCATGCTCTATTGTCTTCTCCCTATTCTTTGACTTTTTAAATTTTCGCTTACCTGAACCCTCCCCTCCCCCCCCCCCCCCCCCCACCACTAATTTAAATTAACTCACACTTAGAACTAACAAACCATGATGTAATTGCTCTAATTGAGTGGAAGGGGTTAATGTTCTGTGCACGCAAAATAATCTCCCATTTAGATTTCATTTTCACCCCATTATTAAACCTGCAGGAAAGTTTACGGGGATCCATCCAAGGGGATATTTGCTTTAGCTGGAGATTTAATCTTTCCTACTTACTGGCTTGCATTTTTACGAATGATTAACTATTAAAACACGCATTTGTTGCTTGAGAATATGACTGTGTTGAATAGGCACCCATTTCAAACACTTGGTAGATTCCTTCAGAAAATCTCTGAGAAGCTGAAACTGGATTTCAAATGAAGACGAAACCGGGAAGATTTATTTTATTTCCAGACTTGCTCATTTCTCCATTCCAATTCAAGTTCTTTCATAATCCTCCATAATCCTCAAGTTTCCTCCATAGTCTGCTGTGAATCCAACTAGATATTTCGTGACTGGTTCATTTTTGCCATTTTCACACATGAAGATATTCATTTCAATTAAGTTTTGTGGTAAAAGGCTTGTTTAAAAAAATGTATTGTCTAATTTTCACTCTTGAGCGCAATTTTTGGAGGATTCAAATGTAAAACTGGTGGTTTATACTGATTGTTCCTGGCTTGTCACTGCTTTCCTTTGTAATTTGAAGGCTGTAAAATTCTTACTGCAGCAGTTGGCAATGGTACGATAGTGTAATGGTTACTTTACTGGACTAGTACTGCAGAGATCTGGACTAATAATACAGAGAATGAGAGTTCAAATCCCATCATGGCAGTTTGAGAATTTGAATTCAGTTTAAAACAAAGTCTGGAAATAAAAATCTGGTACAAGTTGAACCTCCCTTATCCAGAACTCCCTTATCCGGAACTACCCCTCGTCCGAAACCATTCCCGGCCACTAGGTGACGCATGTGCAGAACTCCGACATGAACAAATTGAAGTCCTTCCTCGCTGCCGATTCCTGCAATCGCTGGCCTGACCCCGCGATTCACCCCCCACCCCCCATGATCGCTCTGCCGCACTCCCAGCACCAAGCCAGCCAACCCGCCCCAATATCCCCTTGCTCAGTACCTGTACCATCCAATTTAACGTGACTTCCCCTTGTCTGGAAAAATCCCTTATCCGGAACAGACCAGGTCCCGAGGGTTCCGGATAAGGGAGGTTCAACTTGTATCAGTAACAGTGACCATAAAGCGCTCATTAAAAACACAACTGGTTAATCGATGCCCCCTGAAGTGGACTCAGTTGTTTCAAACTTTCAGGGTGACTAGGGATGGGCAATAAATACTGGCCTTGCCTGCGACGCCCACATCCGGAGAAATAATTTAAAAAAAATGTGTCCATCCTGTGGACATTCCTGAATGCACACGGGACAAAAAATTAACCATTTTTGTCTGATATGTTGTCGTATTGTCTTTCATATTGTTACGGGATTAAAATTAGCCAGGTTCACTTACAGGAAACGGTTAGCCCATTCAACACACAACAGCTCAGGACATAGATGGGTTGCCTGTACGGGCATCGATGGTACTTTTTTAGAAGATGTTGAAAAGTTGCCTCTTCAGAGGCTTGTTACCAAAAAATTCAGATGTGTGGTACAGCAACAACAACTTGCATTTATATAGTGCCTTTAATGTAATAAAATGTCCCATGGCTCTTAAAGAAGAAATGTAGCAATACACTTAGGAACTTGATTGATGTTCAGGATACAAATAGTTAGGGTTAATGGCGATTGCTTGGACTGGAGAACGTATAAAAGTTGTGTTTCCAATTTCTGGAGGTGGTTTCCATACAGTTCATGCGAGACAAAGGGTGTTAAAAAAACAAGCCTGAAGGCTTTGTGTCTTAATGCAAGGAGTATCCGCAATAAGGTGGATGAATTAACTGTGCAAATAGATGTTAACAAATATGATGTGATTGGGATTACGGAGATGTGGCTCCAGGATGATCAGGACTGGGAACTCAACATCCAGGGGTATTCAACATTCAGGAAGGATAGAATAAAAGGAAAAGGAGGTGGGGTAGCATTGCTGGTTAAAGAGGAGATTAATGCAATAGTTAGGAAAGACATTAGCTTGGATGATGTGGAATCTATATGGGTAGAGCTGCAGAACACCAAAGGGCAAAAAACGTTAGTGGGAGTTGTGTACAGACCTCCAAACAGTAGTAGTGATGTTGGGGAGGGCATCAAACAGGAAATTAGGGGTGCATGCAATAAAGGTGCAGCAGTTATAATGGATGACTTTAATATGCACATAGATTGGGCTAGCCAAACTGGAAGCAATACGGTGGAGGAGGATTTCCTGGAGTGCATAAGGGATGGTTTTCTAGACCAATATGTCGAGGAACCAACTAGGGGGGAGGCCATCTTAGACTGGGTGTTGTGTAATGAGAGAGGATTAATTAGCAATCTCATTGTGCGAGGCCCCTTGGGGAAGAGTGACCATAATATGGTGGAATTCTGCATTAGGATGGAGAATGAAACAGTTAATTCAGAGACCATGGTCCAGAACTTAAAGAAGGGTAACTTTGAAGGTATGAGGCGTGAATTGGCTAGGATAGATTGGCGAATGATACTTAAGGGGTTGACTGTGGATGGCAGACATTTAGAGACCGCATGGATAAATTACAACAATTGTACATTCCTGTCTGGCGTAAAAATAAAAAAGGTGGCTCAACCGTGGATATCTAGGGAAATACGGGATAGTATTAAAGCCAAGGAAGTGGCATACAAATTGGCCAGAAATAGCAGCGAACCCGGGGACTGGGAGAAATTTAGAACTCAGCAGAGGAGGACAAAGGGTTTGATTAGGGCAGGGAAAATGGAGTACGAGAAGAAGCTTGCAGGGAACATTAAGGCGGATTGCAAAAGTTTCTATCGATATGTAAAGAGAAAAAAGTTAGTAAAGACAAACGTAGGTCCCCTGCAGTCAGAATCAGGGGAAGTCATAACGGGGAACAAAGAAATGGCAGACCAATTGAACAAGTACTTTGGTTCGGTATTCACTAAAGAGGACACAAACAACCTTCCGGATATAAAAGGGGTCAGAGGGTCTAGTAAGGAGGAGGAACTGAGGGAAATCTTTATTAGTCGGGAAATTGTGTTGGGGAAATTGATGGGATTGAAGGCCGATAAATCCCCAGGGCCTGATGGACTGCATCCCAGAGTACTTAAGGAGGTGGCCTTGGAAATAGCGGATGCATTGACAGTCATTTTCCAACATTCCATTGACTCTGGATCAGTTCCTATTGAGTGGAGGGTAGCCAATGTAACCCCACTTTTTAAAAAAGGAGGGAGAGAGAAAACAGGGAATTATAGACCAGTCAGCCTGACCTCAGTAGTGGGTAAAATGATGGAATCAATTATTAAGGATGTCATAGCAGCGCATTTGGAAAATGGTGACATGATAGGTCCAAGTCAGCATGGATTTGTGAAAGGGAAATCATGCTTGACAAATCTTCTGGAATTTTTTGAGGATGTTTCCAGTAAAGTGGACAAAGGAGAACCAGTTGATGTGGTATATTTGGACTTTCAGAAGGCTTTCGACAAGATCCCACACAAGAGATTAATGTGCAAAGTTAAAGCACATGGGATTGGGGGTAGTGTGCTGACGTGGATTGAGAACTGGTTGTCAGACAGGAAGCAAAGAGTAGGAGTAAATGGGTACTTTTCAGAATGGCAGGCAGTGACTAGTGGGGTACCGCAAGGTTCTGTGCTGGGGCCCCAGCTGTTTACATTGTACATTAATGATTTAGACGAGGGGATTAAATGCAGTATCTCCAAATTTGCGGATGACACTAAGTTGGGTGACAGTGTGAGCTGCGAGGAGGATGCTGTGAGGCTGCAGAGTGACCTGGATAGGTTAGGTGAGTGGGTAAATGAATGGCAGATGAAGTATAATGTGGATAAATGTGAGGTTATCCACTTTGGTGGTAAAAACAGAGAGACAGACTATTATCTGAATGATGACAGATTAGGAAAAGGGAAGTGGCAACGAGACCTGGGTGTCATGGTACATCAGTCATTGAAGGTTGGCATGCAGGTACAGCAGGCGGTTAAGAAAGCAAATGGTATGTTGGCCTTCATAGCGAGGGGATTTGAGTACAGGGGCAGGGAGGTGTTGCTACAGTTGTACAGGGCCTTGGTGAGGCCACACCTGGAGTATTGTGTACAGTTTTTGTCTCCTAACTTGAGGAAGGACATTCTTGCTATTGAGGGAATGCAGCGAAGGTTCACCAGACTGATTCCCGGGATGGTGGGACTGACCTATCAAGAAAGACTGGATCAACTGGGCTTGTATTCACTGGAGTTCAGAAGAATGAGAGGGGACCTCATAGAAACGTTTAAAATTCTGACGGGTTTAGACAGGTTAGATGCAGGAAGAATGTTCCCAATGTTGGGGAAGTCTAGAACCAGGGGTCACAGTCTAAGGATAAGGGGTAAGCCATTTAGGACCGAGATGAGGAGAAACTTCTTCACCCTGTGGTGAACCTGTGGAATTCTCTACCACAGAAAGTAGTTGAGGCCAATTCACTAAATATATTCAAAAGGGAATTAGATGAAGTCCTTACTACTCGGGGGATCAAGGGGTATGGCGAGAAAGCAGGAAGGGGGTACTGAAGTTTCATGTTCAGCCATGAACTCATTGAATGGCGGTGCAGGCTAGAAGGGCTGAATGGCCTACTCCTGCACCTATTTTCTATGTTTCTATGTTCTGTGGGCTCTGCTCCTGGATAAAGTACAATTTTGGACTGGGGAGAGATATTTTAAGTACTGGAAAAAGAGGCAAATTTTCATTCCACACATCTGCTGCTCACAAGCCAAATAAAATAGAGTGCGTTTGGTGGCGCAGTGAGAACTTAGTTTGAATCCATTCCTGAATAACACATGTTTTTTGTTCTTGGAAGTTTGTTGGTAAAACGACTTTATTTTCTTCTGTCGATCATCAAATTACTCTGATGCTTAATTTGTGCATATGTGTTTAATGATCAAATAATGGTTCAAAATGGCAACTAGAACCATAATTAAAGGGGAGTTTGCAGAATTATAGACATTTACAGCATAGAATGGCAGAAGTGAGCTCTGCAAACATTAATCTAGCGGGATGTTTTGTATCATAAGAGATGGGTTTCTACTGCGATTGTTTTATTTTACAGAGCTATTCAACATATTACAAAGGTGGATTTGAAGCTAAAATGAATAAACGCGAAGCCAGCCTTATATTAGGTGTCAGGTAAGTGTCTTCGCTCATCCTTATCCAGATGCTGTTCTGGGAATCTCTCATTCACGAGGGAGTTACAATTTCTGAGTGGTCTCTCCCAATCTATCGTTGTAACCTTGGCAGAAAATCATCAGGAACCCCGAAGAATTGGGATAAATGGCCATTTCTCCTGGGTCCATGACGATTGTGTGGGAAATTGCGAGAGGCGCTGCAGGGATTCTACCCCTGCGGATCCAGAGTGTTTTCCCCCGTGTACAATGACTGGTTACATTAAATTAATCTTAACCAGACTTAATAAAAACAATTTTTAAAAAAAACTTCCAATGCGTAGTGTGCATTAGCAAACATTGGCCTGTTGCCTCCAGTAAGTTGAGAAGCACTTAGCTGCTTGTGAAGTTTGTTAACATCTTTCTTTTGTTAAACACTAAATTCTGAATGACTTTCTGGATCTCTTTACCACCCCCACACAAGCAAAATACTCTAAAAGTGGGACTGGTCACTATGACAACCTGTAACAATATGTCAAGCAGTGGCAAATATATGTGACATAATTTGCAAGGAGGTCGTGGATAGGCTCACAGCAAGAAATCTCCAAAGATGGATAGTCTACATCCAAGAATGCAAAGTGAGATTAGAGACAAAATGTACAAAGGGCTGATGGTCATCATGAGGCAGTGACTGAATACAGGTTTGGAACCTAATTAGCAAAGTGCCCATTTTTTTTTAAAGTGGCGAAACAAAACCTGGGTAACTACAGACCATTAGTCTTGCATCGATAGTGGAATTAGAAAGATTGCCTTTACGAAGATAACTTAATAAATGGCAGCGTACACGATCTCAGAAAGTGGAATCTATCGTGACCAATCTCCTCAAATCTTTTTTTTTGAGGACGCTAGGCTGAAGGGGTGCTGCACTGTTGGAGGTGCCGTCTTTCGGATGAGATGTTAAACCGTGGCCCTATCTGCCCTCTCAGGTGACGTAAAAGATCCCATGATCCTATGGCACTATTTTGAAGAAGAGCAGGAGAGTTATCCTCGGTGTCCTAGCCTATGTTTATCCCTCATCCAACATCTGGTCATTTACCTCATTGCTGTTTGTGGGACCTTGCTGTGTGAAAATTGGCTGTTGTGTTTCTTGCATTACTGCATGGGCTGTAAAGTGCTTTGGAATATCCTGAGGTCATGAAAGGCGCTTTATAAATGCAAATACTTTCTTTTTGTTTCATGATATTGGCTTCTTTATGTCTACCATGGTACACAAGGGGTTAAAAACCAGCTCCATTCAAAAAAGAGTGTCACAGATTATAGTCATTTTGTTGGTGTCTGAGGGACAACTGAGACAAAAATACAAATTAATATATGTGTTTGGCAGTTTTTTTGTTACTAACATACTTAATTAAATTTGTAATAAAAAAAGAAAATGCTGGAAATACTCAACAGGCCAGGCAGCATCTGTGGAGAGTGAAACAGAGTTAACGTTTCAGGTCGATGACCATTCGGCAGAACTGGAAAAAGTTAGAGATGTAACAAATTTTAAGCAAGTGCAGGGGCAGGGAACGGGTGGAGGGGACTTCCACTCTCGCTATACCTTCATCCCCCCCACTAGGACGGCCTGTTTACCTCCTCCCTTCCCACTGTCCAGGGCCCCAAACACATTTTTTTGGTTTGGGTCATTTTCTGTGAAGTATTTCTCATCCTGGCTTCTTCAAATTGGAGCACTAGTCTGAATCCTTTTGGAGAGAGATAGTCAGGCCAGATAGCTTCCTTGGATGATGAGAAAAAAGATCTGACAACTCAGAATACATTGTGGTTTAGTGCAACACTCATTTTGAATTCCTTGGAGGTTAACTCCTGCTAACAAGGTGAGAAATAAAAAGAAAGACTTGCATTTATGTAGCACCTTTCATGATTTTGGGATGTCCCAAAGCACTTTACAGCCAATGCAGTACTTTTTCAAGTGTAGTCACTCTTGTAATGTAGGAAATGCAGCAGTCAATTTGCACACAGCAAGGCCCCGCAAACAGGAGTGAAATTAACGACCAGATAATCTGATTTAATGATTTAGGGATAGGTTTAGGGATAAATATTGACCCGGTCACCCTTGCTCTTCTTTGAATAGTGCCAAGGGATCTTTTATGTCCACCTGGGAGAGCAGATGGAGTCTCGGTTTAATGTCTCATCTGAAAAATGGCATCTCCGACAATGCAGCACTCCCTCAGTACTGCACTTAAGTGGACTGGGACTTGAGCCCACAACCTATTGACTTAGAGTAAAGGTGTTGTCAATCTCAGCGAGTTCACAAAACACTTACCCAACTAGTGGGACAAATGTTCATAGCGGTTCCATCCTGGGTTACATTTCAGCTGGCTTTCCACAAAGATGAACGACTGGACATTTTAGCGCTAAATATGGCGACAACCTGTTTTGTTGTACGAGTGATTTGGGCTCTTAAGGTAAACACTCTGGTCAGCTTGATGAATGTGTCGCGGTTGGTTAGTCTCTAATTTCACTGGATTTAACAGTTCTGGGAACACTTCTTAATCCTTGAGAGATGTTTTGAGCGAGCAATGAATCTAGATTGATGTTGTTTTTCTTTTCAGTCCATCAGCCAACCGAACAAAAATTGGAGAAGCCCATAAGAGAATTATGCTACTGAATCATCCTGACAAAGGTAGGAATAATATTTAATGAAAAGTTTTAAAAAGTGGGTCATTTGAATTCCTTGGCTGTTAACTCCAATTATTGTAGTTGGTCTAGAAAGTAACATACTCTGTAATGTTTATTCCTTATTTAGTTATTGCTTACAGCATCCCGCTAACATCTGTTTGCCACTTCTAGAAGTAATAGATAATCAGAATTCTTATTGATAGATGCACAAAAAAATGTTAATATTAAATGGGAGCTAATAACCCAGCTAATGTTGGGCAACTCTGAAGAAATGTCCCTAATTCTTCAATGGTCATCATCATCATTATCATAGGCAGTCCCTCGGAATCGAGGAAGACTTGCTTCCCCTCTTAACATGAGTTTTTAGGTGGCTGAGCAGTCCAATATGAGAACCACAGTCTCTGTCACAGGTGGGACAGATAGTCGTTGAGGGAAGAGGTGGATGGGACTGGTTTGCTGCACGCTCTTTCCGCAGCCTGCGCTTGATTTCTGCATGCGACAAGACTTGAGGAGCTCAGCGCCCTCCCGGATGCACTTCCACCACTTATGGCGGTCTTTAGCCAGGGACTCCCAGGTGTCAGTGGGGATGTTGCACTTTATCAGGGAGGCTTTGAGGGTGTCATTGTAACGTTTCCGCTGCCCATCTTTGGCTCGTTTGCCGTGAAGGAGTTCCGAGTAGAGCGCTTGCTTTGCGAGTCTCGTGGTATGGATGTGCTGTCTGAGAGTCTCTTGCCAGCACGATAGTGAAAAATGTCCGCTGCTTATCCATAGTGAGCTTATCCATTACTCATCAAAGGGGGTTAACAACCACTGAGATGCCCTACCTAGTACCCATGTGCTCAATGACCTACATTGGCTCCCAGTCCTCAAACGCCTCCATTTTAAAATTCTCATCCTTGTGTTAACATAGGAACATAGAAAATAGGTGCAGGAGTAGGCCATTCAGCCCTTCGAGCCTGCACCACCATTCAATAAGATCATGGCTGATCATTCCCTCAGTACCCCTTTCCTGCTTTCTCTCCATACCCCTTGATCCCCTTAGCTATAAGGGCCATATCTAACTCCCTCTTGAAGGTGAAAAAAGTCCAATGAACTGGCATCAACAACTCTCTGCGGCAGGGAATTCCACAGGTTAACAACTCTGAGTGAAGAAGATTCTCCTCATCTCAGTCGTAAATGGCTTACCCCTTATCCTAAGATTGTGTCTCCTGGTTCTGGACTTCCCCAATATCGGGAACATTCTACCCGCATCTAACCTGTCCAGTCCCGTTTCTATGAGATTCCCTCTCATCCTTCTAAACTCCAATGTATAAAGGCCCAGTTGATCAAGTCTCTCCTCATATGTCAGTCCTGCCATCCCGGGAATCAGTCTGGTGAACCTTCGCTACACTCCCTCAATAGCAAGAACGTCCTTCCTCAGGTTAGGAGACCAAAACTGAACACAATATTCCAGGTGAGGCCTCACCAAGGACCTGTACAACTGCAGTAAGACCTCCCTGCTTCTATACTTAAATCCCCTAGCTATGAAGGCCAACATACCATTTGCCTTCTTCACCGCCTGCTGTACCTGTATACCAATTTTCAATGACTGATGAACCATGACATCCAGGTCTCGTTGCACCTCCCCTTTTCCTAATCTGCCGCCATTCAGATAATATTCTGCCTTCGCGTTTTTGCCCCCAAAGTGGATAACCTCACATTTATCCACACTATACTGCATCTGCCATGCATTTGCCCACTCACCTAACCTGTCCAAGTCACCCTGCAGCCTCCTAGCGTCTCCCTCACAGCTCACATCGCCACCCAGTTTAGTGTCATCTGCAAACTTGGAGATATTACACTCAATTCCTTCATCCAAATCATTGATGTATATTGTAAAGAGCTGGGGTCCTAGCACTGAGCCCTGCGGCACTCCACTAGTCACTGCCTGCCATTCTGAAAAGGACCCGTTTATCCCAACTCTCTGCTTCTGTCTGCCAACCAGTTCTCTATCCACGTCAGTACATTACCCCCAATACCATGTGCTTTGATTTTGCACACCAATCTCTTGTGCGGGACCTTGTCAAAAGCCTTTTGAAAGTCCAAATACACCACACCCACTGGTTCTTCCTTGTCCACTTTACTAGTTACATCCTCAAAAAAAATTCCAGAAGATTTGTCAAGCATGATTTCACTTTCATAAATCCATGCTGACTTGGACCGATCCTGTCACTGCTTTCCAAATGCGCTGCTATTTCATCCTTAATAATAGATTCCAACATTTTCCCCACTACTGATGTCAGGCTAACCGGTCTATAATTACTCGCTTTCTCTCTCCCTCCTTTTTTACATTAGCTACCTTCCAGTCCATAGGAACTGATCCAGAGTCGATAGACTGTTGGAAAATGATCACCAATGCATCCACTATTTCAAGGACCACTTCCTTAAGTACTCTAGACTATCAGGCCCCCGGGATTTATCGGCCTTCAATCCCATCAATTTCCCTAACACAATTTCCCGCCTAATAAGGATATCCTTCAGTTCCTCCTTCTCACTAGACCATCGGTCCCCTAGTACTTCCAGAAGGTTATTTGTGTCTTCCTTCGTGAAGACAGAACCAAAATATTTGTTCAGTTGGTCTGCCATTTCTTTGTTCCCCATTATAAATTCATCTGAATCCGACTGCAAGGGACCTACGTTTGTCTTCACTAATCTTTTTCTCTTCACATATCTATAGAAGCTTTTGCAGTCAGTTTTTATGTTCCCAGCAAGCTTCTTCTCGTACTCTATTTTCCCCCGCTTAATTAAACCCTTTGTCCTCCTCTGCTGAATTCTAAATTTCTCCCAGTCCTCAGTTTTGTTGCTTTTTCTGGCCAAATTATATGCCCCTTCCTTGGATTTAATACTATCCTTAATTTCTCTTGTTAGCCATGGTTGAGCCACCTTCCCCTTTTTATTTTTACTCCAGACAGGGATGTACAATTGCTGAAGTTCATCCATGTGATCTATAAATGTTTGCCATTGCCTATCCACCGTCAACCCTTTAAGTATCATTTGCCAGTTTATTCTAGCCAACTCACGTCTCAAACCAGCGAAGTTGCCTTTCCTTAAGTTCAGGACCCTAGTTTCTGAATTAACTGTGTCACTCTCCATCCCTCCATGACCTCGCCGCTCCGTATCTCTGTAACCCCCTTCTTAAAACCTTCCTCTTTGACTGTCCTAATGTCTCCTTCTTGGCCCAGTGTCAGTTATTATCTGATTACATTCCTGTGATGCCCTTGGGATGATTAACTACGTTAAAGACACTATGTAAATACAAGTTGTTGAGAAGAAGATTCCAAATTCACACTGCACGATTAGCAAAATGTTGAATATGAAGTGTGATGCTTTTCTTTTTGCCCAATATTTACCACAGCTGTTGTATGTACTCATGTTAAGACAAAGGGCTAAAAATTTGTGACTGCCACGAGAGTTGCCAGCGTCTTAGATTAACGGCCGTAGAAAATGGTCGAAACGTTAGAGGAGCAAAATTTGCACTGGAAACTAAAGATTTTTAGGCCAGCACTAACGTACCATGTAATGCCTTCCTGGTGGCATTACTGCAGGCATCGGAGACAAAGTTGCTGTCCAGAAGCAGCGTTCCATCTTCCAACAGCCTCTGGAAGCAAGGCAATGAGTTCGCTAGGCATTGTGGAACATTAATCTGGACTGGGTTAGTAGTGCTGGTTTTTCTTTCTGGCCTTCAAGTTTCTAGGGTGCCGGATTGACTTTTTTCACCTTCTGAACTAATAAAAATAAAGTAAAAAAATGCAGGTTTCAGCCTTTACTGCCTTTTAAAAAAAAAAATTAACATTAAAAAGAAGTCCCAAGTGGGAGTCTTCAGCTCTTAAAGCTGAATTCCCTTCCGGACCTCAAAAAATAGAAACAGTGCTTCAGTACTAACACAAATGGCTCAGCAAGCCAAGGAAGGGGCACCCAGGAGCCAGGAGGCCGTCCAGAAAGAATGATGTGGCCGTCACTGTCAATAGTGTCATCCCCACCACCTGGCTCCAGTGCCCAAAGAAGCTTCATGACCTCAGACCACTGGTGAAAGTCAATGAATGCATCTTCAAATGCCATCACCTACCAACTGCATCACTAGCCTCACACACTGCTCAATGCATGACTCTTTACCCTCCACTGTCCCCTGCTCATCACTCACCTACCAACAATCTGTACCAATCACGAGGCACATCTCCCCCTTGGAGGCCAGTCTTGGCAGGGGCATGGCTGAGCCATTGGCCAGTGGCGGGGCAGAAGGGATACAAGATGCTGGTATCCTCATATGTTATCCTCCTCCTGGCATGCACCTCTTGCTTTCCCAACCTCCCCTCAACACAACTCTACCCATGTGCCATCCTTATTTCACACACCCAAGAAATGCAACCTGCCCAGACAGTGGTTGATCAAGAAGAGGAGAATGAAGAAGAAATACCGTCACTCAATTTAACACTTCCTGCCACCAGCTCCTCAAGGTTGACCAGCAAGGCCATTTGTAGTGTATGTCATTGAAAGTCAGCAGTCTTCAATCAGCCATGCTGCAGCCATTGGGGTAGCACTGTGTGACATCAGCAGGGTAGGCAAAGGCATACACAAGACCGTCACTAAGGGAATGCATAAGGATGATGAGTTGATTACTTGATGTCATATTGGATGGATAGATGTATACAGTTGGATTGGAAAGTTTGCTTTGTGGTGGCTTTTATTTCAGCATCGTGGCAAAGAGGACACTGTAATGGCCATTAACAGAAAGAAGGTAAGGTGTGGGACAAACGATGAAAGGGGAATTGAGGTTGTGCTCACTGGTACTGTATGCGGATGATTCCAACTCGGCTAACCCGGCCAGAAAGGGGCTGTCTGGGTTGCATCCATCCTTCCTTCCTTCCTTCCGCTTCCTCCTCTTCTGTTTCTTTCTCTTCTGCGTCTGCCTTTTCCCACTGCAAGCGGATAAATCTGAAATGACAGCATAAAATCCTGGAAATACTCAGCAGGTCCGGCAGCATCTTGACCCGAGATGTGAACTCTGTTTCTCTCTCCACGGATGTTGTCAGACCTGCTATTTGGAGCATTTTCTGAGTTCTCGGAGGCCTTCCTTTACCATCTGAGGGCCTGCAAGTGCCCAGGAGCATTCCCTACACACTTTAAAAAAAAAATGTTTTAACATGTATTGCAGCAAGCCACCACTTCAATAAAATCAAAAAAAATCCAGTCCAAAAGCTTAAACGCAAACTTACCTGAAAGATACGTGTGTCTTTTTAAGAGGTGCTGACAGAGCTTGTGTCAGTCTGCTGCACGCTAGGTTTACATGGCGAGCTTAGGACCCTGTGCTGAACTCAGCGCTAAGGTCCAAGTTAGCTGAGGTGACGTTAAGTCGGTGTTGCACGCCGACTGATGCCACCTCTTCCTCATTTAAATCTGCAGGGCCATCAACGCTGCTGGGCCTTGGAAAATGGCTGCGGGACCCGCCATCAGCTGGCAAAAGAACGGCGGCCGCCCTCTTTATGTTGCTTTATGCCGGTAACGGGTGGCGTTAAACTCCCGAATTTTTAGCCCTAAAAACCCATGTCTCTATTTGGGGTTGAAAGTAGAGAGGAGGTCTGCTCCATGATGATCATATTGTCCTTCTTGTTTCCCTTATGTCAAAGCGCTTTCTCTATAGGCAATAGACCCAATACAGTACCAGCACATCCCTGTCCGTTGATCTGCTCCACTCCTCCGCCCCCCCACCCCCCCCCCCCCCCAAATATTCAAAGAGCAACTTTCCATCCCACCTCAGTCCAGGCTCCAGCTGTTGATTTAAAATCTGAGATAGGCTGAGCAAGATAGACAAAAGGAGAGGAAACTTATAATCAGCAACAGGAGCTGCAACTAAAGTATCATAGAATCATAAAATGGTTACAGCACAGAAGGAAGCAATTTGGTCTGTCGAACTCGTGCCGGCAAGAACATTTCAGCTAGTCCCACTCTCCCGCCCTTTCCCCATAGGCCTTGACATTTTTTTCTTTCAGGTACTTATCCAATTCCCTTTTGAAAGCCGTGATTGAATCTGCCTCCACTACCCTTTCAGGCAGTGCATTCCAGATCTAACCACTCGCTGCGTAAAAAGTTTTCCCTCATGTCACCTTTGGATCTTTTGCCAATCACCTTAAATCTGTGTCCTCCGGTTCTCGACCCTTCCGTCAATCTCACTATTTACTCCGTCTAAACCCCTCATGATTTTGAACACCTCTATCAAATCTCCTCTCAACCTTCTCTGCTCTAAGGAGAACGATCCCAGCTTCTCCAGTCTATCCACGTAACTGAAGTCCCTCATCCCTGGAACCAGTCTTGTAAATCTTTTCAGCGCCCTCTCCAAGGCCTTCATATCCTTTCTAAAGTGTGGTGGCCAGAATTGGACACAATACTCCAGTTGAGACCGAACCAGTATTTTATAATGATTCATCATAACTTTCTTGCTTTTGTACTCTATGCCTCTATTTATGAAGCCCAGGATCCCGTATGCTTTTTTAACTGCTTTCTCAACTTACCCTGCCACCTTCAACGATTTGTGCACTTTTACCTCCTGGTCTCTCTGTTCATGCACCCCCTTTAGGATTGTACCCTTTAGTTTATGTTGCCTCTCCTCATTCTTCCTACCAAAATGTGTCACCTTGCACTTTTCGGTGTTAAAATTTCATCTGCCACATGTCTGCCCATTCCACCAGCCTGTCACTGTCATCTTGAAGTCTATCACTATCCTCCTCACTGTTCACTATACTTCGAGTTTTGTGTCAGCTGCAAATTTTGAAATTGGCACACCTAAGTCCAAGTCATTAATGTGTATGAAGTATAGCAGTTCTGCAGGAACAGAGCAATCGGCCATAGGAATGTGCTGGTTGAAATAAGGAAGAACAGAGCAGACACCAACCAACGTGAAGCTGAGGATTAGGGTGGATTGGAGCTTTGTAACGACCCTCACCTTTTATGAGTGGCATAAGTTTTCCTTGGGTGGTATTTTGGAGGGTTGTCTTATATATGTGCCACCTTGAAAGTATATATGGGAATTGTTTCAGCAGGAGTGAACAACAATTTCAGGGTATTAATGGCTGATCCAGTCTGGTCATTCAAATGACCTGCTTACTCTTAATTTATCTTCATTCTGCATTCTTCACATACCATAGGAATATAGAAACGAGACAGCTGGCAAAGATATATCCCACATGGTATTTGGCCATACTACCCTCCTTTTTTCTTTACATTGAACACTCTCCCTCACACACTCTGCATGATCACCTGGTGCTGCTTGCCCTCGCCAGTAACTGTCACATTTTCCAGGTCCAGCCACAGCAGAAGAAGGGGAGGAAAGTCCTCTGGGAGATGCACCATCACTCACTCACCCTTGCAAGCACCAGCTCAGCATTTGGCACTCTGTGCTGTAGAGAGTCAATGCACTGGGAGATTTCCTGTGTGCTCGCTGTCATCTCTAAACTATAGTGTTGCTTAAATCAGCTCTTCCCAGTACTTGGTCCCAATTTTTACATATTGGTACTTGAGTAAAAATTGTTCTCAAAGACTAGAGGTAAGTCTAACTACTGCCCCAGCTAGCCAGTATAACTGACAGAGAGGAGTATTGTGAATCAACATGCCATTTATGAGAGAGAGTGTCTCTCCTCTTGTTACCACAGATGTAAAGCCGTTTAAATTATGATACAGGTTTCATGAAGCCTTAAAGATTAAAAAAAAGGTAGATTACAAAATGAGAAGATGGCTGTTGAACTTTGAGCTTTAAAAATAGACTCTTTATATGATGAGGTATAATCAGATGTAATCATTTGGGACAGTTGTATTTCCATGCAAAGCAATTCCCATGCATTGTAAAATTGAGTTGTTTTTGAAAAAGTATTTAAGGATATTGTAGTATTAAAGTTTATTATATAATTATGGTTAAAACCAGTAATCTAACAAGAATGCCTGAGTATTCGACTGGACAGAACCTGTTTTGTAGCAAATATGCAACAACTGATTATTCAGATTATTTTGATTCATTTTCTAATTAATCAGCTAAAACTGTAGCTGAAATCACTTATAACTAAAAACGAGTGAACTTTCAAAGTAATTCTTATGGGCTCAATTTTCCCCAATGCCGTTTTTTGGCATACTGCAAGAGTTATGCCCGTTTTTTTGGGCCCCGACTACTCCCAAAAAATAACTAGCAAGTTTCCCCGTTCTATTTTTTGAAATTGGCGCCATGCAGCCTGTCCTTCAGCTTCGGGGGTGGAGCTTAATGCCTGCGCCGAAAAAAAGATGCCTCCCCTTCTGCGCATGCACGAAAAAAAAAGGAAGCTTTTGACGTGATTGCTATGGGCGCGCAGGCCCAATACAGCTCCCGGTCTGCATTCGGCCATTTTTAAAGAGCCAGTTGTGTGTGAGAACTTTAATTCTCATTGGAAAAATCAGAGCTGCAATACAAGATGCAACGCGGCTCAAGGACCAAGAATTTCTTACAGGATGAAGTGGAGGCACTAGTTACTGTAATTGAGGACAGATGGTAAGAGCTGGATACCAGCAGAGGTCACATAAAAGTTTCACCAAAAGAAATGAAATGCTGGAACCAACTTGCAGAAGATTACTGTGCAATGGTGACCATCCTGAGGTCTGGAGGCCAGTGCAAAAAGAAGTGGCAGGACCTTGGTCAAGTAGTTAGTGTAAGTAATATTTTCATTTATACACTGGAATTGCAATTGTAAATGTGATCATCTGTATGTCCCACCCAGCAGAAAGACATCCTCTCTTAAAAAATTATATTTTCATCTTTGCAGAGGAAGGTGGCACAAAGCAAAAGGGAAAGAACTTGAAAAGGAGGAGGCCTGGCAAATCAACACCCACTGACACCCTTGGAAGAGAGGGTCGCTGCTTTGATGGGTCCTGCTGGGGAAAAGCAACCACCACTGCACAAGCTGGGCCCTCACTCAAGGGAGAGGGTAAGTCCTGCAAACTCCACAGTCTGGCTTTGCTAAATGTTAAGTACTGCGCGGGCTAGCCATGCTTCAGTTCATGGGAATGTCTCCGTCAACTACGCTTCGGTTAATGCAATATGCTATCATTCATTTGGTCCTTCAAATCAGCCTGCTGCCTGCGCTGTTTGAGCCTACTCATGCCACCCACCCTGCTCCCTCTGCTGCTAACCATTTGTCTGTTCTGTTATATTTTGCAGAAATTGAGGCCAACCCCGACGAGGCTGAAGCTGATGCAGGAGAAGATTCTGATGCAGATGAGCCTGAAGAGGAGAACATCTCGCAATCCTATCTTCCAGACCAGGGGGTGAGGGTGAGGGGGAGGTGATGGATGAAGCCCCCACTGTTGTACTCACTCTGGAGGAGGTGCAGGCGCCGTCCATTGAGGTGCCAGCCCGTTTCCTGAGTGGTACGAGTGTTGGTGGGACATTACATGGTTTCCCACAGTCCGAGGCTGGGAATTCCAGTGGGGTGCAGCGAGGCACACCCAGGGCCCCACTGTCCGAGGCTGCGGGTCCCAGTGGGATGAAGCGAGCCACACCCAGGATGAGGAGGGGAAGGAGAGCTCCACAGCGCTCTCCTGAGATGCAGGATCTAATAGATGTGGTTCAGATGATGGCAATGAGTGCGGAGAGCATTGAACTTACACGATCACTCATGGACACTGTCAGTGGGGTGGGTGTTGAGGTGTCGGGAGAAGTAACACTCTCACGAGAAATGGGAACACTGTCCGGAACATGAGGGAGGGAATGTCGCAGGTGGCTGATACAATGTCGGTGCACATGAGGGAGGGAATGTCACAAGTAGCTAATACATTATCGGTGAACATGAGGGGGGGAATGTCGGAGTTAGCTGCTGCAATAAGGAAACATGCCCAGACCCCGTGCCCATTGACAGAATCAATTGCCACTCCCACTCCAATCCCCCCCCCCCCCCCCCCCCCCCCCCCAATCAAGAAGTGCGCATTACCCAAGATGTTCGAAAGAATAAGCTTGGTACCAACATGAGAAATGCTGCGCCATCGCCTCTAGGCGGGAGTGGAGTCAACAAGACCAAGCTCAGCGGGCGGTCTTAGAATAAGGTGGAGGAGAGATGGGTGAGATACTGCTTTTGTTGTTGTTATTGTTGTTACTGTTGTACTGTTGTAACTGTTCTCAAATTAAAAGTTATTTGTAATTTATGTAAATTTACAAGCTTAAACGTTTGTAAGTGCTCTTAAAGCTTTTAAGTGATCTTAGAGTTTGTAAGTGATCTTAACTGAAAACTTTAAAGTTTGTTACAAGAATATTTTTATTAAAGTTAAATACAAACAAATGTTTGTTAAACTTTTGAATAAAATATATTTTAAATTATAACTGAATCATTTCCATTATTTGTTCCATTATTACCGCAACTTTTTGAAGTAAAGAAGAATAATTTCCATTATTTGTTCCATTAACACAATATAACATTACAGAACAGGTCCAAACAATAAACATGGTCCATTTGGAATAGTTGCCGCTGAGCCTTCAGACAGCAAAGCATTTACGGATGAGCTGCTGGCGCAAGGCTCGAGCAATCGTTAAAGGAGCACAACGGCCCGCCCTTCTCCGCCGTTGTGCTCTGGGTTCAGGTAGTTGCATAGCTTCCTCCTCCTCCTCATCATTTGCATCTTCCTCCTCATCATCAGCCACTCTCACCTCAGGTGGGTCTTCTACTACCAGCAGCTGCTGCCTCATGATGGTTAAGTTATGCAGCATGCAGCACACAACAGTGAACTGACTGACAATCTCAGGGGAGTATTGCAGGTAGCCTCAGGAATGGTCCAGGCATCGGAAACGCTGTTTCAAGTTGCCAATAGTCCTCTCTATTATGCTGCGCGTCGCAATGTGCGACGTGTTGTATTCCCGGTCAACTTCCATCCGGTTTACACATAGAGGCGTCATGAGCCAGATGGCGAGGCCGTACCCTTTGTCTCCCAGCAGCCAGCTCTGCCCTTCTGGCTGTTGCTGAAACATGGCAGATATAGCGCTCTCGCGTAGGATGAACGCATCATGGGTGCTCCCAGGGTATCTCGCATCAACTGACATGATGCGATGCATGTTGTCACACACCAGCTGCACATTCACGGAGTGGAAGTCTTTTCTGTTCCTATACATCTCGGAATTCTTCAAAGGTGCTCGCAAGGCGATGTGGGTACAATTAATGCAGCCCTGTACCTTTGGGAAGCCAGCAATCCTGGAGAAGCCTACAGCCCTGTCACACATTGCCTGGGCGGTCATGGGGAACTTTATGTAGTAATTCCTCCAGGCATAAAATGGAGCAGTCACCTGCCGAATGCTGATATGTGTTGTATGTTGCGAAATGGCGCACACATCCCCAGTTATGGCCTGGAACGATCCAGATGCATAGAATGAAAGTGCAGCTGTAACCTTTACTTCAACTGACAAATGAGTCCTCCTGATGCTTCTAGGTCGCAGATCTGCTTTTACTAACTCACAGATCTCGGTTACAACTTCTTTGCGGAAACACAGCCTTCCCACACAGTCTGCATCACTCAGGTGCATGCATGAATGCCTGTCTCGATATACCCGGCGTGGGTAAGGCCTCCTGTCCCTCATCCTACATGCTCTGAGGTTCTTCGTGCGATGACGTCGAAGCAGTCGTCTCCTCTGCAGCACCATCATGCAGAAGGCTTGCACGAGGTATGGCATTGTCAGTATTGCCCCCATGATTAAATTGTATCTTTGCAAGAAGCTCAAAACAGCAGGACAAGCTTCTATGTTGTCTCTCTTCCCAAGGTCGACGCCATACTATGGACCACACCCAGGTCTGGGCATGTGCGATAGGCTTGCTTAGATTAGGAACACCCCCCCACCCTCCCCCCCCCCCCCCTGCCCCAGGCTTCTTTTGGTGCTGCTGCAGTGTAAGGGTGCTCATCCCTTAGTTTGGCTTTCACACATCCCCAGGCTTCTTTTGAAGCCAAGCCTCTGTGTCCGGGCAAAGGACCGATGCTGTCTGCCGACGCTCCCACCCTCAAACCTGGTTTGGTGGTGGCATGGCACTTTGGAAAAAAATCCAAAATTAAAGAATTGCATTAAACTTTCATTTTCTGCATTTTAAGTTTGAAAAAATTGAGCTTCATGATGCATATTTAATGTGTTCCCTCCAAAACTTCGCCTAAAAACAATGGCGTTTTTCTGCATCGATTTTTTGACGTGCGCTGGTTTTTCTTAAGTGCCTAGAAGTGGTCACATACGCCGTCCTAGGAGAAATGTAAGTTGGCCAAACTGGCATAAATGTGAAAAACTGGTGCAGGTTACGCTCCCTATAACACAAAAAAAAATTAACCAAAAAAAAAATCATAACTGAGTTATGCTGGTGCACAATCTTTGTGGAAACTTGGATTTTTAAATTTAGGCCAAAAAAAGTGGTGTGTGCCAAAAAAATGGTGCAAATCACTGGGGAAAATTGAGCCCTATATGTGTAAGCATGTGTTCACACTACAACTTCAGCATTGTTGGGGAGTGATTTCCGGGAGTAACTAGTTGCACTTTTTTCTGCGCATGCGTCCATCAAGCTCTGCCCTCCCGATGCCTTCCGCCCAAACTGGAAGTGCTGGACCAGCAGTGCGGCCCCGCTCTCATTCCACGCGGCCGAGAGCGGCAGTGGATGGCCGAGAGCAGAGAGGCGGGAGGCCGAGAGGGTCCGCAGGGCCAAGAGCGGTGACGGGGGACTGAGAGAGCCAGCAGGCAGAGACGCAGTGGGGGACCGAGAGGGGGGTGGAAAAGAGGGAGGGAGAGAGACTGGGGGAGGGAGGGAGAGAGACTGGGGGAGGGAGGGAGAGAGACTAGGGAAGGGAGAGAGAGAGGGGGAGGGAGAGGGAGAAAGAAAGACTGGGGGAGAGGGAGGAAGAGAGAGAGAGAGAGAGACTGGAGGGGGTAGGGAAGGGGAAGAGAGAGAGAGTGGGAGACTGGCGGGGGGAGAGAGAGAGAAACACTGGTTGGGGGGGAGGGGCGGGGGGTGGAATCGTAGAGGAGAGAGGGAACTCGGGGAAGATGGATCACGTTCGGCCGAGAGGCCCCGCGGGCAGCCGAGAACGGCGATGGGCAGAGAAGCAGCGGGGGCTGAGATTGGGGGAGAGGGAGGGAGAGAGAGAGAGAAACTGGGGGAGGGAGAGAGAGAGAGAAAGAGAGTGACTGGGAGAGGGAGAGAGAGGGAAAGAGAGTGACAGGGAGAGGGAGAGAGAATGACTGGGGAGGGAGAGAGAGAGACACTGGGGGAGAGGGGGAGACTGGGGGTGGAGAGAGAGACACAGGCTGGGGGGAGGGGGGGATCGTAGGGGAGAGAAGGAACTTGGAAGAGGGATCATGTTCGGCCAAGAGGCCCCCCGGGCAGAGAAGCGGCGGGGAGCCGTGAGCAAGGGTGGGAGAGAGAGAGACAGACTGGGGGGAAGAGAGGGAGAGAGAGATAGACTGGGGGAGAGGGAGAGAGGCTGGGGGAGAGGGAGAGAGGCTGGGGGAGAGGGAGAGAGAATGTGGGGGGAGGGATTGGAGGGGAGAGAGGGAACCCGGAGAAGAAGGGTCCAGTTCTTCCAACCCCCTGCAAGGAACATCGTTGGAGTGGATGAAATCCAGAAGTCACAACACTCACTATTCATTTCTTACCTAATAAAACTGTTAACAATCCGTACACAATGGGCCATCTATGGTGGAGGGGGGCAGGGGGAGATAAGGTGTAAGGAGGGACTTTGGCCTGGGGAGGGATGCACTTGCGCTGGTGTAAGGCACTTTGGCTGGGGGAGACTTGGACTGGGGTAAGGCACTTTGGCTGGGGGAGGCATGCACTTGGACTGGGGTAAGGCATTTTGGCTGGCCTTTGCTGCCTTCTGGGGAGCTCTGTTCTCTGTCGCTTCAGGAAGTCAAAGTGGATCAAGTTACAATTTGCAAAGTCAGTGAGATCTTGGGATGGGCGGTTCCAGTTACACATTCCAGTGAAACTTCAGATTGTGGCTTACCCTCCAAGGGGACCAATCATAGACAAAGGGTGGAGCATGGTGGCCATTTTCACAGTACAAATAAGCACATCCGTGATTTCCACTTGTAGGATGGCAGAACCTGACCAAAAAGAGAGCTGGTGTAAGATCCAAATCAGATTTAAAAAGTGCCCTACATGGAGGTAATTTAAATCTTTACACATGCAGATGCTTAACATTTAAATTGTAATTGATGGAAGAGAAGGAATGGAGACCTGTCTGCTTGGCTGAAGAATTGGAGACCTAGCTAGGCAGTGTTAATGCTACTGCGTAACTGCAGTGTAAAACGATATAACACTAATAGTTATCACCACTGCGCACCCATTTGTGTCCCCTTTCTGGGGGGGGGAGGGTGAATGTAATTTATTGTTAATAAAAATATTAATTTAGTGAACCCTAGGTGGTATAAGTGCACACTTTAAAAATGTGTTTTGATTAGTTTTAACGCAACGAGTTGTTAAGATCTGGAATGCGCTCTCTGAAAGGGTAGATTCAATCGTAACTTTGAAATGGGAATTGGATAAATACTTTGAAAAGGAAAATTATGCAGGGTTATGGGGAAAGACCAGGGGTATGGGACTAATTAGATAGCTCCTTCAAAGAGCCGGCACAGGCACGATGTAGTGTATTTGGATTTTCAAAAAGCATTCGATAAGGTGCCACACAAGAGGTTATTACACAAAATTAGGACTCATGGGATTGGGGTAATATATTAGCATGGATTGAGGATTGGTTAATGGACAAAAAACAGAAAGTAGGAATAAACAGTAATTTTTCCTGTTGGCAGGCTGAAATTAGCGGGGGTACCACAAGGATCAGTGCTTGGTCCTCAGCTATTTACAATCTATATTAATGACATAGATGAAGGGACTGAATGTAATGTATCCAAGTTTGTTGATGATACAAAGTTTGGTGGAAACGTAAGCTGTGAGGAGGATGCAGACAGATATAGACAGGTTGACTGAGTGGGCAATAACATGGCAAATGGAATACAATGTGGGAAAGTGTGAAGTTATCACTTTGGTAGGAAAAACAAAAAAGCAGAATATTTTTTGAATGGTGAGAGACTGGGAAATGTTTGCATTCAGAAGGATCTGGGTGTCCTTGTACATGAATCACAGAAATTTAACATGCAGGTACAGCAAGCAATTAGGAAAGAAAATGGTATGTTAGCTTTCGTTACAAAGGGATTAGAGTATAAGGGTGAGAAATTCAGAAATGGGGTGCTAACTTTTAAAAGTTGAAAAAATTAGTACCAGGCGATAATGATTTTCAACTTTAAAGAAATTCGAGGTTTGCGTTCCAGGAAGGAAGTGGTCGCTAAATCAAGCATTCTGTGGTGTATGTAGCACACAAATCACTGATTCCACACGGTCTGGTGTATATCTAACTGCTGTGACCTTCGTCCTTTATTGTTCAGCTCCAGAGTGCCTCTCAGGTGTGGTGGTCAGCCTTATGTAGTGCTTGTTCTAGGTACTTCCAGGTTTCCCACCACAGCGCCCTCTGTGGTGTGGCATAGTGCTTACATTACATTTAAGGTACCAGGACGATACACACATCATTACATAACACATTCCACTTCCTTCCTGGAGCGCAACAGGATGCAGGTGGGGCAGTAGTTGTGCAGCGCTGCACAATGGGCCGCGCAGCGCTGCCGCGATCGGAGGCTCCTTCCGTCCCTTAAAGGGAAGGGCCATCGCTGTAGGCACTGTATTGGAAACACTTGCCTGGTCTCTGACGGCAGTCGTGATCCGTTCGATCAGCCTGATGCACTGCAGTAGAGTGCCGGGCTGATTGATCGCGGGCAAAGAGGATTGAAAAAATTTGACAGACACCATTGTAGAAATTTTTGCACTTGCCTCAGCCACCCCACCTTTAAGTTTCACCCTGGAAGCACCCGGCCTCCCGATCAATGCCTCCTGCAGCTGCCGGTGTTTTCGCCCGGCGATGCTGCAGCGGGCGGAACCGAAGTTCGGGCCTGGGGTGCTACCGGTGCGATGTGCACGGCAATGACGTCACAATCTCCGGGCGAAGGAGATCGGGGCGTCACACCCTACTACCGCCGCAAACATCCCGCCAAATTTCTCAGGAATTGATCTTCTCGCCGCCCCTGGTCGGTAAGTGGTTAGTAACCCACTATTGCCCCTCCCATAATGAGAGGCACTAAGGAGGCCAATTTAGAGTAAAGAAGTCTTACTGCAATTATACAGGACATTGATGAGGCCACACCTGGAGTATTGTGTACAGTTCTGATCTCCTTACCTGAGGAAAGACATACTTACCTTAGTGGGAGTGCAACGAAGATTCACTAGACTGATTCCTGGGATAAAGAGATTGCCCTGTGAGAAGAGATTGAGTAGACTAGGCCTATGTTCAGTAGAGCTTAGAAGAATGAGAGGTGATCTAATTGCAACATATAAAATTCTTAAGGGGCTTGACAGGGTTAATGCTGAAAAAATGTTTTCCCTGGCTGGGGAATCTAGAAAACGGGGTCACAGTCTCAGAATAAGGGATCGGCCATTTAGGACTGAGACGAGGAGAAATTTCTTCACTCAAAGGGTTGTGAATGTTTGAAATGCTCTACCCCAGAGCTCAGTTGTTGAGTATATTCAAGACAGAGATTGATAAGTTTTTGGGAACAAAGGGAATTAAGGGATATGGGGATAATGCGAGAAGGTAGACTTGAGGTAGAAGATCAGCTATGATCTTGTTGAATGGCGGCGCAGGCTTGAAGGGCCAAATGGCCTACTCCAGCTCCTATTTTTTATGTTCTCGAGTTCTTATGATGGGTCAAATGGCCTCCTTCTGTATTGTAAGATTCCATGATTGTATAAGTGGAAGCTTTTTTTATGCATATGTTGATTGAGATTATATAAAAATGTTATTATGTGAAACTGCACTGCTAATTATTGCTGTTCAGCACTTTTACAAATAGAACTGGAGTCAGTTGTGAAAAATCATTAATCAGACATCAGGGCACGTTGCAGTTAGAATTTAAAACTGAGCTCATTTGTTTCCTTGTAATTTTAGGAGGATCGCCATTCCTGGCTGCAAAGATCAATGAAGCAAAAGATCTAATGGATTCTTCCAGCAAAAAATAATTCCTGAAGATTGTGTTATTTATTATTAGTTTAGCAGTAAAATTTTGCGCACTTCCTGAATAAGGAAAAACGCTATCAAAATTAGATGAATTAAGGGGAGCGGTGGACACTATCATATGTTATTGAAATAAATGTACAGTTAAAGGTGTATGTTGGTAAAATCGGTTTTGAAACTTTTAGTTTGAATCCATAAAATATAAGTGATTTTCTTGTGCACAAGATATAAATTTAATTCTAAATTAAGTCCTGATTTGGAAGAGTGAAAGTACGTTTACAGTGAGTGGGAGGCCTGTATCCTAATCCTCATTTCATGGCAGTCACATGAATGAATTTGATTGTACGATAGAACCAAAACTGTATGTGATTATTTCATTTTCATTCCTTGTACATAGCTCTACGCGTATTTAATTATTCTTTCATTAGCTATGGGAATAAAGGTAGAAACCACTGCGTCTTTTAAGGGAAAAAATTGACTAATATTTGAAGGAGGGGGCAGAGGAAAATGCAGGCCAAAGTGAGAGCAGGGTAGTGGAAGCACTGATTAGTGAGTCCTTGCTATAGTCAAACCTGAGCTTGTCAGTTGTCTAAAGACCAACTAGTGATCATCTGCCATCGTGGAGAGGCAAGTGGGTCCCTGGAGTTGAGGTGCCTCTAAGATGATGTGCCAGGCAATGGAAGTTCAGAACCAAGTCAATACTGTGGTAGACTTGAGATGTTGTTAATTGATTAGCTGGGCTGGCTCATCAACTGAACCTGGAGGCATGGACTTGCCAATGGGGGTTGGAGCTTTTCCTGTGTGTATTGCTAGATAACCCTGCAAACCAATTCCTTAATTTGTAGTGTAGTCATAACTTGACAGGAAACGGGAAGCTTACCAGTGCGCAGCGCTGGTGAGGATTTCTGGCATAAAGGGGAACATAGGAACATAAGTAAACCATTCAGCCCCTTGAGCCTGTTCTGCCATTCAGTTAGACCAGTTGGAGAAGGGCAGCTTCAAGGCCAGTTGAGAGTTCCTAGCACCGTTGACGAAGACCATTTCTGTTCTCTTTCCCCTTGTCTAGAGCAGCTTTTACAAATTCAGCAGGAATGCCACCCACACCTGCTGCCATACCATTAGCTTGGTGACACAGAGGAGTTCACTTCCTCCCATCAAGCTGGCTTTTCTCCACGCAACACACTCCACTGTTATATTTCAACCAGCAGCAGGTGGGTCTGTCCCATTGGACCAGATGCAAACTCAGCATGGTGCTGTTTCCACACCCCAAAGATAGTTTCATGGGTTTGTTGGAGACTACCAGACTTGTCATTCATTGGCACGAAGCCCAAAGCGTCACAACTGACAACAGAATTAGACCAGTGGAAGAATAATTTAGGATCATTTTTGTTGAATTGCTCACTCTTGCGGATCAATAATCCCATTTAACTTGCAGCTAAGTGTGAAGTAATGTTTCTTAGGAGGGAGGGGTGACAGGAGTGGGAGTATACAATCAATTAAAGTGTGTGAGGAACGGATCTAGGGTTCAAATTCGAATACAGGTAGATAAAGCCATAAAAAATAGCAATAGCACTTTGGGTTTTATAAATATGGCATAGACTATAAGTTCCAAGGCAGCGGCTTACCTCCTTCTAAAGAGCAACTAGGGATGGGCAATAAATGCTGGCCTTGCCAATGGCTCCCATATCCAGAGAACGAATACAAAAAAAGTAAAGAGGCAATGACAAACTTGTACAAGGTAATGGATAGGGCCCAATTAGAGTGTGTGTCGGGTTTTGGCATCCCATTATAGAAAGGACATTACAGTGACAGAGAGTGTACAGCATAGTTTCACCAGAGTGACTATAGAATTTGGGCCTATTTCCACTGGAGTTGAGAAGGCTAAGAAAAGATTCAATGGATGATTTTATTTTAAATTGTGAAGGGTTTTAATAGGGAAAATAGAGAACAACTTTACTTTGGTTGCTGAATCAATTCTCAATTTAAAATTTTCACTGAGAGCGAGGAGAGGGATTAGGACTAGGAGTCTTTCTCATTCTGATTTTAGAGTAGTATTGATGGAGGCATTGAAAAGGTGTGTAATTCAGTCCATTTGGGCCTCTTGGCAAGAGGTTAGTCTTGTATCCCATGGCTGCCATTATGGAGGAAACATGAGGCAACAATAGTGCCAAATAATATTTTACAAATTTGTTGTTTGTATCCCAAAATATGAATAAAATTGATAATAGTTCCACATTTGCAGGTGAGAATCAATGCTACAAACACAGAGCTCTTCCAAATTTTGATCACATTTTAAGATCAGTGATGTGATCATCAACATTGTGAAAAGACCATTAGTCAAAGTTTATTATCAGGGATGAAGGACTTCAGTTATGTGGAGCGACTGGAGAAGCTGGGATTGTTCTCCCTAGGGCAGAGAAGGTTAGGGGGAGATTTAATAGAGGTGTTCACAATTATGAAGGCTTTCAAAAAGAAGTTTGATATTTACTTGAAAAGGAAAGATGTTGAAAGAGGAGGGAAGTGGGACTAATTGGCTAGCTTTTTCAGTGAGCCAGCAGAGGCACTGTGGGCTAAATGGCCTCTTCCTGTACTGTAAGATTCTATGATTCTATGCATGTGAATCAACTAGCTGGCCAGCAGCAAACTGATGTGTGTGTTATTTATAAAACTTGTCCTAAAATTAATTTGTTAGTCAAATCAATTTTCTACGGTAACTGATTTGTGTAAATACAGCCAATAAGCCACTCATTTTTAAATATTATAATTTCCCATTAATATCTATTCCAGTCTTGTCCCACTTCCAAATTCCTCTACTTCTGTCAGAAAGACAGGACATTCAGGGTTGCATCCTTCTCTGTTAATATTGCATTGGATCAGCCAAGAGGAGCAGGTGGTGTACTTGTATCAGATTCTTTCCACTTCTTATTGGGATAGGTGTTTCACCATTGGGGTGGTCTCCTTCCAAGTAGAACCACTGAAACTAGCCTACTGGCATGAGTTGAAAAAAAGTGTCAGGTGAGTTTGGGATTTGACCCTGGATACTATAAGATTAATATGAGATATGACGTGGTAAGTGTAGCACATTTGGGAATTAAAGGGACCTATGGTTCCCAAAGCTCACCACCATTGGGGTTTTTCCCATGTCAATTCTGTCTGTTGTAAACTAAATGATAGCGATTGATTGCTATGATTAGTCAAAAACTCCATTATCATTGTATCATGCAACTACCAGGCTGGTAGAAGGCGAACTAGATGGACCGTGGTCTTTTTTTGTCTAGAATTTCCTATGTTCCTAATAGGAGCTCAACGTTCTATCACTGAGTTACATGAACCGTTTTTGATAGTCCTAATTGTCATCATTCTAAGCTCTTTTCATTACATGTATAAACAGGGAAATAAACATTTGGCTGACCTTCCAGTGTGTTTATGAAAGTAAAGGGCCGAAATTCCTTTCTTACACTCATAATATCAAATTTTAGGATTGTTGGCCCCTAATTCAGAAATTAAAGCCTGCCGTGCAATTTGAAATCACCTGCCTCGAATGTAAACCTATACATCTGGAGTGTCCGAGCCTTTTGTCTTTATGCATGTCAAGAAGTTTGTGGGGTGGGGAGGAGGCCACAAATGGGCCCTGAAATTCTGTGGGGGTAGCAAATCGTCTGCCCGTTATACACCTTGCCCAATTTCCCTTTTCATTGAACGGAGTTCCGGTATGGCCCATTTTGCGACACCACCAAAGTTGAATTTCACCCCCTAAATAGGGAGACAACTGGTGACGATCAGACCATAGAGAACAGCGAAGAAGCAGCGAGAGATTCCAGAGCGATGTGATCAGGGCCCAGAGGAGGCTCAAGTTCGGGGCCCAGCTGAGGCAAGGACCCTGTGGCAACATGGGCCAGCCCACACTGCGATATGTATGCGCACTTGCTCCGTGCAGCAGAGCTGGTCTTGGTTAATCCTTGCCACTGGACCAAGACCTAGTTCTGTCAAGCCCGTGTGGTGGCTGGTGTGCAACGGCCACCACACGTTAAAAAAAATCCATGCACAGGCATCTTCCACCCTTCAACATGTAGTTCGGGACCTGGAATATCAGGTCCTTCATTGAAACACCTGTGAACTCATCCATTTTTGGTGTGGAAGCAAGTCATCCTCGACACGAGGGACCGCCTAGGAAGAAGAAGAGAAGCAGAGCCCTCCTGTCTGTTACTGCTCTTGCTGTCATTCGGCAGTTTAAATATTTGATTTCACTTAGCCTTTTCATCACTTTGCACTCAGAAAGAGTCCATTTAGGCACCAGGTCAACAGGTGCTATCTATTTTCAGATCTGTAAGTAAATAGATTCCTATAATTTTTATTTCACAAGCTTCATTAGTTTCTTGAAGCAGTGTCACGTTAGAATTGGAAATAACTACAGCCGCTTTGTAGTGTGTTTGTAGTAAAATTAGGTTATAGTCCACCAACTAATTTCATTATGTCTTTTATCAAACAGAGAAATCAATCTTTATGTAATGTCACATTCCTGATTGTGTTATCAAACTAATGAACTGAGCATCAGAAATCTATTCCAATATGGGAGATATTAGCAGAGGAGCCAATTAATTAATAGGCATATAATTCAGCCCAATTGGGAAACCAGGAGATAAAGACGTGGAGTGGAGATAACCAAAGTACAGTATTACATTACATAGAATTTACAACACAAAAACAGGCCATTCGGCTCAACTGGTCTGTGCTGGTGTTTATGCTCCTATCTCCATATCCTCTATTCCTTTCTCCTTCATGTACTTAGCTTCCCCTTAAAGGCTTCTATGCTATTCACCTCAACTACGCCATGTGTAGTGAGTTCCACATTCTAACCATTGTCTGGGTAAAGTTTCTCTTGCATTATTTATTGAATTTATTAGTGACTATTTTATATTTATGGCCCCTAATTTTGACCCCCCCCCCCCCTCCCAACAAGTGGAAACATCTTCTCTACGTCTACCCTATCAAACCTGTATTAAGTCACCCCTCAATCTTTTGTTTTCTAGAGAAAAGAGTCCCATTTTTTCCTGATCGTTATAATTTCTCAGTTCTGGTATCAACATTGTAAATCTTTTTTGCACTTTCTCCAGTGCCTCTATTTCCTTTTTGTAAGATGAAGACCAGAACTGTGCACAGTATTCGGTGTGGTCTAACCAAGGTTATATACAGGTTTAACATAACTTCCCTGTTTTTCAATTTTATTCCTCTAAAAATTAACCCCAAGGCTTTGTTTGTATTTTTATGGCCTTGTTAACCTGCATTGCTACTTTTAATGATTTGTTAATCTGTATCCCTAGATCCCTTTCCTCCCCATGTCCATTCAGACCCTTATTTTCCAAGGAGTATGTGGTCTCCTTATTCCTCCTACCTCTATAATGAAATTCATTTGCCATTTACACACCCATTTTGCAAGTTTATTAATGTCTTGTATATTGTTGCAGCCTTCCTCAGTATTAACTATACTAAGTACTATCTTGAGCCCTGGAAGTCCAGTCAACAATGTACAGGCAACTCAGTTATGTTTCATTTATACTTCTTATTCAAGTTCTTTTGAACCGTGGGTCTGGAGTTTGGAAAGGACGGTTCTTAGTGCTGTTGCGTGATTGGTGGAAAAATCCCAATCAGAACACCAAGACTTATTGGTGACCACAGATTGAGATGGAATCAAATTAAGTGGAACCCCCTCAGAAAATAGAGACTGGCATAATCTGGTTATGCTAGTTCCTTGACATTTTTAGGTTTCTGCCAATCTTCCATTGGCAGGAGACCAGATAAAACCTCACAACATTGTGGCCCCCTCTCTCCCCTAAAGCTTCTTGATATAAACAAAGACAAAAGGTTTAGGCACTCCAGATGTAGAGGTTTACATATGAGCCAGAGTTTTGGAGATTGGGTTTGAAATGATTTCAAATTACACGACCAGCTTTAATTTCTGAATTAGAGGTCATTAATACTGACCTTGTATCATAAAGTAGAAAGATTTGCACTTATATAGTACCTTTCATGACCTCAAAATATCTCCGCGCTATAGATGAAGTACTTTTGAAATGTAGTTACTGATGTACTTCAGGAAATCCGACAGCCAACTTACAACAATTGCAAGGTCCCACAAACAGAAATGTCATCATGAAACTTATAATCTGTTTTAGTGATGTTGGTTGAGGGATAAATATTGATCAGGACACCAAGGGGGATCCCCTACTCTTCTTCAAACTAGTGCCATGGGATCTTTTCTGTCCACCTGTGAGGGAAGGTTGGGCCTTGGTTTTAATGTCTCATCCAAAAGACAGCACCTCCAACAGTGCAGCACTCCCTCAGTGTTGGGGTGAGGGATTAGGTTTCTTCGGCCCCCAGGTCTTGGGAGGGCTAAAGTTTGGGTCTTTTGGAAATTTGAAGCCAGATGAATGCTGCCACCTTGGGCACCAATTGGCATTCTGACTCACAGAAATGCTGTTTGTGGGAGCTTGTTGAGCGCAAATTGGCTGCTGCGTTTCCTACAGTACAACAGTGACTACACTTCAAAAGTACTTCATTGACGGTAAAGTACTTTGGTACGTAAGTTGATTGTGAAAGGCGGTATATAAATGCAAGTATTTCTCTTTTTTTCCATTATCCTAATGGCACTGAGCCAAGCTGACACATTGAACATTTTGTACAGTATTCTGAACACTCCATTTCCTTTCCTTTCATACCTACTGCATGGATTAATTGAAAGCGAGTGAGTAACCCAAAGTCTCCCCTAATGTTGTATACAGTAGTGTAAAGTGAGACTGATGGAACATCACAGTTGTTTCCTGTGTTTAGTGTTTAGCCCAGACACTCAGCTGAGACATGTCAAAGCTTAAGATAAGTAGCTGGTGGATGCCACGGATGATTGGAACACACCGGTTTAGCGACAGCCAATCACCAGGAGACTGGCACCATTCTCACATGTAACTGCAGCATGATACTATTAAAGGAGCATTTGTCACTTTATTTCCTTCTGCCTCTTTTAGCTGTGAACACGGAGCTGTATGGAACAACTTGACAATGGCAGCCTGTAGTGAATGTAAGAACATAACAAATAGGAGCAGGAGTAGGCCATTTGGCCCATTGAGCCTGCTCTACCATTCAATAAGACCATGGCTGATCTGATTTTGGGTTTAGCTCCACTTCCCTGCCCGCTCCCCATAACCCTTCACTCACATCGCTCAAAAATCTGTATCTCCACCTTAAATATATTCAATGACCCAGCCTCCACAGCTCTCTGGGGCAGAGATTCCACAGATTTACAACCCTCTAAGAAAAGAAAGTCCTCCTCATCTTAGATTTAAATAGGCAACCCCTTATTCTGAAACTATGCCCCCTAGTTCTAGATTCCCCCACGAGGGGAAACATCCTCTCTGCACCTACCTTATCGAGCCTCCTCAGTGTCATGTATCTTACATGGCCACTGTTGGTACTATATCAAGGTGTGTCACCAGAGGGCACAGCAGGGGGAGACTCGTAGGTTACCTGTACAGGTGTGCCTGGCCTAGTATAAAAGGCAGGCCATCAGGTGTGATCCTCACTCTGGAGTTAGCAAATAAAGGACTAAGGTCACTACAGTTCAAGTACAAACCACTGCCTCGTGGAGTCATTGTTAGAGCATCTAAGGACACAACACTCAGTATTTTACATGTTTCAATAAGATCACCTCTCATTCTTCTAAACTCCAATGAGTATAGGCCCTACTTTTATAATCCATCCCTCTTGCAATAAAGGCCAACATTCCATTTGCCTTCCTGATTACTTGCTGTACCTGCAAATTAACTTTTTGTGTTTCATGCACAAGGATCCCCCGGTCCCTCTGTACTGCAGCATTTAGTAATTTCTCCCTATTTAAATAATAATTAGCTTTTTTATTTTTCCTGCCAAAGTGGATAACCTCACGCTTTCCCACATTGTACTCCATCTGCCAAATTCTTGCCCACTCACTTAGCCTGTCGATATCCCTGCCCATCTTTGTATCATCAGCAAACTTGGCTACATTACACTTGGTCCCTTCATCCAAATCATTAATATGGATTGTAAATAGTTGAGACCCCAACACCGATCCCTGTGGCACCCCACTAGTTACCGTTTGCCAACCGGAAAATGGCCCTTTTATCCCAACTCTGTTTTCTGTTAGATATTACCCCCAACCCCGTGAGCTCTTGTGCAGTAACCTTTTATGTAGCACCTTATCGAATGCCTTACGGAAATCCAAATACCTTACATCCACTGGTTCCCCCTTATCCATCCTGCTCATTACATCCTCAAAGAACTCCAGCAAATTAGTCAAACATTATTTCCCTTTCATAAAACCATGCTGACTCTGACTGTATTAGGCTTTTTCAAATGTCCTGCTCCTGCTTCCTTAATAATGGACTCCAACATTTTACCAATGACAGATGTTAGGCTAACTGGTCTATAGTTTCCTGCTTTCTGTCTGCCTCCTTTTTTAAACAAGGGCTTTACATTTGCAATTTTCCAATCTTCTGAGACCTCACCAGAATCCAGGAAATTTTGGTAGATTACAACCAATGCATCCACAATCTCTGCAGCCACTTCTTTTAAGACCCTAGGATGCAAGCCATCAGGTGCAGGGGACTTGTCCGCCTTTGGTTCCATTATTTTACTGAGTAGTTTTTCTTTAGTGATAGTGATTATTTTAAATTCCTCCCTTCCTATGGCCCCTTGATTATCCATTATTGGAATGTTTTTAGTGTTTTCTACTGTGAAGACTGATGCAAAATATTTGTTCAAAGTCTCTGCCATTTCCCTATTTTCCATTATTAATTCCCCAGTCTCATCTAAAGGACCAATGTTTACTTTAGCTACTCTCTTTTTATATAACTGTATAAGCTCTTGCTAGTTTACTTTCATAATCTATCTTCCCTCTATTATTTTTTTAGTCGTCCTTTGCTGGTTTTGAAAAGTTTCCCAATCCTCTGGCCTCCCACTAATAATGCCATTGTTTTCAATTTGATACCATCCTTTACTTCCTTAGTTAGCCATGGATGGTTCTCCCTTCTCCTAAAGTCTTTCCTTCTCACTGGAATATATTTTTGTTGAGTGAGTGATACTATTGTAAACATTTTTGAATGGGATTCCTGGTCAGCATGGAACACTGAGACATGAGACACAATCACTACCTTTCACTTGCTTGGTCTTTCTTGAATTGTGCTGGTGTCTTTAAGTGGTAATGGTAATTTAAGTATGTTACTATCTACTTTTTTTTCATAATTTTGTCACCGTTTGAAAGCTATGGTTGTGTAGCGACATATAGCTATTGAAGTTATCAAATGTAAATGATTCACATGTTACCAGTTTAAATTATTACACAGCTGTAATTATTACAATAGGAGTCACTGCACACACATCGTCACAGAACACAACATAAAACGTTTTCCGATTTTTACAACCAGACAACAATTTTTTTTTGGGGGGGGATGGTTAAATTTTCCTCACATTTTACTTCTGATTCTGAATCACATGACACCAGGCTGGTGCGTGACAAAGACACCCCCTTCCCCCGCCCCCATCTCCCTTGCTGCTTTGGTCAATTGACTGTAGGTGATATGCTTCATCATCTTCTAGACTACAAGAAGAATCTTTTTAAAAATTTCTTCTTGGGATGTGGGTGTCACTGGTAAGGTCAGCATTTATTGCTGCCTTCTTGAGCCGCTGCAGTCTGTGTGATGAAGGTACTCCCACAGTGCTGTTAGGAAGGGAGTTCCAGGATTTCGACCCAGCAATAGTGCAGGAATGGCAATATATGTCCAAGTTTGGATGTGTGACTTGGAGGGGAACTTGGAGGTGGTGATGTTCCCATGCAGCTGTCCTTCCAGGTGGTGGAGGTCATGGGTTTGGGCGGTGCTGCAAAAGAAGCTTTGGTGAGTTGCTGTAGTGCATCCTGTAGATAGTACACACTACAGTCACTATGGTGGTGGGAGTGGATGGACTGCCGTTCTCATAGGCTGCTTTGTCCTGGATGGTGTCAAGCTTCATGAGTGTTGCTGGAGCTGCACCCATCCAGGCGAGTGTTCCATTACACTCCTAACTTGTGCCTTGTAGATAGTAGAGAGGCTTTGGGGAGTCAGAAGCTAACCCACTCGCTGCAGAATACCCAGCCTCAGACCTCCACTAGTAGGTAGAGCATTTACATGGCTGGTCCATTGTAGTTACTGGTCAATGGTGACCCCTAGAATATTGATCGTGGCGTATTCAACAATGGTAATTAATTGAATGTCAAGGGGAGGTGATTAGACTCTGTTGTTGGAGATGGTCATTACCTGACACTCATGTGACATCAATAATACTTGTCACATCAGCCTTAGCCTCGATGTTGTACATGCAGAGATGGACTGCTTCATTGGGGAATTATGGATGGAGCTGAACACTGCAATCATCATGGCATGAGCCAAAAGGCACAGAAACAATTAGCTTCCATTTCCGCTATCTCCTATCCGGTGAAGTCAAGTTACAATATTTATTCAATACACATCTTTACATAGAGCTCGCTGGGAACTGTACTGAACCATATAGTTTAGTAAACAATTCGTTTTCTATTTTTAATTTATAACCAGTTAAAGTCTCTTCACACCTTCATACACACTCATGCAATGGCAAACCAATTTGTACCAAAGCAGCTTAGCAATTGTTCAAAAGTTAGAAAACCCATATCTCAATAGCCACAGATCAAATTTGCACATGATGCTGATAGAGCGAACCATTTCATCAAACAAGATACATTATAAACATTTACATAGGAGAAGTCAGAAAAGCACAGTGCCTGTTTGTAGAAATGTAACATTTTGTAGATTTTCTCTCCCCTCCCCTTCATTCCCTGTATATCCAATAGATTTATCCATTGGCTCCCTTGGATGTTTCAGACGCTGGTGCTCGTCTCCGTACAGCCTAAAGTGTCATCTCTGGTATCCCTGTTGCTGGAGAAGGACCATGGTCTGGCCTGGCGAGTAAACAGCAGCTTGCTGGCTGCCGTTCTGTATTTTTTGGACATGAGGTTGTAGAGGATAGGGTTGATGGAGGCGCTGAGGTAGAACAGTAGCATGCAGACAACGTTGAAATACTGACTGAAAATGTACATATCGACGCCCCCACTCTTTGAGGTGTTGAAGAGATATCGGCCAACATGGAAAGGCAACCAGCAGATAGCAAACGCCAAGACAACCACAGCTGAGAAGACAGAAGGGAAACATGGCCATTAGTGCAGTACAATTCTATTTATTGTAAGATTCCTTCTTTGGACTGAGTCAGAAGGTTGTAGGTTCAAGCCCCACTCCAGAGACTTGAGCACAAACATCTAGGCTGACACTCCAGTGCAGTACTGAGGGAGTGCTGCACTGTCGGAGGTGCCGTCTTTCGGATGAGACGTTCAACCATTGTCTGGTTTGCCTTTTCAGGTGGCCAAAAGATCCCGTGGCACTATTTTGAAGAGCTGGGGGCGGGGTTAACCCTGGTCAACATTTATTCTTGAATCAACATCACTGAATCAGATTTTCTGGTTTTTATCACAGCGCTGTTTGTGGAAGCTTACTGTCTGCAAATTGGCTGCCGCATTTCCTACCTTACAAAGTACCTCAAAAAGTACTTAATTGTTTTGGAACATCCGGTGGTCATGAAAGGCAATATATAAATCCAAGTCTTTCTTTAGAATCGTCCAGATCTAGGACACCACATCTACTGGGGTTATTGACGAGAAACAAAGCATGCAGTAACTCTCAATGTGTATATAAGGGTTACCACACCAGCTCTATTGTGCCCAAATGCACACATGTTTTGGTTCATTCAATAGCTTGACAATCTAAAGCTTTTTTTTTGAGACATATGTCGCAATACAGTGTTTGCAAGCCAGGAAACAAAACAAACATTTAGAA
Organism: Pristiophorus japonicus; assembly: GCF_044704955.1. NCBI lineage: Eukaryota > Metazoa > Chordata > Chondrichthyes > Pristiophoridae > Pristiophorus > Pristiophorus japonicus. Next base: position 128,448,018 of record NC_091987.1, read on the forward strand.
AAAAAAATTACTCAACACATTTCTGATGATGTATCACAAATTAAACTTTTCAACGGATAGGAGTTGTGTTCCCAATATAGATTCATACAGAGAAAGTGATAGATAGCTAGATTGAACATACATCTCACGGGCGAAAATAAAACATTAGAATAATGAATAATCCGCACATAATCTGGATAAGCAAATGCGCGGTCATTTTCTATCGCTCACTAGTTATATTTTGTTCATTACAAGCTCTGAGTTTTTACACAGATTTTTCTGTTGCCAACCGAGTTAGAACCTCACCCCACAGCTGTGCATTGCTTACAAGTCATTTTCCTGCAGTATCCAAGTCAAAAGATTTTGAAATAAAGTAGCAGCAGCCGAACTTGAAGGAGACTGAGCACAGCAGGATTGGCTGGACCGCTTCATCCATTGACAGTGTCATTTAAAGCTGAGAAAAATTCAAATCAACGTACCAACCTAACTTCACGTCTTAGTTTGGTTGTAGAGGTTGTTGTGAAACATGATAATTATTTATTAAACAGACTGGTGATACACAAAATATTTTGGTTTTGTGTGGAGATACACTGATTTTATTTGAAACTTGGACAGTCTAAATCTACTGTGGAATTTTTCATTTTGCACCTTCGAATTGCCCTTTGGAGTCCGGCAGTGAAAGTACTGGAAGCCAGACTGTACTCAACTAGGTGATGTTTTGAAGGGGCGATAACACAACGGCGATTCTTCTCGCCTGGATGCATATCGTGGGTAAACTCTAAGCATGTTATTATTGCTTCTTATCTAACCAATGGCTATAACTAGACTTACCCAAAATCTTGACTGTCTGCTTATGATATTTCTCCCTGTTTGCAGCATTCGGACCCTTGATCTCGCCCTTGCTTCTCCACAGTTTCCTGCCGATGAACCCATAGAGGAAAGTGAGGCAGAACATGGGGAAGAAGAAGTAGATGGTCGAGACCCAGATCATGATGTCTAGCATCCCCGAGCTGACGGCGTATTCGGTATGCGTGCACATGTCATGTTCCACTCCAACCAGGAAGAAGAAGGGTCCAGCAGACAGCAGGGCTAGGGTCCACAGCAAGGCGATGGCAGACCTTACTCTTCGCTTGGTGATGAACACCTTGGCTTGGAGAGGGAAGCAGATGGCCAGGTACCTCTCAATGCTCAGGGCTGTAATGTGCAGGATGGTGGCGTAGGTGCAGCCTTCATTGACGTACTGGTAAAACCGGCACAAAAAGTCCCCAAAGAGCCAGGGCATGTACTTCCACATACGGTACAGGTCAAAAGGCAAGCAGAGGAAGATCAGCAGGTCCGAGATCGCCATGCTGGACAGGTAGAGGTTGGTAGTGGTCTTCATGTCCTTGTACCGTCTTATGATCAGGATAGTCAGCGTGTTGCCGGTGACCCCGATGATGAACAGGACGATACAGACGATAGTAACTGGGATCGAGGTGGAGACAGGGAAGAGAGAACAGGACACGTTGTCACAACGAATAAACCACGACAAAGTACCATTTATGGACATACTTTCCATCCTGCAGGGGCTAGCGGTCCATTCAGACCGTGTGGGCAACCTAGAGAATGGAAGTATCTGGCAGCACCGCCCAACTCCTCGGGTTGACGAGATTCGGAGGACCGTGCCACAATGAGGAGTTGTTGGGACTGAAGTTACTCTACGACTATTGAATGGAAGTTGCGCCTGCTCGGATTTTTGCTTGAGCTCACTAGCAACGTATCTAGTCTCCAGGCGGAACAGGAACCATGTCCCTTTGGCGGTAACTATTCCTCTGGTGTGCCTGGCTTGCACCGGATTGAAGCCGCAGCGGAGTTTCACCCAAGTCCCAGCTCGCTCGGAGCTGAATGACGGCGCGCCTCCAAAGATTTCCAGGCAGGGTTTGTGGCGCGGGTTGTGGAGTGGGGGCGGGGGACCATTGCGTCTGCAGAGCTAACATGACCACCTTCCGCCTCCTCATGTATTAAATACACCAGAGCCCCGAGATATGGGAAGAAACAAATGAAAGGGAACGTGGAACTCCCTCCACCGTTACTTGGCTGAAATCCCAGAGGAAAACACACCAGAATCTTGACTCAGTCTCTCCACACACTTCTCTCCACACAGGTAGCAGCCTCCCTGGACCAAAATATCAGACTTGTTCATCGCCGGTCCGGGTGAAACTAAAACAATAATAAAAAGACAATTGGAGCTTGACTTTGTGCAATAAATATGCAATGATGTCGATTAAAGGCAAAGTGAAAGGAATGCCAAAGGACAGAGACTTTGAAAGGGGCTTGAACTAAACCACTGGGAGTTCGGTGCAAGAAAAGCCCACAGTTTGAACTCGGGGATACCGCAGGCATCAAACAACAACTGCAAGGATGCTTTCCCGCTCTCCAGAGTTGACCGAGTGCTAAGTTTTGTTGAAACAACTGTAACTTTAGCAATTCTCCTGAAACTCAGAGAGCGTTTCCAGAAGCCCGCGGTTGAAATGTTGGCTGCGGGTGCAATTCAAATAAAATCAAAAGTGCTTGAATCTGACACTAAACCAAACAACAAACTGCATTTGCTGGGCATCTGCAATAAGATCAGAAACTGCTGCAAACAGCAGGTGTAGAGAGAGAAACAGAGTTAACGTTTCGGGTCGAACTGGAAGATGTTGACGATAAACAGCTTTTAAGCAAGTGCAGCGCCAGGGAAAAGGACGCAAGGAAAGAAAAAAGGAGAGCTAGAAAAGGGAACCTTTGAGACTGGAAAGAGACAGGGTACTGTGCCCATTTGGAATGCTGGGTGATTTTGGTGGGTACTAAGGAGTCAGACGAGGGGATACTAAGATAAATCTCTACTTTTACAAATGACACTTAAAGAGGTGGCATAACAAATAATTGGGAAAAATGCAACTGGATTCAGTAGGAATTTTTGATGTTTTAGGTAACCGGGCCAATTGGTGCGAGATTTATTTTTATTCGTTCATGGGATGTGGGCATCACTGACAAGGCCAGCATTTATTGCCCTTCCCTAATTGCCCTTCAGAGGTGGTGGTGAGCTGTCTTCTTGAACCGCTGCAGTCCGTGTGGTGAAGGTACTCCAACAGTGGACGATAAAGGAACAGCGATATATTTCCAAGTCAAGATGGTGTGTGACTTGGAGGGGAACTTGGATGTGGTGCAATTAAATGTTGAGAAATGTGAAGTAATTCACATTGGGGGATAGAACCATAAAGAGTATGTGTTAAAAGTGACAGTGTGCTGATCACTAAATAAACAGAACTGGGTTATATTAGTACAAAACCAAATAGTTGCTCCTGGGCATGGCCAAGGTGGTCATTAATCGGTCCAGGCAGCGAGAGGTCGAGGGGGTCATTCAGCCTGACTGTCTGCCTCTTTTCCACGGTTATATTTGAGCCAGGGTGTCCCTGGAGATGGAGCACGCGGTGTCCACTGATACGCTCGCAGCCTTCCGTGAGAGGTGGGCGCCAGAAAGACTGGAGTGCATCATCACCCACAGCAACCAAATTTTAATTTGATCCTTTTAATGGCAAAAGCTTAATTTGTTTAATGTGTCGGTTTTAATGCCGGTACTTAATTCATCGTTTCCCCCAAAATAGTTGTATAAGGTACTAGTCAGATTCTATCTGTAGTACTGTGTGGAGTCTTAGTAAACTATTCACAGGGAAAACGATTCTCTTCAGGAGGACACAGTAGCGAGCAACAAAGATCAGTTCAAAATAAAAACAGAAAATGCTGGACATACTCAACAGGTCAGGCAGCATCTGTTTAGCAAGTTGGTCTTACCGCAGGTTAAAGGTACACAGCCAGATAGGGAATGGGTGACCAACAGGAAGAGCAGTGCAAGGAAGGCAGTGCAGGGGTCCCCTTTGGTCATCCCCCTGCAAAACAGATACACCGCTTTGGGTACTGTTGAGGGGGATGACTCATCAGGGGAGAGCAGCAGCAGCCAAGTTCATGGCACCGTGGGTGGCTCTGCTGCACAGGAGGGCAGGAAAAAAAGAGTGGAAGAGCTATAGTGATAGGGGATTCGATTGTAAGGGGAATAGATAGGCGTTTCTGCGGCCACAACCGAGACTCCAGGATGGTATGTTGCCTCCCTGGTGCAAGGGTCAAAAATGTCTCGGAGTGGGTGCAGGACATTCTGAAAAGGGAGGGTGAACAGCCAATTGTCGTGGTACATATAGGTACCAACGATATAGGAAAAAACGGGATGAGGTCCTATGAGACGAACTTATGGAGCTAGGAGCTAAATTAAAAAGTAGGACCTCAAAAGTAGTAATCTCACGATTGCTACCAGTGCCACATGTTAGTCAGAGTAGAAATCGCAGGATAGCTCAGATGAATACGTGGCTTGAGGAGTGGTGCAAAAGGGAGGGATTCAAATTCCTGGGACATTGGAACCGGTTCTGGCGGAGGTGGGACCAGTACAAACCGGACGGTCTGCACCTGGGCAGGAGCGGAACCAATGTCCTAGGGGGAGTGTTTGCTAGTGCTGTTGGGGAGGAGTTAAACTAATATGGCAGGGGGATGGAAACCTATGCAGGGAGACAGAGGGAAATAAAATGGAGGCAGAAGCAAAAGATAGAAAGGAGAATGGTAAAAGTGGGCAGAGAAACCCAAGGCAAAAATCAAAAAGGGCCACATTACAGCAAAATTCTAAAGGGGCAAAGTGTGTTAAAAAGACAAGCCTGAAGGCTCTGTGCCTCAATGCAAGGATTATTCGGAATAAGGTGGACGAATTAACTGCGCAGATAGCAGTTAACAGATATGATGTAATTGGCATCATGGAGACATGGCTCCAGGGTGACCAAGGCTGGGAACTCAACATTCAGGGGTATTCAATATTTAGGAAAGATAGACAGAAAGGAAAAAGAGGCAGGTGGCGTTGCTGGTTAAGGAGGAAATTAATGCAATAATAAGGAGGGATATTAGCTTGGATGATGTGGAATCGGTATGGTTGGAACTGTGGAATACCAAAGGGCAGAAAACGCTAGTGGGAGTTGTGTACAGACCACCAAACAGTAGTAGTGAGGTTGGGGACAGCATCAAACAAGAAATAAGGGATGTGTGCAATAAAGGTACAGCAGTTATCATGGGTGACTGTAATCTACATATTGATTGAGCTAACCAAACTAATAGTAATGCGGTGGAGGAGGATTTCCAGGAGTGTACTAGGGATGGTTTTCTAGACCAATATGTCGAGGAACCAACTAGAGAGCTGGCCAACCTAAACTGGGTGATGTGTAATGAGAAGGGACTAATTAACAATCTTGTTGTGTGAGACCCCTTGGGGAAGAGTGACCCTAATATGGTAGAATTCTTTATTAAGATGGAGAGTGACACAGTTAATTCAGGAACTAGGGTCCTGAACTTAAGGAAAGGTAACTTTGATGGTTTGAGGCATGAATTGGCTAGAATAGACTGACAAATGATACTTAAAGGGTTGACGGTGGATAGGCAATGGCAAACATTTAAAGATCACATGGATGAACTTCAGCAATTGTACATCCCTGTCTGGAGTACAGAGAGCAAAATTCACTAGAACCCGCCCCTGTGTTTGGGCTCATTCGAAAGGAAATTTAATTTGGAACTACCTACCGAAAAGTTTGGAACGCTAAAGTGCTTATGGAAGAAACTACGAACTTTAATAGAATTATGAACTGTTATAAGACAAATTCAAGCCTGTGGGCGGACCTAGGGAACAAAAGAAGCCCACTTGATTATTGGAACTGTCTGGGTGTGAGGACTGAGTTAACCTGTCTGGAAGAATGAGTGTTTGAAAATCTTCCTCCACAAGAGATATTACCATCACAGTATCACCCAGAGATAGCTCCCCATCAACATGGGTCTGGTCAAACCATTTCAGCATATACATCACAAAGAGGCCCAATCCAGCCTGTATGCGAATGACTAAGCACAAAAGGACATTGCAATTACCAAACTAATATTTCCATCAGGAAACAGTTTTCGAACATCAACCCACCCAAGACATATCAACTTTAACGAGCCCGACAAAATATTACAAAGAAGAGCCAAGCTCGCCAAAATTGTGAATTTTGAACAGATTGGGTGGCAAGATTAGAATACTGAAATCGTATAACTGGCCACAGTTTTCAACAGAGAGAGACAGAGGAGTGAGAGAGAGAGAGAGAGAGAGAGAGAGAAGGAGAGACTCTCCAGCCTCGAAGTCTTGAAGTCCCGAAGGAAGGAAGAACATCACCATCAATCATTAACTATCAAAAGGATTGGTAAGCATAAGTCCCTGCCTGCCCTGGAGTCTAACCTAGCTAGAATTAGGTATTGGGAGGTGGGAGGTATAATTTTACTGCAACCCCCTTTGAATGTGTAGTGTATGGTACTTTATTAGAATGATTATAAGTTTGACCTTGTACCTTTCCTTGTACTGTTCTTTATTAGAGTGACTTTAAGTTTGACCTTGTACCTTTCCTTGTATTGTTCTTTTTTAGAGTGATTGTAAGTTTGGCCGTGTATTTTCTTACTAGAGTAATAAGCCTGTATTACCCTGATTGGAATAAAAACAAAGTTCTTTGCATCAAACCAGCGTCCTCTGCTCTTTTGTCACACCCCCAAATAAATCCAGAGTACAGAACCCAAGGGAGGTGGAGCGATTCGAAACCGCTCAAGTTGGTCAGAAGGGAACCTGACCCCCTCATAGAGACCACAACCTCCACCCCTCCCCCTTACAGGAGTAAAAATAAAACGGGGAAGGTGGCTCAACCGTGGCTAACAAGGGAAATTAAGGATAGTGTTAAATCCAAGGAAGAGGCATATAAATTGGCCAGAAAAAGCAGCACACTTGAGGACTGGGTGAAATTTAGAATTCAGCAGAGGAGGACAAAGGGTTTAATTAAGTGGGGGAAAATAGAGTATGAGAGGAAGCTTGCCGGGAACATAAAGACTGACTGCAAAAGCTTCGACAGATATGTGAAGAGAAAAAGATTAGTGAAGACAAACGTAGGTCCCTTGCAGTTGGAGTCAGGTGAATTTATAATGGGGAACAAAGAAATGGCAGAGCAGTTGAACAAATACTTTGGTTCTGTCTTCACGAAAGAAGACACAAATAACCTTCTGAAAGTACTAGGGGACTGAGGGTCTAGTGAGAAGGAGGAACTGAAGGATATCCTTATTAGGCGGGAAATTGCGTTAGGGAAATTGATGGGATTGAAGGCCGATAAATCCCGTGGGCCTGATAGTCTGCATCCCAGAGTACTTAAGGAAGTGGTCCTAGAAATAGTGGCTGCATTGGTGATCATTTTCCAACAGTCTATCAACACTGGATCAGTTCCTATGGACTGGAGGGTAGCTAATGTAACACCACTTTTTAAAAAGGGAGGGAGAGAGAAAACAGGTAATTGTAGACCAGTTAGCCTGACATCAGTTGTGGGGAAAATGTTGGAATCAATTATTAAGGGTGAAATAGCAGCATACTTGGAAAGCAGTGACAGGATCGGTCCAAGTCAGCATGGATTTATGAAAGGGAAATCATGCTTGACAAATCTTCTGGATTTTTTTGAGGATGTAACTAGTAGAGTGGACAAGAGAGAACCAGTGGATGTGGTGTAACTGGACTTTCAAAAAGCTTTTGACAAGGTCCCACACAAGAGATTGGTGTGCAAAATCAAAGCACATGGTAGTGGGGGTAATGTATTGACGTGGATAGAGAACTGGTTGGCAGACAGGAAGCAGAGAGTCGGGATAAATGGGTCTTTTTCAGAATGGCAGGCAGTGACTAGTGGAGTGCTGCAGGGCTCAGTGCTGCGACCCCAGCTATTTACAATATACATTAATGATTTGGATGAAGGAATTGAGTGTAGTATCTCAAAGTTTGCAGATGACATTAAACTGGGTGGCAGTGTGAGCTGTGAGGAGGATGCTAAGAGGCTACAGGGTGACTTGGACAGGTTAGGTGAGTGGGCAAATGCATGGCAGATGCAGTATAATGTGGATAAATATGAGGTTATCCACTTTGGGGGCAGAAACACGAGGGTAGAATATTATCTGAATGGTGGCAGACTAGGAAAAGGGGAGGTGCAACGAGACCTGGGTGTCATGGTTCATCAGTCATTGAAAGTTGGCATGCAGGTACAGCAGGTGGTGAAGAAGGCAAATAGTATGTTGGCCTTCATAGCTAGGGGATTTGAGTATAGGAGCAGGGAGGTCTTACTGCAGTTGTACAGGGCCTTGGTGAGGCCTCACCTGAAGTATTGTGTTCAGTTTTGGTCTCCTAATCTGAGGAAGGACGTTCTTGCTAATGAGGGAGTGCAGTGACGGTTCACCAGACTGATTCCCGGGATGGCTGGGCTGGCATATGAGGAGAGACTGGATCAACTGGGCCTTTATACACTAGAGTTTAGAAAGATGAGAGGGGATCTCATAAAAACATCTAAGATTCTGACGGGACTGGACAGGTTAGATGCTGGAAGATTGTTCCCGATGTTGGGGAAGTCCAGAACCAGGGGACACAGTCTTAGGATAAGGGGTAGGCCATTTAGGACGGAGATGGGGAGAAACTTCTTCACTCAGAGAGTTGTTAACCTGTGGAATTCCCTGCCGCAGAGAGTTGTTGATGCCAGTTCATTGGATATATTCAAGAGGGAGTTAGATATGGCCCTTACGGCTAAAGGGATCAAGGGATATGGAGCGTGTAATGTCCTTACTCAATGGCACAAAACCCACACGAGGCACATTCTATGGACAAGGTCACTCTATGACCTGAACCTTTATTCACAGGACCAAGAAGTGATCTCCCTGCATGGGACCTCCCTTTATATACCTGGATGAGCAGGTAAGGAGTGTCTCCCACAAGTTCACCCCCTGTGGTCAAGGTGTGCATTGCTTAAGTATATACAGTATTGCAGTAGTGTTACATAGAGGTTACATACATGACATCACCTCCCCCCCCCAAAGTCTTATTGGGATCATAGGTTAAGTCTTTCAGGTGGTCTACGCTCCCTCGTGGAGCGCCGCAGTTGGGGCTCTGGTTGTTGAGCCTTGGCGTGAGTGTCTGTCATCTGTGGTGACTCCGGCCTGTCCGGGCTGACCGCCGGGACTGTGCATGCTGCTGAATGTTCTTGTTGCTCGTTCACTGACGGTTGTGTGAGCTCCATCTCATGATCTTCCTCGGGTTCCTCAGTCTTCATGCGGAACCTTTTTTGTACTTGGTCCAGATGCTTACGGCATATCTGCCCATTGTTAAGTTTAACCACGATGATCCTGTTCCCCTCTTTGTCTATTACAGTGCCTTCAAGCCATTGGACCCCATGGCCTGGTTGAGGACAAATACGGGGTCATTTATTTCTATACATCTCCCCCTTGAATTTCGGTCATGGTATTCATTTTGGGACTGGCGCTTGCCTTCAACTATGTCGGTCAGGACTGGGTGAATGAGGGACAACCGAGTTTTGAGTGTTCGATTCATAAGTAGCTCAGCGGGCGGGACCCCCGTGAGCAAGTGCGGTCGGGACCTATAGGCCAGCAGGAGCCGCGATAGGCGGCATTGAAGGGAGGGTCCTTGAATCCTGAGCATGCCTTGTTTAAGATTTGGACCGCACGTTCCGCCTGGCCACTGGAGGCCGGCTTGAACGGTGCTGTCCTGACATGGTTGATGCCATTGCCCGACATGAACTCCCGGAATTCGTAGCTCGTGAAACATGGGCCATTATCGCTAACAAGGATGTCCGGCAAGCTTTGGGTTGCAAAGACCGCACGTAGACTCTCCACAGTGGTGGATGTCGTGCACGAAGTCAAAATGATGCACTCGATCCATTTCGAGTATGCATCTACCACAATAAGAAACATTTTTCCCATGTATGGACCCGCGTAGTCTACATGAATATGTGACCATGGCCTGGTGGGCCAGGGCCACAGGCTGAGCGGGGCCTCCCTGGGGGCATTACCCAGCTGGGCACACGTCGTGCACCTGTCAACACAGTGTTCAAGGTCTGAATCAATTCCCAGCCACCAAACATGTGACCGGGCAATGGCCTTCATCAGCATAATGCCTGGATGCTCGCTGTGGAGTTCCCTGATGAATGCCTCCCTGCCCCTCCAGGGCATGACTACCCAGCTGCCCCATAGTAGGCAGTCGGCTTGGATGGAGAGCTCATCCATCCGCCTGTGAAACGGTCTGACCTCCTCAGGGCATGTTCCGTGTACGGGCGCCCAATCCCCAGTCAGGACACATTTCTTAAATCAGAGATAGGAGGGGATCTCTGCTTGTCCAGATTTTGATCTGGCGGGCTGTGATGGGAGAGTCTACGCTATCAAAGGCATCAACGGCCATGACCATCTCAGCGCTTTGCTCCGCTGCCCCCTCAGTGGTGGCCAGTGGAAGCCTGCTGAGCGCGTCAGCACAATTTTCGGTGCCAGGCCGGTGCCGGATGGAGTAGTTATAAGCAGCCAGCGTGAGAGCCCATCGCTGTATGCGAGCTGACGCATTGGCATTGACAGCCTTGCTGTCTGACAACAGGGATGTTAACGGCTTGTGGTCCATTTCTAATTCAAACCTCCTGCCAAAAAGGTACTAATGCATTTTTTTTACACCATAGACAATGCGAGTGCCTCCTTCTCAACCATTCCATATCCCATTCTGCTTGAGAGAGTGACCTGGAAGCATAAGCCACAGGTTGTAGTTGGCCCTCAGCATTACTCTGCTGCAACACGCACCCAACCCCATAGGACGATGCATCACATGTCAGAACCAATTTCTTACAGGGGTCTTACAGGGTTAATAACTTATTTGATCAAAGTAGGTTCCGCACCCGATTGAAAGCCCGTTCTTGACAGTCCCCCCAAAACCAATCACAACCCTTACGCAGGAGCACGTGAAGCGGCTCCAACAACGTGCTTAAGTTCGGCAGAAATTTCCCGAAATAGTGCAAGAATCCCGGAAATGAACGCAACTCCGATGTGTTGCTGGGTCTGGGCGCTCATCGAATCGCCTCTGTTTTGGATTCGGTGGGCCGAATCCCATCTGAATCCCTCCTGCCCAGGAACTCAACCTCAGGAGCCAAAGACACACATTTAGACTCCTTGAGTCGCAGGCCGACCCGGTCCAGTCGGCGTAGCACCTCCTCCAGGTTGTGGAGGTGTTCCTCGGTGTCACGACCCATAATGAGGATGTCGTCCTGAAATACGATTGTTCCAAGAATGGATTTGCGAAGGCTTTCCATGTTTCTTTGAAAAATCGCGGCTGCTGATCGAATGCCAAACAGGCACCTGTTGTGAACTAACAGTCCCTTGTGTGTAGTGGTGGTGGTCAGTAGTTTAGATTCGTTGGCCAGTTCTTGGGTCATGTAGGCTGAAGTGAGGTCCAACTTGGTAAACAGCTTGCCACCTGCCAGCGTGGCGAAAAGATCCTCCGCTCTCGGGTATTGATCTTGTAGGGACACCCGATTGATAGTGGCCTTGTAGTCGCCACAGATCCTGACAGAACCATCCGCTTTTAGGACGGGAACGATGGGGCTCGCCCAGTCGCTGAATTCAACGGGCGAGATGATGTCCTCTCTCAGCAAACGGTCCAATTCGCTCTCAATTTTCTCCCGCATCACATATGACACCGCTCTGGCTTTGTGGTGCACTGGTCTGGCGTCCGGGATGATGCGTATCACTACTTTGGTACCTTTGAACGTCCCGACGCCAGGTTGGAATAGTGACTCAAATTGTTGTAGGACTTGTGAGCACGAACTTCGCTCCACTGATGACATTGCGTGCACATCCCCCCATTTCCAGTTCATCTCAGCTAACCAGTTCCTCCCCAACAATCCAGAGCAGCAGCCGATTCACTGATCCATTGTGTGTGACCGCCAACATTGCACTACCTAGTACTGGAATGATTTCTTTGGTATACGTCCGTAGCTGTGTCTCAATGCATTCTAGTTTGGGTCTACTAGCTTTGAGTGGCCATAGCTTTTCGAATTATTGAACGCTCATGAGTGACTTGCTGGCCCCCATGTCCAGCTCCATGCGTACAGGGATGCCGTTTAATAAATCCTTCATCAGTATTGGTGGCGTTTTGGTATATGAGCTGTGAATGTTTGCCGTATGAATCCGCTGAACTTCAGCGTCCATTGATTTGCCCCAAGAGTCATCCTGCCTCACAGACCCCTCTTCTGGTCCATCCACCTCGTAAATTAGTCTGGTTACAGGCTTCCTGCACATTCGAGCTAAATGGCCACTGAGGTTGCAATTTCTGTCAACAAATTGTTGAAACCTGCAAGTCCTGGCGGAGTGTTTGCCCCCACACCTCCAGCATGAGCTGAGATTCCCATTGTTGTGAACAAAGGAGCTATGGCCCGGCATTCCTCGCTGATTGTCCCTTTGACTGCTCTTGAGTACCCTGTTAGTGGGTGTCAATGGCTCCACCCCGGACCGCATTGTCCACTGTGATGGCGTAAATGTCCGTTCAGCCTGCCATTGTCTCTGTTGAAAACCTACTCTGGGGTCTATTGCTGCCTGGGGTGTGTCGAACTGCCCTTGCCTGCCTGCGGGGCTCTGAGTCGCATTTATGATATTGACTCCCTGATCCCCCGCCGCGTTGGAGGCAGAATTGCGCACGTATATTATTTTGGTTTCCTCCTCCCCCGCCATGAAAGTCTGAGCCATCAACGCCGCCGCTTCCAAAGTCAAGTCCTTGGTCTCAATTAACTTTCGGAAAATCCCCGCATGACCGATGCCCTCAATAAAGAAGTCCCTTAACATCTCCCCCCTGCAGGCTTCTGTGAACTTAGAGGCTGGCCAAACGGCAGAGGTCCTCAACGAAGTCCGGTATGCTCTGTCCTTCATGACGTCGGTCGGTATAGAATCTGTGTCGGGCCATGTGTATGCTGCTCGCCAGTTTGAGGTGCTCACCGATTAGTTTGCTGAGCTCTTCAAAGATTTTGTCCGCCGGCTTTTCGGGTGCTAGTAGGTCCTTCATGAGCGTGTAAGTCTTCGGTCCGCAGCTGGTCAGCAGATGGGCCCTTCGCTTGTCAGCCGCTGCTTCTCCCAGCCATTCTTTCGTGACAAAGCTTTGCTGGAGCCTCTCAATGAAATCGTCCCAGTCCTCACCAACACAGTACCGTTCCTCTGTGCTACCGGTGGCCATTCTCGTGGGTCGTTGATTCCCGTTTCACGTCGCCAATGTAACGTCCTTATTCAATGGCACTAAACCCACACGAGGCACATTCTATGGACAAGGTCACTCTATGACCTGAACTTGTATTCACAAACCAAGAAGTGATCTCCCTGCGTGGGACCTCCCTTTATATACCCGGATGACCAGGTAAGGAGTGTCTCCCACAAGCTCACCCCCTGTGGTCAAGGTGTGCATTGCTTAAGTATATACAATATTGCAGTGGTGTTACATAGAGGTTACATACATGACAGAGAGAAAGTAGGAAAGGGGTACTGAGGGAATGATCAGCCATGATCTTATCGAATGGTGGTGCAAGCTTGAAGGGCCGAATGGCCTACTCCTGCACCTATTTTCTATGTTTCTAAACAGATTTAACATTTCAGGTCAATGACCTTTCATCAGAACCATTCTAAATATCGGGGATTATGATTATGAAAGAACTACCTTGCATTTATATAGCACCTTTCATATCCCCATGATGCCCCAAAGTGCTTCATAGCCAACAAAGTAGACATTGTTGTAATATAGGAAAATGCTGCAGCAAAGCTGTGCACAGCATGATTTCACAAACAGAGATGTGCTAAATAACCAGATAATTTGTATTAGTGATACTGGCTGGGAGCCTTTGTGTCCACCTGAGAAGGCAGAAGAGGCCTCAGTTTAACATCTCATCCGAAAGCCGGCACCTCCAACAGTGTAGCACTCCCTCAGTACTGCACTGAAGTGTCAGCCTAGATTATGCTCAGGGCTTGAACCCACGACCTACTGACTCAGAGGGGATTGTGCTACCAGTGGACTGAGGAAAGATTAAAGAAGTTGAATTGCTTTTTTTGTACAAGAAATTTAAAGGTGGTTTAATCAAATTTTTCAAGATTATGAAGGAAACAGGTGAAGCTGTTCCTAGCAGATTGTTCACTAGGGCGAATACCAGGGAACACAGGATAAAATGAGGCAGTTCAGAATAGGAAGGGAATCCAAAGATTTCCCTGGGAAAACTTACCATTGAATCAGACCATAAAAATGGATTCTAAAGGTAATTAGATGCATTTCTGGAGAGAAGATATTGAAGGATATGGTGAAAAGGGCAATAGATTGGCTTGATTGTTGAAAAAAAATGGCTTTATTTGGGTCTTTTCTGAAAATAAATATGTACTTGAATACACAGGAACTGTTAGCAGAGCGAAATCGATAAGAAACAAATCTATAAGTCTGTCATTACAGCCAAGAACAAAATAAAGTATCTCGTTACAATTCATATATTGCTTTCAAACAATTATCAAATCTGACACTCTATAACCAATGAGAAGGTTTTCAGGTTTATGCAAAACTACTGATTTAAAAACAAAAACAAAAGTCTTACTACGATTGATGCAGTGATAAGGAACTTGCACTAACTTTCAATTATTATTATAATAATGTACACTATAACATTCTGGGAGGTGTCTTCTCTGCTCTGCATAACTCCAGCAGCATCCAGACAACTGTCATATTAAATCCCTATTAAATGCAGATTTCTGTTAAATATTAATGTAAAATTGTTTCATTGGGATCTTTGCTGTTTATAATATCTTAATTAGCGATTACTTGGGTGCAGCATTACCCAAAGTACGCTTCTGAACTAATTAATATTTGGGTGTTATACAGGCTTCACAATCTGCTCTCAAGATCACCTCAATTATTCTGGTGCAGTTCTCATTACATTGGGACCATTTAGTGGATCTGAACATATGTAAAGCTTTGCATACATTCTATAAATGGACATTTTATATATTTTGTAGATTATTTAAAAAAACAATTCTGCAGAGCAAGGAAGGGAAGGGCATGTTAAGGTGCATTTACAGCAGGTTATGGGCCTCTTCCGTCATGGAATTTGTGAATGGCTACACCTGCCTCGGACTTTATTAGATGAAGATGCCAAATAAGGTCACACACCAGGGGCTAGACTTTCCATTAGTTTTGCATCGCTACCGCCCACTTAACGTCCATTTTAACGCTGAGATGAGGTATACCGCCCAGATAGCGCCCATTTCGCAAAAAAATGGAAACTAACGCTCACTTATCGCCCAGCGTTACTTTCGGCATTTAGTTAACGCCGATAATTAATAATACCGCCCGCCCATTTTTTCCTGCCGTAAACGTCAAAAAAATAGAAACTAACGCCCATAATATCGCCGAGCGTTACTTTCGGCATCTCGACCACATATCGCCAAAAATATCGCTCGCCGAAACAAACGCTGAGAAAAAGTTGCTCTCACCTGAACTAAACCCAGTGGTATGGATGCCATGTTGTAAATCGGAGGAGTTTTCATAAAAAAGGCTTCTTCAACTTCTGGGGAGTTTTGATGTAATCTGGAGTTATTTTAAGGTGATTTGAACATCTGAACAAACATCTCATCATACTGTGGACGATTTGAATTTATTTTATTTGTTTTAATAGGTAGATTTATTGTTTGTGAACAATAGGTATAATACTGATAGTTATTGTAATGGGGCCTGTAATTTCTCAGCCTGTCTTGATGACTACGCAAATGCTGCAGACGAGAGATGGCAGAAGGTTTCATGAAGAGCATTATGTGCCCAATCAAAGAGGTGGCAGACTGAGGAGGAGGAGGAGGACGAGAACAAACACCCGACGCACTTACCGAGAGAAGCGGTCTTATCTGAGAAAATGCGCAACAATGTTATGTAAAATAAAATAAAATTAACATGTGTATTAAGTCATACTGAGAACTGTACAAAACGCCCCACCCCACCCCACAACAAAATTAAAACATTTAAATCATCTATAACATTTTTAACACTTCCAACAACACTTCAAACACAGAGAACACAAATGCAACAAATCAAGGTACCCTTCCCTCCCCCTTCCCCAAAACCTCCCAACAAAATAGCAACAACATCAAAATACTGTCACAAAAACAACTGCGGCCATGAACCTCACTTTCCTTTTCCCATCGCTTCTCCCCACCTCTACCCCTTCCCCTCCTGACTCCAGGCCGCCTTGCCGAAGTGCTCCTCAGGTGCTGCTTCATTTGGGGGGGGGTGGGGGATGGCAGATCCGCTGGTTTGCCGGAGAATAGAGAGGATGGTCCTGAGGAGGGAACGGCCTCCGAGCTAGAAGCTTGCTTGTGTCATTGGGGGTGCAGCACCTTGGGGTTCAGTGCCGTGTTCCGGGACCACTTGTAGCCCTGTGACACCAGTGTCCCTGGATTTCACCTCTAGGCCCTCCACGGCACATATTCTGTCATGGTGGCAGACATGGTGGTCAGCTGTTGGGATATGCCCCCCATTGTCTGGAGGATCTGCTGACCTATTTCAACACTCCTCCTGGACAAATTCACCATGTCCCCACTTAGATCTGCCGCTCGTGGAGCAGTCCTTCTGTATCGAACCAACCTCTGTGGGGTCGGCACCGGCATGGAGACACTTGGGGTGCCCTGTGGCAAAGTGCTTGGGCCCGCTACCTCACAGTGGAGGAGGACATGGCCGCAAGAGTACTAAATGCTATCAGGGTTTTTGAGATAATGGAGCTTGTCGCTGCAGGTTCCTCAAACTCCGCACTGTCGTCAGTGGAGAAGGCACCCTGCAGCTCCACGGGCGAGATTCGGGGCTCCTCACCACCAGAATGATGATCCCCCACCGAGGCCGCCGCCGGATCCGCACTTGCCTTGGTGATGTTGTTTAGGACTGCACTGCTGGCTGAACTACAAAACTTAACTTAGGTTATTAGAGGAGAAGGGGGTGCTAGGGTCACAGGGTGATTCAAACACTATACACAGCTTATGCACTACTGCTATCAAAATGATCACAGGCATCACATTTCATGAACATGACCAAATTCTGCCTTACAATGATTTTCATGAGCCCATCATTAATTAGATAACACTTTAATCAATCATCTATCATATATTATTGTTCGGATATGAGTGGGTGTGGCATCTATTGACTTTACATGATGCAATGGTGAATACTTTACTTGATGCAATGGTGTATACTTTACTCACATGGCATCATATCAGGTTCTGCTGCTGCTTGCATGGCTGACCGGGGGTGGCTCCCCACTAGTGCCAGTGCCTGCTCCTCAAGGCTGATGACTGGTGGGCCACCACCCGTGCGTCACTGCTCAGCCCTATTCTTCAAAAGCTTTTTCGGCAAAAGGTAACAGCACGACAAGATCATTGCATAAGATCATTGCTGGGTACTGTCACAGAACATAACCGACAGATGTTATAATAATTATTATTATCATTATTAACCTAAACACGTACACCGTAAACGTAGGTTTTGAGTTCAACATTCCTGGTCTATGTGCAATACATCAGATCTGAATTTATTCACTCATTACATTTACAATTCCAATTATATAAATATATAAGTAAATGTAAGTAAATGTAATACTTACTCTGGCAGATCCGACAAGGTTGTTCCAGCGCTTGCGGCACTGGCTGATCTCATGCACCTCGTGCATCACCGACGAGACCACCTCAGGTATGTCAGCCCAAATTTTCTAGTGAATCTTCGGGGTGGGCTTCCCATGCCCACCCCGGGTCAATTGACCCTAGCGTGACTCCACCTCCTGCAGGAGGGCAGCATTTGCCTCGTTGGAGAATCTCTGAGCTCATTTTCATCCTCCCACTTCGACTTCCTCTCCTACTTCACTGCTCTCACCAGCCTCCTTCCCCTCCACATCATGCTGTCTCGCCTCCTCCATGTCTTCCATGTAAATAATTCTTTTCCCCAAAAATTTCGGTGTAAAACTAATTTGTGCTCTCAATTCTTCTTACTCCTCCAAAATATCTTTCCTACCTCCCATAACAGCCAAACAACCAGACAACACACCCACACACGCTTTCAGTTCCTCTCTGCTCTCTCTCTCTCTCCTCTTCTGCACATGTATTGATGACACCTGACCTCCTGAAACACGGGAAACGACCGTTGCCATGACATTGTTATGGACGCCGACATTTTACGGCAGAAGAAAAAAAAAATTACCGCTAACACCCATTTCACATCGCTCCCGCTAATGTCCATTTCACAAAGTGGAAAGTTGGAGTTTTGAAAATGGGCGACAATCCGGAGATCTCAAAACCCATAATACACACCAACGCTGGAAATAACGCCCATTTTTGGGTGATCTGCACAATAATGGAAAGTCTAGCCCATAGTGTTTATCACAAACATTGATAGGAATAAGTTAACAGCCTGATTTACATTTCTTTGTCAAAGTTAGATTTATGTCAATGTGTCAGACAGAAAGACACAAACATTCTCTGCCTTACCTCAAGCTTCCCGGTTGGACATAACTAACAATCTGACGGATGTAACAGGAGAACTTTAATGATAACAGTCTGATCAGTAAATCTCACCAATGAACTGCAGAGAAGTTGGCTCTCGTTAGCATCAATTATACCTTTTTAAACTTGATTTGTAACTGAAGATTGAAACCAATGGGCTAAAATAAATATTATTTTATTCAATTTACAACCTAAATATTTTACTTTGGGAGATATTAATGAAGCTACATGTGTATTTTCAACAGATGCCTCTTCCCAGTTGTAATATCAATGTGATTTCACATTGCTATGATATATTAATACTGCCCTAATGAAACCAGGATTTATTTTTATTTATGAACTAAAGACAGTTCATAATGTTACTAAATTTTACTTGGATTTGACTACAGTGACTCCTTCTCGGCAAATTTTATATTAAGAATGTTTTATATACAGTCAGCGCTACTAATATTAAATTAAGAAGGGTGTGAACAGACTCTTCAACGCTCACTCGGTTCATTAGATGGCACACTCTCTCCAATCGCTGATAATACTAACCCCTGGGGAGATAAAGGGAAAAGAGGTAAAGAACTTGTGGCTAGTTTCATGGAAAATTGTGGGAGATTCCTCCAAGTTTCAGTGGACACTAATACAGCCCCAAACCTACTGAAACGAATGTTCTCTCCTTCTCCCAAAAGTCACAGTTTTCTTATGAACATAGGACTCCAAAGGATCAGAAGTGACCATTGCCATCCATTGAGCTGATAACAAAGATCACAGACTTCATACCTCCCTTGATCTCTTGTAACACTCAACAGTTCTGTCTGCCAAAAAAAATATTCATCACCTCTAAAACATTATTATTGTGTTCCTAACACAGTTGAGGCTGCACACAGGGAGGTTAAAGTGACAGTGACCTCAGTCTTTAATAAGACACTCCAGAGTGAGGACCAGGCCTTAGGTGCTGGCTGAAATACAGTGCTCTCAAGGGATGCTGGGATCCCTTGGGACTTCAGGGGATGAGCTCCCTGGTGACAGAACATGGGAGTGCATGCTTTACAGATACACAAAATCACTCCCCCACCCCCCAAAGTCAAAGTGAAAACTATTTACAAGGTGAGGCGGTCGGGAGCCTTTCTTTCCCTGGTGGACCGCCTCAGTACAAATGTCTGTTCTGATGTGTTGGCTGTGCCCTCGCTGGGCTGGCGTGTTGTTGCCCCTGCAGGGCTGCTTAGTGAGCCTGGCCTTGCTGGGCTGTTGGGCGTTATGGGTTCGATTTCCTGGTCCGGCGTGGTGTCCTTGATCCTTTGGGTGTGTGTTGTGGGCTCGAAAAAGGTGGTGTCTGCTGTGGGTTGTTCAGGGCAGTCTGTGAACCGCAGCCTTGTTTGGTCCAGGTGCTTTCTGCAAATTTGTCCATTGTTTAGTTTGACTACAAACATCCTATTCCCTTCTTTAGCTATCACTGTGCCCGCGATCTACTTGGGACCATGTCCATAGTTTAGCACATACACAGAGTCATTCAGATCAATTTCCCGTGCCACCGTGGCGTGACCATCGTTTACATTTTGTTGCTGCCGCCTGCTCTCTACCTGATCATGCAGATTGGGGTGAACCAGCGAGAGTCTGGTTTTAAGTGTCCTTTTCATGAGTAGCTCAGCCGGGGGCAACCCTGTGAGCGAGTGGGGTCTCGTGCGGTAGCTGAGCAGTACTCAGGACAGGCGGGTTTGGAGTGAGCCTTCTGTGACTTGTTTAAGGCTCTGTTTGATGGTTTCTACTGCCCGCACTGCCTGCCCATTGGAGGCTGGTTTAAACGGGGCTGAGGTGACACATTTGATCCCATTGCGGGTCATGAATTCTTTAAATTCGGCACTGGTGAAACATGGCCCGTTGTCACTGACCAGTATGTCAGGCAGGCCGTGGGTGGCAAACATAGCCCTCAGGCTTTCAATGGTGGCGGTGGTGGTGCTTCCTGACATTATTTCACATTCAATCCATTTTGAAAAAGCATCCACCACCACCAGGAACATTTTACCGAGAAACGAACCCGCATAGTCGACATGGATCCTCAACCATGGTCTGGAGGGCCAGGACCACAAACTTAGTGGTGCCTCTCTGGGCGCGTTGCTCAACTGAACACACACGCTGCATTGACGTACACAGGACTCAGAGCCGATACCGGGCCACGACGCGTGGGATCTGGCTATCGCTTTCATCATTACTATACCCGGGAGTGTGCTGTGGAGATCCGAGATGAACGTCTCCCTGCCCTTTTTGGGTAGCACTACGCGGTTACCCCACAATAGGCAGTCTGCCTGAATGGACAGTTCGTCCTTTCGCCGCTGGAACGGCTTGATTAGCTCTTGCATTTCAATGAGGATGCTGGCCCAGCTCCCATGCAGTACACAGTTTTTCACTAGGGACAGCAGAGGATCTTGGCTGATCCAAGTCCTAATCTGGTGGGCCGTGACAGGTGATTTATCATTTTCAAACGCTTCCATGACCATCAACAAGTCTGTGGGCTACGCCACCATCAACAAGTTTGCAGGCTGCGCCATTTCCACCCCGTGTCAATGGTAGCTGACGGAGATCATCTGCACAGTTCTCGGTGCCTGGCCTGTGGCGGATGGTATAGTTATACGCTGATAGCGTGAGTGCCCACCTTTGTATGCAGGCTGAGGCATTATTATTTATCCTCTTGCTTTCAGCGAACAGGAATGTGAAGGGCTTCCAGCTCAAATTTGAGGCCAAACAGGTACTGATGCATTTTCTTTACCCCGAACACACACGCTAATGCCTCTATCTCAATCATGCTGTAGGCCCTCTCTTAGAAACTTAGAAAATAGGTGCAGGAGTAGGCCATTCGGCCCTTCGAGCCTGCACCACCATTCAATAAGATCATGGCTGATCATGCAACTTCAGTACCCCATTCCCGCTTTCTCTCCATACCCCTTGATCCCTTTAGCCGTAAGGGCCACATCTAACTCCCTTTTGAATATATCTAATGAACTGGCCTCAACACCTCTCCGCGGTAGAGAATTCCACAGGCCCACAACTCTGAGTGAAGAAGCCCCTCCCCATCTCGGTCCCAAATGGCCCACCCCCCATCCTCAGACCGTGACCCCCGGTTCCGGACCTCCCCAACATTGGGAACATTCTTCCCGCATCCAACCCGTCCAATCCCATCAGAATCCATATGTTTCCATGAGATCCCCTCCCACCCCTCCAAACTCCAGCGAACACAAGCCCAGTCGATCCAGTCTTTCCCCATATGTCAGTCCCGCCCTTCGCTGCACTCCCTCAATAGCAAGAACGTCCTTCCTCAGATGAGGAGACCAAAACTGCACACAATACTCAAGGCGCGGCCCCACCAAGGCCCTGCACAACTGCAGCAAGACCTCCCCGCTCCTACACTCAAATCCCTTCGCCATGAAGGCCAGCATGGCATTCGCTCCCCTCACTGCCCGCTGCACCTGCATGCCCACCCCCAATGACTGATGTACCATGACACCCAGGTCTCACTGCACCTCCCCTTTTACTAATCTGTCACCATTCAGATAATAATCTGCCCTCCTGCCTTTGCCACCAAAGTGGACAACCTCACACCTATCCACAACACACTGCATCTGCCATGCATCTGTCCACCCACCCAACCCGTCCAAGCCCCCCGCAGCCTCCCAACATCCTCCTCGCAGCTCGCACTGCCACCCAGCTCAGTGTCATTTGCAAACTTGGAGACATTACATTCAATTCCTTCGTCTAAATCATTAATATGTCAAGGTGTATGGGGAAAAAGCGGGAATATGGTGTTGAGATAGAGGATCAGCCAAACTTGCGCAAAACATAAAAACAGATAGTAAAAGCTTTTACCGATATATAAAACGTAAAAGAGTGACTAAAGTAACTTAGAAGATGAGAAGGGGGATTTAATAATGGGAAATGTGGAAATGGCTGAGACTTTAAACAATTATTTTGCTTCGGTCTTCACAGTGGAAGACACAAAAACCATGCCAAAAATTGCTGGTCACGGGAATGTGTGAAGGGAGGACCTTGAGACAATCACTATCACTACGGGGGTCGTGCTGGACAGGCTAATGCATCTCAAGGTAGACAAGTCCCCTGGTCCTGATGAAATGCATCCCAGGGTATTAAAAGAGATGGCGGAAGTTATAACAGGTGCATTTGTTATAATCTACCAAAATTCTCTGGACTTTGGGGAGGTACCAGTGGATTGGAAAGCAGCTAATGTAATGCCTCTCGGCCTTAGACAAGCTCCTGGAAGCATAGGCGACAGGTTGCAACTTCCCCGCAACGTTAGCTTGTTGTAATACACACCCAACTCCGTACGAGGACGCATCACATGTAAGCACAAGTCTTTTACACTGGTTATACAATACGCTTTCCTTTGGGTTCAAATGCTCTCGGACCAGTGTGCACGAATCGTCGTACGATTTCTCCGTGCGTTTTGCTGGAGTGAGCAGATTCTTCATGAGGCCATGCGTTGGTGCCCCACAACGGTGAGGAGGATCACCCTTTGTTTGGCAGCGCTCTCTTCCCCATCTAGCTCGTTGGCCTCGAAGTAATGGTCGAGTCGCTACACAAAAGTTTCCCAATCATCTCCCTCCGAGAATTTTTCCAGGATGCCCACTGTTCTCTGCATCTTTGGGTTTGCTATCTGTATCTCGTCGCCAGTTGTTGTGTATGGAGAAAGCATCAGACTGAACACTGTGAGCTCAAAGTAAAATGTGACCGTAGTCTTTTTATTGCAGGTCTCCAGAGTGCCTCTCCAACCCTGTGAAGCCTCCTTAAATACCTGTGCTCCCAAGGGATTATGGTATCCCTTGGGACTCTAGGGGATGAGTCCTCTGGTGGCTGTATGGAGTAAATACAAGTATACATATATAACAGTACTGATGCTTCTTTTTAACCCCATACACACAGGCTAATGCTTCTTTTTCCATCATGCTGTAGGCTCTTTCTACCTTTGACAAACTTTTAGAAGCCTACGCAACAGGTTGCAGTTTACCCGACTCATTAGTTTGTTGGAGTACGCAACTCCATATGACGAAGCATCACAGGCCAATACTAGACGCTTGCATCGATCATAATGTACCTGCAGCTTGTTGGAGCAAAGCAGATTAGTAGCTTTCTCAAAAGCTCTATCTTGAGATGCACCCCAAACCCAGTTGTCACCTTTTCTTAGCAGCATGTGCAGTTGCTCTAATAAAGTGCTCAATCTAGGTAGGAAATTACCTAAGTAGTTGAATAGACCAAGGAACGAACGCAGCTCCGTCACAGTCTGAGGCTTGGGTGCATTTTTGATGGCCTTGGTTTTTGAGTCGGTAGGCCTGATGCCGTCAGCAGCAATTTTGCTCCCCAGGAATTCGACTTCTGGTGCCATGAAGACGCACTTCGAACGTTTCAGTCTGAGTCCTACTTTGTCCAGACGATGTAGAACCTCTTCCAGGTTGTTCAGATGTTCGGCGATGTCACGACCTGTGACCAGGATACCTCAAAATACGGGGGAGCCAATTTAAAACCGATTTGAGAAGGAATTTTTCTCCCAGTGGGTTGTGAATCTGTGGAATTCTCTGCCCAAGGAAGCAGTTGAGGCTAGCTCATTGAATATATTTAAATCACAGATAGATAGATTTTTAACCAATAAGGGAATTAAGGGTTATGGGGAGCGGGCGGGTAAGTGGAGCTGAGTCCACGGCCAGATCAGCCATGATCTTGTTGAATGGCGGAGCAGGCTTGAGGGGCTAGATGGCCTACTCCTGTTCCTAATTCTTATGTTCTTATGTTATGTAATCCACTGAGTTTGTGAGGCATGTCACGGGTGGGAAACTCATGTTACTGCAAATACTTACGTGGATTTTTCTTTTATTTGTTCTTGGGATGTTGATGATATTGGCAAGGCCACATCTATTGCACATTTCTGGTTGCCGAGAAGTTGGTGGTGGACCTTCTCCTTGAACCACTAGTCTGTGTGGTTAGGGTGGTCCCACAAATGCGTTAGATAGTGAATTCCAGGATAATGACCCAGTGACCAAGAAACAGTGATGTATTTCCAAGTTAGCATGGGGTGTGACTTGGAAGTGATGTGTTCCCACAGCATCCTTGTCCTTCTTGACAGTAGAGGTTATGGGGGATTGGGGGGAGGGGGGAGGGGGGAGGGAGGGGCTCTCAAAGTAACCTTAGTGAGTTGTTGCAGTGCATCCTGTAAATAGTACTTATTCCACCCACAGTGGCTAATGGAGAGGGTAGCTATTAAACCTGATGACAGGATACGGATCAAATGAACTGCTCAGCGCTGGATGGTGTTGAGCTTCTTGAGTGTTGCAGCTGCATCCATCTAGGCGAGTGCTGTGTATTCCTAATTGGATTGAAATAAAATGGAGGCAGAAGCAAAAGACAGAAAGGAGAATAGTAAAAGTGGAGGGCAGAGAAACCCAAGGCAAAAAAACAAAAAGGGTCACATTACAGCAAAATTCTAAAGGGGCAAAGTGTGTTAAAAAGACAAGCCTGAAGACTCTGTGCCTCAATGTGAGTATTCAGAATAAGGTGGACGAATTAACTGCGCAGATAGCAGTTAATGGATATGATGTAATTGGCATCACGGAGACATGGCTCCAGGGTGACCAAGGTTGGGAACTCAACATCCAGGGGTATTCAACTGGGTGGCAGTGTGAGCTGTGAGGAGGATGCTAAGAGGCTACAGGGTGACTTGGACAGGTTAGGTGAGTGGGCAAATGCATGGCAGATGCAGTATAATGTGGATAAATGTGAGGTTATCCACTTTGGGGGCAGAAACACGAGGGTAGAATATTATCTGAATGGTGGCAGACTAGGAAAAGGGGAGGTGCAACGAGACAATGGTCCATCAGTCATTGAAAGTTGGCATGCAGGTACAGCAGGCGGTGAAGAAGGCAAATAGTATGTTGGCCTTCATAGCTAGGGGATTTGAGTATAGGAGCAGGGAGGTCTTACTGCAGTTGTACAGGGCCTTGGTGAGGCCTCACCTGAAGTATTGTGTTCAGTTTTGATCTCCTAATCTGAAGAAGGACGTTCTTGCTAATGAAGGAGTGCAGTGACGGTTCACCAGACTGATTCCTGGGATGGCTGGGCTGACATATGAGGAGAGACTGGATCAACTGGGCCTTTATACACTAGAGTTTAGAAAGATGAGAGTGGATCTCATAGAAACATATAAGATTCTGACGGGACTGGACAGGTTAGATGCGGGAAGATTGTTCCCGATGTTGGGGAAGTCCAGAACCAGGGGACACAGTCTTAGGATAAGGGGTAGGCCATTTAGTACTGAGATGGAGAGAAACTTCTTCACTCAGAGAGTTGTTAACCTATGGAATTCCCTGCCGCAGAGAGTTGTTGATGCCAGTTGATTGGATATATTTAAGAGGGAGTTAGATATGGCCCTTACGGCTAAAGGGATCAAGGGGTATGGAGCGTGTAATGTCCTTACTCAATGGCACAAAACCCACACGAGGCACATTCTATGGACAAGGTCACTCTATGACCTGAACCTTTATTCACAGGACCAAGAATTGATCTCCCTGCATGGGACCTCCCTTTATATACCTGGATGAGCAGGTAAGGAGTGTCTCCCACAAGTTCACCCCCTGTGGTCAAGGTGTGCATTGCTTAAGTATATACAGTATTGCAGTGGTGTTACATAGAGGTTACATACATGACATCACCCTCCCCCCCCAAAGTCTTATTGGGATCATTGGATAAGTCTTTCAGGTGGTCTACGCTCCCTCGTGGAGCGCCGCAGTTGGGGCTCTGGTTGTTGAGCCTTGGCGTGAGTGTCTGTCATCTGTGGTGACTCCGGCATGTCCGGGCTGACCGCCGGGACTGTGCATGCTGCTGAATGTTCTTGTTGCTCGTTCACTGGCGGTTGTGTGAGCTCCATCTCATGATCTTCCTCGGGTTCCTCAGTGTCCATGCGGAACCTTTTTTTTACTTGGTCCAGATGCTTACGGCATATCTGCCCATTGTTAAGTTTTACCACGATGACCCTGTTCCCCTCTTTGTCTATTACAGTACCTTCAAGCCATTGGACCCCACAGCATGGTTGAGGACAAATACGGGGTCATTTATTTCTATACATCTCCCCCTTGAATTTCGGTCATGGTATTCGTTTTGGGACTGGCGCTTGCCCTCAACTATGTCAGTCAGGACTGGGTGAATGAGGGACAACCGAGTTTTGAGTGTTCGATTCATAAGTAGCTCAGTGAGCAAGTGCGGTTGGGACCTATAGGCCAGCAGGAGGCGCGATAGGCGGCATTGAAGGGAGGGTCCTTGAATCCTGAGCATGCCTTGTTTAATGATTTGGACCGCACGTTCCGCCTGGCCACTGGAGGCCGGCTTGAACGGTGCTGTCCTGACATGGTTGATGCCATTGCCCAACATGAACTCCCGGAATTCGTAGCTCGTGAAACATGGGCCATTATCGCTAACAAGGATGTCCGGCAAGCTTTGGGTTGCAAAGACCGCATGTAGACTCTCCACAGTGGTGGATGTCGTGCACGAAGTCAAAATGATGCACTCGATCCATTTCGAGTACGCATCTACCACAATGAGAAACATTTTGCCCATGTACGGACCCGCGTAGTCTACATGAATATGTGACCATGGCCTGGTGGGCCAGGGCCACAGGCTGAGCGGGGCCTCCCTGGGGGCATTACCCAGCTGGGCACACGTCGTGCACCTGTCAACACAGTGTTCAAGGTCTGAATCAATTCCCAGCTACCAAACATGTGACCGGGCAATGGCCTTCATCAGCATAATGCCTGGATGCTCGCTGTGGAGTTCCCTGATGAATGCCTCCCTGCCCCTCCAGGGCATGACTACCCGGCTGCCCCATAGTAGGCAGTCGGCTTGGATGGAGAGCTCATCCATCCGCCTGTAAAACGGTCTGACCTCCTCAGGGCATGTTCCGTGTATGGGCGCCCAATCCCCAGTCAGGACACATTTCTTAATCAGAGATTGGAGGGGATCTCTGCTTGTCCAGATTTTGATCTGGCGGGCTGTGATGGGGGAGCCTACGCTGTCAAAGGCATCAACGGCCATGACTATCTCGGTGCTTTGTTCCGCTGCCTCCGCGGTGGTGGCCAGTGGAAGCCTGCTGAGCGCGTCAGCACAATTTTTGGTGCCAGGCTGGTGCCGGATGGAATAGTCATAAGCAGCCAGCGTGAGAGCCCATCGCTGTATGCGAGCTGACACATTGGCATTGACAGCCTTGCTGTCTGACAACAGGGATGTTAACGGCTTGTGGTCCATTTCTAATTCGAACCTCCTGCCAAAAAGGTACTGATGCATTTTTTTTACATCATAGACACATGCGAGTACCTCCTTCTCAACCATCCCATATCGCTGTTCTGCTTGAGAGCGCGACCTGGAAGCATAAGCCACAGGTTGTAGTTGGCCCTCAGCATTACTCTGCTGCAACACGCACCCAACCCCATAGGACGATGCATCACGTCAGAACCAATTTCTTAAAGGGGTCTTACAGGGTTAATAACTTATTTGATCAAAGTAGGTTCCGCACCCGATTGAAAGCCCGTTCTTGACAGTCCCCCCAAAACCAATCACAGCCCTTACACAGGAGCACGTGAAGCGGCTCCAACAACGTGCTTAAGTTCGGCAGAAATTTACCGAAATAGTGCAAGAGTCCCAGAAATGAACGCAACTCCGATGTGTTGCCGGGTCTGGGCGCTCATCGAATTGCCTCTGTTTTGGATTCGGTGGGCCGAATCCCATCTGTAGCAACCCTCCTGCCCAGGAACTCAACCTCAGGAGCCAAAGACACACATTTAGACTTCTTGAGTCGCAGGTCTACCCGGTCCAGTCGGCGTAGCACCTCCTCCAGGTTGTGGAGGTGTTCCTCAGTGTCACGACCCATAATCAGGATGTCGTCCTGAAATACGATTGTTCCAGGAATGGATTTGAGAAGGCTTCCATGTTTCTTTGAAAAATCGCGGCCGCTGATCGAATGCCAAACAGGCACCTGTTGTGAACTAACAGTCCCTTGTGCGTAGTGATGGTGGTCAGTAGCTTAGATTCGTTGACCAGTTCTTGGGTCATGTAGGCTGAAGTGAGATCCAACTTGGTAAACAGCTTGCCACTTGCCAGCGTGGCAAAAAGATCCTCCGCTCTCGGGAGCGGGTATTGGTCTTTTAGGGACACCCGATTGATAGTGGCCTTGTAGTCGCCACAGATCCTGACAGAACCATCCGCTTTTAGGATGGGAACGATGGGGCTCGCGCAGTCGCTGAATTCAACGGGCGAGATGATGCCCTCTCTCAGCAAACGGTCCAATTCGCTCTCAATTTTCTCCCACATCACATATGACACCGCTCTGGCTTTGTGGTGCACTGGTCTGGCGTCCGGGATGATGCGTATCACTACTTTGGTACCTTCGAACGTCCCGACGCCAGGTTGGAATAGTGACTCAAATTGTTGTAGGACTTGTGAACACGAACTTCGCTCCACTGATGACATTGCGTGCACATCCCCCCATTTCCAGTTCATCTCAGCTAAACAGTTCCTCCCCAACAATCCAGAGCGGCAGCCGGTTCACTGATCCATTGTGTGTGACCGCCAACATTGCACTACCTAGTACTGGAATGATTTCTTTGGTATACGTCCGTAGCTGTGTCTCAATGCATTCTAGTTTGGGTCTACTAGCTTTGAGTGGCCATAGCTTTTCGAATTATTGAACGCTCATGAGTGACTTGCTGGCCCCCATGTCCAGCTCCATGCGTACAGGGATGCCGTTTAATAAATCCTTCATCAGTATTGGTGGCGTTTTGGTATATGAGCTGTGAATGTTTGCCGTATGAATCCGCTGAACTTCAGCGTCCATTGATTTGCCCCAAGAGTCATCCTGCCTCACAGACCCCTCTTCTGGTCCATCAACCTCGTAAATTAGTCTGGTTACAGGCTTCCTGCACATTCGAGTTAAATGGCCACTGAGGTTGCAATTTCTGTCAACAAATTGTTGAAACCTGCAAGTCCTGGGGGAGTGTTTGCCCCCACACCTCCAGCATGAGCTGAGATTCCCATTGTTGTGAACAAAGGAGCTATGGCCCGGCATTCCTCGCTGATTGTCCCTTTGACTGCTCTTGAGTACCCTGTTAGTGAGTGTCAATGGCTCCACCCCGGACCGCATTGTCCACTGTGATGGCGTAAATGTCCGTGCAGCCTGCCATTGTCTCTGTTGAAAACCTACTCTGGGGTCTATTGCTGCCTGGGGTGTGTCGAACTGCCCTTGCCTGCCTGCGGGGCTTTGAGTCGCATTTGTGATATTGACTCCCTGATCCCCCGCCGCGTTGGAGGCAGAATTGCGCACATATATTATTTTGGTTTCCTCCTCCCCCGCCATGAAAGTCTGAGCCATCAATGCCGCCGCTTCCAAAGTCAAGTCCTTGGTCTCAGTTAACTTTCGGAAAATCCCCGCATGACCGATGCCCTCAATAAAGAAGTCCTTTAACATCTCCCCGCTGCAGGCTTCTGTGAACTTACAGAGGCTGGCTAAACGGCAGAGGTCTTCAACGAAGTCCGGTATGCTCTGTCCTTCATGACGTCGGTGGGTATAGAATCTGTGTCGGGCCATGTGTATGCTGCTCGCCAGTTTGAGGTGTTCACCGATTACTTTGCTGAGCTCTTCAAAGATTTTGTCCGTCGGCTTTTCGGGTGCTAGTAGGTCCTTCATGAGCGTGTAAGTCTTCGGTCCGCAGCTGGTCAGCAGATGGGCCCTTCGCTTGTCAGCCGCTGCTTCTCCCAGCCATTCTTTCGTGACAAAGCTTTGCTGGAGCCTCTCAATGAAATCGTCCCAGTCCTCACCAACACAGTACCGTTCCTCTGTGCTACCGGTGGCCATTCTCGTGGGTCATTGATTCCCGTTTCACGTCGCCAATGTAACGTCCTTACTCAATGGCACTAAACCCACACGAGGCACATTCTATGGACAAGGTCACTCTATGACCTGAACCTGTATTCACAAACCAAGAAGTGATCTCCCTGCGTGGGACCTCCCTTTATATACCCGGATGACCAGGTAAGGAGTGTCTCCCACAAGGTCACCCCCTGTGGTCAAGGTGTGCATTGCTTAAGTATATACAATATTGCAGTGGTGTTACATAGAGGTTACATACATGACAGAGAGAAAGTAGGAAAGGGGTACTGAGGGAATGATCAGCCATGATCTTATCAAATGGTGGTGCAAGCTCGAAGGGCCGAATGGCCTACTCCTGCACCTATTTTCTATGTTTCTATGCTTCTAAACAGATTTAACATTTCAGGTCAATGACCTTTCATCAGAACCATTCTAAATATCAGGGATTATGATTATGAAAGAACTACCTTGCATTTATATAGCACCTTTCATATCCCCATGATGCCCCAAAGTGCATCATAGCCAACAAAGTAGACATTGTTGTAATATAGGAAAATGCTGCAGCAAAGCTGTGCACAGCATGATTTCACAAACAGAGATGTGCTAAATAACCAGATAATCTGTGTTAGTGATACTGGCTGGGAGCCTTTGTGTCCACCTGAGAAGGCAGAAGAGGCCTCAGTTTAACATCTCATCCGAAAGCCGGCACCTCCAACAGTGTAGCACTCCCTCAGTACTGCACTGAAGTGTCAGCCTAGATTATGCTCAGGGCTTGAACCCACGACCTACTGACTCAGAGGGGATTGTGCTACCAGTGGACTGAGGAAAGATTAAAGAAGTTGAATTGCTTTTTTTGTACAAGAAATTTAAAGGTGGTTTAATCAAATTTTTCAAGATTATGAAGGAAACAGGTGAAGCTGTTCCTAGCAGATTGTTCACTCGGGTGAATACCAAGGAACACAGGATAAAATGAGGCAGTTCAGAATAGGAAGGGAATCCAAAGATTTCCCTGGGAAAACTTACCATTGAATCAGACCATAAAAATGGATTCTAAAGGTAATTAGATGCATTTCTGGAGAGAAGATATTGAAGGATATGGTGAAAAGGGCAATAGATTGGTTTGATTGTTGAAAAAAATGGCCTTATTTGGGTCTTTTCTGAAAATAAATATGTATTTGAATACACAGGAACAGTTAGCAGGGCGAAATCGATAAGAAACAAATCTATAAGTCTGTCATTACAGCCAAGAACAAAATAAAGTATCTCGTTACAATTCATATATTGCTTTCAAACAATTATCAAATCTGACACTCTATAACCAATGAGAAGGTTTTCAGGTTTATGCAAAACTAGTGATTTAAAAACAAAAAGAAAAGTTTTACTATGATAGACGCAGTGATAAGGAACTTGCATTAACTTTCAATTATTATTATAATAATGTACACTATAACATTCTGGGAGGTGTCTTCTCTGCTCTGCATAACTCCAGCAGCATCCAGACAACTGTCATATTAAATCCCTATTAAATGCAGATTTCTGTTAAATATTAATGTAAAATTGTTTCATTGGGATCTTTGCTGTTTATAATATCTTAATTAGCGATTACTTGGGTGCAGCATTACCCAAAGTACGCCTCTGAACTAATTAATATTTGGGTGTTATACAGGCTTCACAAGCTGCTCTCAAGATCACCTCAATTATTCTGGTGCAGTCCTCATTACATTGGGACCATTTAGTGGATCTGAACATATGTAAAGCTTTGCATACATTCTATAAATGGACATTTTATATATTTTGTAGATTATATAAAAAAACAATTCTGCAGAGCAAGGAAGGGAAGGGCATGTTAAGGTGCATTTACAGCAGGTTGTGGGCCTCTTCCGTCATGGAATTTGTGAATGGCTACACCTGCCTCGGACTTTATTAGATGAAGATGCCAAATAAGGTCACACACCAGGGGCTAGACTTTCCATTAGTTTTGCATCGCTACCGCCCACTTAACGTCCATTTTAACGCCGAGATGAGGTATACCGCCCAGATAGCGCCCACTTCGCAAAAAAATGGAAACTAACGCGCATTTATCGCTCACTTATCGCCCAGCGTTACTTTCGGCATTTAGTTAACGACGAGATTTAATAATACTGCCCGCCCATTTTTTCCTGCCGTAACCATCAGAAAAATAGAAACTAACGCCCATAATATCGCCGAGCGTTACTTTCGGCATCTCGACCACATATCGCCAAAAATATCGCTCGCCGAAACAAACGCTGAGAAAAAGTTGCTCTCACCTGAACTAAACCCAGTGGTATGGATGCCATGTTGTAAATCGGAGGAGTTTTCATAAAAAAGGCTTCTTCAACTTCTGGGGAGTTTTGATGTAATCTCTTCCAGGTTGTTCAGATGTTCGGCGGTATCACGACCTGTGACCAGGATACCTCAAAATACGGGGGAACCAATTTAAAACCGATTTGAGAAGGAATTTCTTCTCCCAGAGGGTTGTGAATCTGTGGAATTCTCTGCCCAAGGAAGCAGTTGAGGCTAGCTCATTGAATATATTTAAATCACAGATAGATAGATTTTTAACCAATAAGGGAATTAAGGGTTATGGGGAGCGGGCGGGTAAGTGGAGCTGAGTCCACGGCCAGATCAGCCATGATCTTGTTGAATGGCGGAGCAGGCTTGAGGGGCTAGATGGCCTACTCCTGTTCCTAATTCTTATGTTCTTATGTTATGTAATCCACTGAGTTTGTGAGGCATGTCACGGGTGGGAAACTCATGTTACTGCAAATACTTACGTGGATTTTTCTTTTATTTGTTCTTGGGATGTTGATGATATTGGCAAGGCCACATCTATTGCACATTTCTGGTTGCCGAGAAGTTGGTGGTGGGCCTTCTCCTTGAACCACTAGTCTGTGTGGTTAGGGTGGTCCCACAAATGCGTTAGATAGTGAATTCCAGGATAATGACCCAGTGACCAAGAAACAGTGATATATTTCCAAGTTAGCATGGGGTGTGACTTGGAAGTGATGTGTTCCCACAGCATGCTGCCCTTGTCCTTCTTGACGGTAGAGGTTATGGGGGATTGGGGGGAGGGGGGAGGGGGGAGGGAGGGGCTCTCAAAGTAACCTTAGTGAGTTGTTGCAGTGCATCCTGTAAATAGTACTTATTCCACCCACAGTGGCTAA